>NC_090869.1:10367100-10369600 GCF_036669935.1 Montipora foliosa | reverse complement strand
AGCTTTTAATTGAAAGATGTTTTAATAGAAAACACAAATTCCAAATTAAATATAAAAAAAATTGGATTGAGTGTGGTTATCTTAGTTTTTCTTCTTTCCTAGAACTTGAGATGTTACGAGCATATTTCGCAAGTTAAATCGGTCTGAATTTCTTCCAGTGAAACCTTCGAAATATTTTTTAATATACATATGCATCAAATTTTTAAAAAAATCGGTAGGTAAGTGAGATCCTTTATTTAAACACGATGAGATTAAAAGCATTACATGCTTAAAGGGTCATGTGTAACTACCAAATACTTATTATAATTAACCTTAAAGTTAAAGTGGATAAAATATGCTAATCAGACTTGAGAGTGAAACCAACAGAATACATTTCATAATTTAGAATAATTTAAAAATATTTGAAACAATTTAAAATAATTTACCATACCGTAACGTAAACTCATTAGAAGGATCACGCATCCCACAAAAACGGCGGAGATAATCTTCATCTCTGTCCTGTGTTAAAGAAACATGATACAAGCTTACTGACCTCACGGTACAGTATCAAATAAAATATTCTGTCAGTAACACAGCTTATGCAGTAGTATAATATCGCTTTACTGACGAGAGTTCTAACATAGCATTGCTAAGATATATGTTTTTTAGACTAATAGTATTTCGATTACAAAGAGGTAAACGTAAAACTGATGATTTATAAACGAGTAATGGCAAAAAAAAAAAAAAAAAAATTGGCTTACGCACGTGTGCCGAATTGAAATATTGCACAATTTTGTACCTAATCTTCGGGAAATCTATCTTTTTAGCAAACAAACAGCTTTTTTAGAAAAAACTTAGGCCCTTTGAGGCTGACTAAACGGTTAAAAACGGTATTTTCTTGGTGAAAATTTGGTAATCAAAGGGTTAAGGAGGTGGCTGGCAACAGTTTTTGGTTTTTTTCCAACAGCAATTTCGAGTCTTGGTCAAAGTTTTTCACTATACGGACCGGCCCTGGGGCCCGTTTCTCGAAAGCCCCTGAAACTTTTCGGGCTGGTTAAGCCATAGCAAAATCTCAAACCTTACGATTACAGAGCTGTTTTATTCACATATTCTTAACATGAAGAGAGGTTCTCTTCATACTAGAAGTTTAGGCGTATACACCTCTCGGTTTTTAGATACAGATGAGCTAAAATGGCTTTACAGGCCCGACATTTTCCGGGGCTTTCGAGAAACGTGCCCCAAAGCCAGTAAATGACTTATTTATTGCCCCTCCATGACTGAGGGGCAGTTGGAGCCCATTGGTGAAATGAAACCTAAGTCTACTACTCACACTAAATTCATGTACTGAAGATTAGCATTGAGTTGTTAGATTCAAGGGAAACGTTTACGAAGTTTCGTGGCTGCACTGTGGTTTTAAGCTTTCTATGTTGAAGCTGATATATTCTGTTCTGTCCACCACAGGATATTGCGTGTCTGTCTTGACCTTTGAGGTACTTTTCATAAATTGTCACCGTAACACAAAGAAATGTGCATGTGTTTCTTATATAACTATAGCCAGTTGAAGTCAAGCCTTTTATATGAAACTGGACAGCCTTTTACTCTTACGATTTCTAAAATTTCAGAAATTGAGTCCGTCTTCTACTCAAGTTTGAGCTTGAGTAGATGAGATATTGATATTTCTAAAGGATAAATATCACTTTGATTTGATTTCAAGAAAGGTGTTTAAATATACTGAAAAAGAAATATCTTCATGAAAAAATCCGAATTGGGACATACCTTTGTTTAAAAGACAGGAAATACGAATTTGTATTGTGACTTCCTCCGTTGGCTATGTGTTCCTGAGAGTCTCCTAAGCTCGAAAAAATGAAGCCAGTTCACAGAAAATAACCATATTACCAGGTGATTGCCAAAAACCCGACCACACCCTTAATTTTTAATGATTTGAAATGTAAATAGGCAGTGAAGCGTCACCCTTTAACCTAAGAAACAAAGCAGGTAAAAAAAACTGTTTTCTTCTGCTCTGTTAAATGTTTTTGTCAATTTTTGAATCTGTCAAGGTCTCTTACGGGAGGTTAAAAACAAAAGAAAATTTCAAACTCGTAGCTCTAAAAGTAGTGGCGGTCGCGTGCAAGAGGTGGTTGCTTACAAGAGGTTCCAAATGTAGTGTTTTGACTAAGAAACTTAGAAACTCCTCGCTGAGGAGAGGTGTTCGCTTACGAGAGGTGGTCACAACCAGAGCTTCGACTGTAATAACGTAAGGACGAAAAAAATGTTTCATGACATTCCCAAACTAAGACAGAGTTGAAACTCAAATGCGCAGCAGAGTATTTGAACGAAATAGAGGCAAATAGAATATAAACGGAGAAAAAAAAATCATACAAAATAAGTGCCAATGAAGGTCAGATATCTTAAAAACCGTAACAATTAATAATTCCTTTGTTTAAATAATCATGACACAGTACCTTTCGATCAAATATTTGTTCATAAGAACTTATGTTTTTAACAATCCTTTTCGCGCAAT
>NC_090869.1:10354600-10357100 GCF_036669935.1 Montipora foliosa | reverse complement strand
TAAAAAACTACCATTATATCTTTGATAGGACATTCCCTATTAGCATGGCTGAAAGTGCAAGTGGCATTTTTGTTCAGTTAATTTGCTCTTTAGTTAGCTTCCTTCCGCCACTAGTAAAGTGAGGTGACCATTTGAACTGTAACAATCCATAATTATTAGAATTGCATCAGTAAAATTGTGCACATTTAAACATTTAATAAAATGATGCCATTACGTTTTTCCGTAACTGGCATGACTTTCCTTTCCATGTTAAGTTAATTAAGACATGCAAGGGTGTTCTATTTTAACTTTTTAAAGTTACTTTACTCCAAGTACAACCGTTGATAAGAAGCCTCTAGTTGAAATGATAACAAAGTTACGTAATTTCATTGATTGAACCAATCATATTGGTTATATAAATGCCCTTTAGGGAAGATTACATGACATTGTTATGACTGCCTTTACGAAACAGTATGTGTCATTTCAAAGGAAATATTATCGACTTTCAACAGCCTCTTTTTTACTTTGGGCAGCATGTAGTCCGTAGTATTGCTGTTACAAATAAATAGGCTAATCCAGTAAATGTGTTTTTAAAGTACTTTGTTCCAAGATTTCACTTTTTTACCCTTGACTACGAAGTCAGTCCATGTCTTGGAGTAGCAAAACATCTGCTGATGTCCTTGGAAATAGTACTGGTGATTTCTATTAAGGGAAACACCACCTTTCACTAATTTGCAAATTCCCTTTCTTATGAGTGCAGCTTTTAGTGCTTCTTCTTCTTAGAGTACAATGAGCTTAACTTCAATTAGCCCATCTGGAGTAGATTCCAGAGGGTCATGGACTAAACCATCTGGACTTGCTCGCAAAAAGCCATGGATTGCACTTACAATGAATCCACTTTTTTCACAGTTACTTGACGATCATCTCCCTGCATTTCAGCGATTTATTCACTGATAATCGCTGGCTCTTTGTCAAGACCTTCCTTCATAAAAGAAGTCTGGAATGGTTGATTATAATGTAATATCTCTTGTAGGGCTATAACTGGAGAAGTTGATTCTTTCATTCTTGCAACTCGTTTATATTTTGATGCTGTATCTCAGACTTTCTTGCTTCATTCCATTGTAAGTTACTTCAATGTTCTTTTAATGATTTGTCTCTAGTTTCTTTTTCAATCAACTTAATTGTCATCGTCCACAGCCAATTTTCTTTTAATTCTAGAGCAACGCTCTTTCAGTTCCTGCAAACTAATGGGGTGGATCTTTGGTGGCGAAATTATGGATTCAGTTTCACTAGAACATTTACAGTAGCCATGGTCATGCCTCGCGTCTTCAAGCTGTTCCTGTGTGCTTTTTCTTGGTAGAATGAGTAACAATCCAATCTCTTGTCCTTTAGTTGCAAGGTTCTGTTGTTACTGTATTATATTATATATGCTAATTCTTTAACCAAGAACTCGAACTTGAGAAAATCACTGATGATCAGTCAAAACGTCGTTCCTTTCTAGCGTTAGTTCTTAACATTTGTTTCTCTGCTTTTGTTTACAGGCTGAATCGGATGCTGGATGCAAAAACAATGAGGAAAGATTCCAATAGTTTACTTATGTTTACCAACTACAAACAGACCGGTGGGTCTAATCTGCAGGTCGCAGGTCGCGGATCGCGGGTCGCGGGTTGCAGGTCATTGTTTCACCAATACAGAAAGTATTCTAAACATTCATAAAAGCTAACCTTAGGCCTAAAAACTTTCGTTTAGGCCTAATTAGGCCCAAGGTTAGCTTTTAAGAATGTTTAGGATACATTCTGTATTGGTGAAACAATAACCTGCGACCTGCGACCTGCAAATTAGACTCGCCGCAAAACGACAAGCTATACAATATATGGGTTCGGTTATTACATTGACAGATTTTCTGACAGTCGATATCGATATCGGCAAATAGTGAGAAGCTGAGGCTAAAAAGATGTGCAAAGTAATGATAAGAATTATTACACAAGAACGAGTACTAATGACCAGATTTGTCAGCTCAAGCAAATTGTGGCACACCAACAGTGTTTATTCTCTTTTCAGGTATAAACAGTTTCATAGCTTAAGTCTACACTAAGCGGTAAGCACTTCTTACGTGCTTACTAAACTATAAATGCAACAAAAACTTTCACTCCTATCTTAGCTGGCTTGACTTAGCTTGTGGACAATCAAACCCAAACTTTTAACTAGCTTCTAAGAAAGTACACGTCACTGATGCTCCCTTACGCTAATTCTACTCGTTTCACTCTACTTGATCACGACTCACAACGCATGCTCAGATGCCTCGCAACCGACAAGCTAGGCGAGCTAGGTTAGACGAGCTAGGTCTGGATACCATTTGGCAGCCACCTTGGGATGAAATATGGATAGGTCAGGTCACCGTCCTCCTTTCGTTGCTGATTCTTCTCTTGCATTTCAGGCTGAACAACATTCATGAGGTGACCGAAGTAACGGTTGAGGAGTTTGACGGCTCTGGTCTCCTTAAGGTTGTTGCCGTAGTCAA
>NC_090869.1:10322100-10349600 GCF_036669935.1 Montipora foliosa | reverse complement strand
GCTGATAAATACCGGTTGTGCAAAGTAGTACCAATCTTATCACTAAGATCACGCATTTGTCTTCTCACCGCGTCAGCTGACGTTTGGTCCTTAAAAGGGAGAATTACTCACAGAACGCTGTTGTCTTCCACTTGTGTTTCTCTTTCACTCGATGAAATGTTATGAATAAATTTGTTAATGGTGGAGTTTATCATTGTGATAGGGTAGTCAAATCGGGCAAAGATGGAGCGTAGTTTAGTGCATTCGTGATTGAAAGCTTCAGTTGTGGAAGCTAGGGCATGCGCACGATGAATCATTGTTTTGAGCAAGCCTTTGTAGCGTTTATCCGTGCGGCTTTGGAAATGCAACAAGCTAGTGTTTGTCTGCTTTCTATACACTTGTGTTTCAATCTTAGTTCCGTTCTTAATTATTTCATTCCGATGGAAGGTATCCTGTTATCAACTGGAAACTCCATAGTAAGTAAACGACAGGCTGGGGTGGAGGCTCTTATAAGATAGAAAGAAAATCAACTGCAGCATCGGTGATGGGCATATATTCTGGCCAGGGTGTTATGAAACATACCTCATGTATAGTGTGTAGGCGTCACACCATGGTGGTTAAGTTTGTCTTCAAGGTGACACAGGAAGACATAAGCCATTAAAGGGCTAAAGGCCATTTGTCAACTAAGATGTTGATAGTCTCAATTAACAGTACGTCAGTACGTTAGTAAAAAGGACTGTGACATCGTAAGAGACCAATATGTCATCGTCGTCGATAGGTAAGATGTAATTTCTTCAGAGAACCAAATGGCATCAGTAATCGTGTAATCGTTCATAGACAGTGGTTCTGTTAGTTTTTCTCCAACCATTGGGCCAGTTCATAATTTTAATTACCAGTTGATGATAAAATAGGCCTTATACTGAGATTATCTTAATTTGTGGGTGTTAGGAAGGCCGTAAAGATGGACGAGTCTGAAACATTTTTGGCAAAGCGAATCCGCGATGTTCTTAGGCAGGCATTTTTCTCTTTCTGGAGAAGCGGATGAAAGTGTTTCGGTGGACGGCCACGGGATTTGGGTCGCTTGTCATCAACACGCACAAACTTGGAAGTATCATCAATTGAAGCGGCACTTAAAAGGTCAGTGCTATGTATAAATACTAAGTAAAAACAATAAAACAATCACATAGGGAATCGTAGAGTAGCGAAACCTTTTGCTTGAAAGAACATTCCAACACTTTCCTATGTGATTGTTTCATTGTTTTAACTTGGTATTTATACATTTCCCATCACTATCGTTTTGATTTGATAATGACGTTAGCTCAACGTCAAAACGTCGCCCTTTTTAAAATATCTAAGAGGATACTAAGAATTTTTGCTTCAACACTTTTGTAACCCTCTGAAGCTGATAGGTATCTCGTTAAACCATTTAGCACCAACTCGAGAAAAGGACTTTCTTTTAATTTCTAGAGGGGATTTTTTTGATATAAAAATTACCCAGCTAGGACGATCGCGTGTTATAAGAATGGACATCTCGTAAAAAGAGTTTTATTCAATTTTACCTCTCAAATGGGCCAACTCACAAACAAGTAGGGCCTGGGATTGAAGACAAAATTGATGCGAAACTTAGAACCATCCTTTTGTAAGAAATAGAATCTCGCTGGAAAGATCATCGCTATATTTATTATCTTAATCAAACGCTGAAATAAGACTGGAGAAAACGACGTCGAATTTAAGTTTTCCAATGTAGAGAAAATGCCACAGAAATGTCTGTGTTAAACGTGTTTTCTCGTGTAGAAGAAAAACTGTAATTGGATAGAGTTTTATAAGCATTGTCTTCAGCTTGAGAAGTGTTCTATCGCATGCTTTAATCCTCCTTCTCCTACTTGTTTCTAAAGTGGCCATTACACTGCAAGCGTTAAGGGCTAGTTGTTGAACCAAGGCAGCAGCGCTAGCAGCAGTTAAATTGAAGCATACGTGTATACGGATTATAAAAACAAAACGAAACGAATTTCCTGAGTAGTGTGCCCCGGGAAGCAAAATGGCGTCCAACAGGAAGATCGGAGTCTGGTAGCCTTGTGGAGCATAGATGTTGCCTAAATATGTCACCAAGCGTCTACCAGTTTCTCCGATATAGATCTTGTGGCATGCGTGGCATTTGATGGCATAAACTACGTTCTCGCTGACACAGGAGTATTTCGATGTAAACATTACTGCGTCCACCTGGACTATCGTGCATTGTTGAGAAATAAGCACTTGGAAATTTCTAACAATCGGAGAGGTGCCAGAAGCACTCGCCTATGTTTCGTGCTTCTCTAGACACATCTCTCGTGCTTATATAACTAACTCAACAATGCACTCGGCGGGTTTTTAATTTCTTTAATTTCATGTCGTTATTCTTCAAAAATTAATTAAGGACTAGGGTAGATCCAGGACACAAAAGTTTCACTCAAGAAACAAACAGGAAATATTAACCATATAGCGATGAAAATGCGGAAGGGTATACATACACTCACCTTTCCTTTGCGGCCTTTCCATGGGAACGACCAGAAGGCAGAGAGTTCCTTGCGGTAGTTCTCAAGTTCGTTGTCATTCTTCACGTCTTCATTATCGTAGTAATACCTTAAATAACAGTAAAATGCGATACAATACATTGGCTGACACGCCTTCCAGGGGGATTTCCAGTGGCAATAATTAAAATACATCTATTTCGTTTTATAAATTTGTTTGAAGTTACGATAAAATACCAACAACGCGGTAAATGGGATTAATGTTTCCATTATAAGAAAGGAAATCGATAAGACGCCTTAACCCTGAGATATAAACATCTGAAACATTTATTAACGATAACTTAAGTCCATTCTTGATTTGTTTAATGGGCTCCTTTCAGCTTTCTAACGGGACGATTTGTCCAACTGCTAGTAATTTCTATTAGAGTTGAGCGAGTGGTCTTATCTTTCTGTAGTTGATCAAATGTATCTGCAACCCGGCTCGTTCCCAGGGTCTCTCGTGTATGATGTATCTGGCCCTCCAAGTTAGTCATACTTACAAGTCGACGTATTCCTTCACCATGTTTTCAATGACTTCCAAGATTTGTTCCCCATCGTCTCGGTAAGGGAAGTATGGGAGGAGCTCCTTGTCATCAAGTCCGCGTCTCTGTTGAAACAAATACAACACAGAGGTTTGTGTAAGTGACCGGAAAACAAGATACATAGAGTTCTTCCGCTTTGCCAGCTCGATCACGAGAAAGGGACTCCATGAAAAGCATCTTGTTTTTTGCCTCAGTGATTGTCGATGATTTGTGACCCTTTTTTTTTCATGGATAGTAACGTTTGGCGTCTGCCGGCGGCTCTGATAACTAAAAGAATGAATCATTGTTTTTTTCTTTTCTCTAAAAGCTGTCGTTGGCTTTTATTCTAAGGCTAAGACAATTTGAAAACAGTTAAACTTTTACGAGGGGACCAGGCAATTGTACAAAATGTCGTTGACTTCGGAATTTTAATTTCAAAACGAGTGGAAACGTGTTGTTTTGTTTTGTTGAAAGTTTTTCGGGGCGAACTTGGCTCTAAAATTGCTCTGGTCAGTTACTAGTAATCGTAACACACGTAAACGTTTGAAAGCTTGATAGACGTGTGAAATGTCATAATGTTGACAACAGGAGCAACGCAAATGGTGTCACTTGACTGTCACGATCTCAAAGTGTGCAAAACGTATCAGCAAAAACTTCAGTTATTTATTTTGTTGCCAATTCAAATGGAAAGGCTACTCAACAACGCACCTTTATTTCGCCTCTGAAATCTGTGACTTTCCACGTGGCTATCCTATGTGCGTCCCTAAGAAGTCGCACAGTTCCCTTACTTCCAAACGCAAACAGCTGATCCATATAATTTCCTGGATCAATAAGAGCTGGAGTGCCAACGGAGTTCGGGATGGTAACATCGCGGCAGTGATACTTCAGCATTTGGTGAATAGGGTGCTCGGACGCCATGGCGCCTTTTAGTAAGACACAGAATGGCTCCATCAATAAATGTACCTTTAGAAAAAAAAAGGAAGTCAATGATATATGTGGGAGGAAACAGGGCGGCCATCAGAGGGTGAGGGGTGGGGTGATCAAAACGTCCCACCTCCCGTAAATTGATCTCCCCCATCCCGTACCTTTTTGTCCTGACTCCCGCTCCAATTCCCTCCCCTTTTAAAACTCAAGCTTTCCGCCCTCCCCTCACCTGTCTCTACTCTAATCTCTCACAAACAACAAAACAATTCAAGGGAAGTTATTCACTAATTCTCAGAGGAAAAGCTAAAAATTCGCAATCCGCGAGACCGAATCGGATTTTAAAGGGTACACCGAATTGGGAAAGCCAAACGAGCTGGCCCCAAACCAAGAGTAGCACGAGTACTTCGATGTACTGATCGCGAGGAAGTATCATCTAAAGCAAGAAACACTTTAAGAGGTACTGAGTTCAGTGTGTTTAGAGAGATGCCAAAGAAATGTTGTGATTTAAGAAAGACGCAATTAACAAAGGTAAAAGAAGCAATGAAAAAATGGCTATCTGCAAATTTTCGAAAAAAATATCCTCATTCGTTATGTGACGGCAATTTATTCCTCCTGATCAATCCTTCGAATATCAAGATCTATGTAAATTTCTTCTTCGTATGATTATTCAATACGTTATTTTACGAGATAATTTTTCCTTCAAAATTAAGTCTCGGTTTTTTCTGCATATTTCTTTTATTTTTTCTCACATCCAGAAAACTCTCAATTCTCCGTAAAACGAGAAAAGAATGAACCGGCGACCGCGCCAGGCGCCGGGATATTTTACTAAATGATTACGTTCTATATTTCCTTCCAAGGGCACGTGTCCCTCGCACTTAACGATTTCGGTCGCTCTAAAAGTCTAAATCTTCACTCAGTACCAGGACGGAGTTAAATGCGGTGGAGTTGCTATAATTCCAAAGAGAGGTAATACTTTTACCTTCCCAAGGTGCTCCACAATTTGTGCATATCCGAGATCTGTGATTTGAAGGTTCAGTTTGGCTAGCATCCAGTTATCGCCATCTTCTGGAGTGTACACGGCCGAGCCTGAAAAGGAAAAAATGCTTATAAAGTTGGCTGTCTTTGGAACCATTTAGAGTACGAGAGAAGTAAAGCGCTGAAAGATTATCTATTCAAAAACCAGAGAAACAAAGTGCATGTGCCGATCTGTTTCTTTTTCTGACATTTTAATTTATAGAGCTATGTTTTTATAGAGTTATTTGTGGGGCTATATCTTGTTACTGAACGAACCGTAATCAAGCAAAATACTTAGTTTTAGACTCTAGAATTCTAGCAGTGTCTTTCTAAAGAGCCTACAAAACGCAAAAAAAAAAAAGAAAAAAAAGAAAAAGAATGCCGAAACCAAGAAGGTAGGACCTGCCTCATTAAAAACTGTCATTCTAGTATCGTTAGTGTCTGCCCAAAGAGGCCAAACCATTCACTTATCTTAATCTTAATGATATGATTAGTTCCAAAACTTCCATTACGTTTGCATTGAGCAAACCGCTCAAACAATCAAAACCAGGCGTTAGGCCAATGGTAGTTCAGTTTACTTCATATCACGCTGCTGACCTTCGTATTTGCGTGGTCAGTACTCTCAAGATGTACTTAGCTCGTACAAGGTGAAAACGTGGGGATTAGAGCGGTTTTCAATTGAGTGTCGAAGTAATTAGTAAATTGCTTTGGTTTTGTATTGCTTCACTCAGTGATTGGTTCAAAGTTCTCGGGCCACTTTTTCAACCAATCACAAGTGAAACCAAAACCAATCTTGGCTCGTGCGTGCACATTTTCCCGCGCTTTTTGTCGGCTAAGTGCACTTACTTCGAGTTTTGATTGGTTTACTGGATTGTCTCTGTCCTTTTTTATGGGCCAAAGTAATTGAAACTCACTCCATAAGCAATTGTTTATTAGTTACTTGAAACCTTTCAAGCCAGTGTCTAGAAGTACTATTAGCAGGTGGATTAAGGTTGTTATGTGCAGCTCTGGGAGAAATGTAGGAGTATTCAGGCCACACAGTACCAGGACTGTAGCAACATCCAAAGCAAGTGCCAGTTTTGTCTCTTTAGATCAGATTTTATCTACAGCTGGGTGGGGCGCAGTCTCCACATTTGCTAAGTTTTACAGCAAAGAAATTGATGTCAAGAACAGTTGCTGAAAGTGTTTTGCAGTCTGTAGACTAAGTGATAATGAACTGTTGTTACCGTCTATGGCTTCTGTGTTGACTGTTTTTGCATGTGTGCAGTGTGCTTTGAAGTTTCATGTGAGCCCTCAGTGCGGTGACGAAAAAGAATTCGAAAATTAAACGAGACTTACCTGGAAGTTGAAGTTTGATTGGAATTCTATTCCTCATCAAGCACTGAGGGATTACATTCCCTCCCAACTTATACCCTACTTATTTCCTTAATAGGGCGTTTCTCCACAGCACACATGGTAACTACTTTAAAAACTGAGTTCGCGCAGGCGCAATACTATCTCACGTAATCCTTCAGTGCTTGGTGACGAATAGAATTCCAATCAAACTTCAACTTCCAGGTAAGTTTCGTTTAATTTTCGAATTTTCTCTTAATCGCTATTGCAGAGAGATCACTAATAATCTCATGTAAAGCAAGACATAATCCTACTTTATGTCATTGTCACCATCATCGTCTCATTATTATTATTATTATTATTATTATTATTATTATTATTATTATTATTATTATTATTATTATTATTGCTATTCTTATACCATAAAACAACACAAATTTAATGGTGGGCTGCCAAAAGCAGTATTTTACTGGACAACGGTTTGTCTACTGACTGGTATAATAAACTGGATCAACCACTAAGATGTAATAAACCTGGTTTAAAGTCCATTTGAATGGCCACAGGAACAAGATGATTGCGTTTAGTGATGAAATCTTGAGCAGACGCAAACAGAGCAATGGGAGAGTAGGTGCCCCACATTTCCCGTCTATTATCGTGATCTGTAAGGTCCGACTCTTTGGGTAGGTGGTCCATGAACTCATAGCGCAGAGCATAGAGACGACCCTGATCGATGGCCTAAAATAAACCAAGAAATAAAACACTAATTCTGAGGAATGATTTCTTTACTGCAAAAAGCATTTCACTAGAATGATTTTAGTGCTAAATTAATAGTAGCTGGCTTCTTTTCTCACGCAATTTTTTTGTAGTGATTCATCATTTTAACGACAAACGTAAATAGCTCTAATTACGAATTACTTGTACGGAAATCAGTTCTGCATATTTAAGTACGTTCAAGTTGTACTAAGAATTCGAAGTAAGATATAATGTGGCACTGTTGTTGACTAAGTTCTCAAATACATATGGTTAACGAAAGGCAACAAACCTCTTCCAATGAGTCGTCAGTTCCCAAAGCCGTTTGCACAGCACCCTCCCAGTCAAACGTAGGATTCAACCGTTTCTCAAGCTCTTCCCAATTCAATCCTATTGCAGCTGCGTGAAAATTAAACCACAACAAAGAAAAAAAAGAAATGCGTGCAAACTGAGAACATGAATTTCTTGTTCTTTCAGCGCAACTGACCTAAAAACTCGTCTTTAGGTCTTTTATATTAATCCAGCTGTGGAAAAATAGCCCAACGTTAAAAAACGTTTTTCGTTCATTTGCTATCCTTGTATTATCGACGGTGCCTCCTTGTATTAGAGCGCAACCAGAATAGGAGTTCTATGCATCAACAGATGGCTCAAGAAACTCGAGAGTTTAAGAAGACCCCCTTAAGTAGACAAAAGCAGAGACAAATCGTTAGATTTGCTTACTAGTACTTGGCTTATTAATGGTAATGCAACTTCTGTACTTTATAATTTGAATTCAGATATTTTTACAGCCAAATTTCCAAACATTTAACTCACTGACTGTTACCGTGAAACTTCTTGAATGTAGCTTTTCTTTTTCGCTACACTTCGTGTTTGCGTCCAGCTGTTGATTAATTATCATTGTTTGTAACTTTCGTTTGTTCTGTTGTTAACTTTGTCTTTCGTGCTACTTTCTCTGATTGATGCTACATAGCTTATCAAGTTTCATGTATAAATTTAATCCGGACTACAGTGGTTTTTTTTGGATCACATTTTTATCGGGAAGTTGTCGTTTAGAAGCCGGTTTTTTAATGTCGTGAAGTCAGGGCACCGTTTAGGTAAATCTTGTTAGAATTATTCATACGTTTCACATTCCTTTACTTTCTTTAATTTAGTTTCTTTGCTTGGTATGTCTGTAGTTTCTGGTTTCCCCCGTTTGTTTTGTAGTACCGTAGGAGTATTGATTTTAAAAACTTCATGGAGCACGAATACACGTGCCCGACCTTCGTCGTTCCTTTCATGATTTGCAAAAGGAGAAGCACGTGTCTGTTTAAAAAAGAAATTCTAGGTTTTGGCAGTGCATCAAAGAAAAGGACCACTAATCGGCTAACAAAAAATGGGTGTTGTAAAGATCTGTGCAGAATTTCTGACGTGTCCCGGCCTCAAGGTGGCAATTTATTTTGACCCTTACTTCTGGTAGATAACTTTTTCATGTTTTCCTTTCAACACTTAACTGTTAGATCCCCCAGAGAGCCATCAATCAGGGTAGGACGACCCAAAAGGTCTGTTATCGGTAAAACGTAACCAAAAAGAAACGATAAGAAAAAATTGGATCACTGTACTAACACCTTTTTGATACATCGCTTACCTTCAAAACTGTTAGTGACTCTCATCAGTGACATGGGGTTGACTCCTGCCAAGCGCTGCTGAGTGAAGAACTTGTCACTAATCCATTCATCTTTGTCGTCAACGAAGGCCTCGTAGTGAGATGGCCGAAGGGCGACTTCCTGAGAGGAACAAAAGATGCAAACAGCATAATGAGCCAATCAGAATTCGAGTTTAGCAATTTTATTATAGCTCTCAGATAGTACGCGCGCTGTGATTGGCTAAATTAGCGGGCCGTATTCTACAGCACGGCCTGCTGTACGGCCCGCTGCAAGGTCCGCTAAATTTGAACTTTTGATAAACGTTTTTCATGTCGTTTCTGTTATATAAACTTGTAAAACTGTTTGAATCTTGCAGCATCTATTTCAAACAGCCAAGAAAGATTTAGTTTTTCGGATTTTGACACGGTAATCTTTGTGGCAGTTGAACCTTCCGGTTGACTTCGACTAGTTTCCTTGCCCGCGCGCCGGATTAACCTCGGAGATATAATAAATATCTTACTAACCTCGTTTTCTCGGTCCGTACTGTAAGTTACGGATCCTCGATTTTCCCCGTTGATTTATAGCCCACGCGCTTGGGCCATAAACAAACGGGAAAAAACTCGGTTAGTAAGAGGTACACATGTGGGAGGCGCGGTGGCCTCATGGTTAGTGCGCTCGACTCCGGATCGAGTGGTCCGGGTTCGGGGCCTGGCCGGGGACATTGTGTTGTGTTCTTGGGCAAAACACTTTACTCTCACGGTGCCTCTCTCCACCCAGGTGTATAAATGGGTACCGGCGAATTTAATGCTGGGGGTAACCCTGCGATGGACTAGCATCCCATCCAGGGGGGAGTAGAAATACTCCTAGTCGCTTCATGCTACAGAAACCGGAGATAAGCGCCGGCCTGATGGGCCTCCTTGGTTTCGGTTTCACACTTGTCATTGGTTGAGAGAGTGGCGTAAGTTTTGCTAACCAATCACTGCGCAAAGTACAAAAGCGAATTACTACAGACACTCTCTAAAAACCACTATTTCTACTGAAGCTACTGGAGTTACGGGGCAGTTCGAAGCTTCGACAGTTTCTGTTAAAGACAATTTCATAACAACATTCAGTAGGTTATATAAATATTTTTCTTTCTGGTGACAGCGGATCCTGTAGTAACGCTGTATTCTTGCAATTTGTTTTGATATCTGAAATATGCTGTCACTATAAACCTGTTCGTGATAAGGGCGGTTAGTTGTTAAAAAGCTGCGGCCTGTACACTAAAAGATATGGAATTAATGCATTTTCTCAAGCAATCGTGCCTCAGTAGGTTTGAGCAAAAAATGATCCTGCTTTCGTTTTGGTCATTTGAGAAACGTTCATTACATAACAATGATTTCACTTCAAATCAAGCCCGCTACCAAAGGCGTCGAGAAGAGAAAATTATACTCACTCCTCCTAGCTTTGAGGCCATCGCGAAATACTTGGACAAAATCTTGTAGTTATAATGTTTTCTGATTTCACTGGAATTTTTAACCAAGACGTTGTAAACAATCTGGGTGAGATCACTTGTAAGGACGGTTTGCAGGTACTCCTCCATATTGAATCTTGTGAACGGATCAAGGAAAGTTTTAAACACGTGCACAATCGGCGTCCTATCCAATACCATGAAGCCAAATCCGCTGTCAGTCAACTTCCATCTCTTCTTCAAGGTTAGACGCTCCAAAATCCTCTTTGCCTTGCAGATCAGACTCGTTTTGTGCGGAAGAGAGACTTCACATTGACGGGTTAAAATAAATCTTGAAAGCAAAGTAAATAGCTTAATTTCATTTGCAATGTAAGTGTTCATGCGCTATTTCGCGAATGAACAAATTTGTAATGTATTTCGATCGAGCTGTATTAGATTCTAGAAGGAACCTAAAACAGGTTTGATTGAGCCTCAATACCTGTACCCAATGTATTTAATTTGGGCGTGAATAATTTTCAATTTAACTTTTTTTTTTGCAACGGTTGTTTCAGTTCAGCTTTCGATTTTGACCAGGTAGCGAAATTCTACAGACGCTGCTAGAAAGAGCTACAGAAAATTGATAACATGATAAGGTTTAGTGTCGCATCTTGCAAAATATGGAAGTATGGTTTTAGAAAGTCGGAAAGTTTTGCAGACGTTTCTATGCCGGGAGGGTAAGGGGGGAGGGGGGGGGGGGAACCAGTTGACGTGGCCTGTATCAAAAGCCAAAAAAACAAACCTCTTCAGGTCAAATCATACATGGGTTACAAAAGATCGGTTATTAATGCCAGCAATACCTAGCCGATCGATGGAATTAACCATTTTATTAATTAATAAACAGCTTAACCTTTTAACTACCAAATACCGTACTTTTTAGCTTTATGTCCATTTTTCGCCTGTTACAAAGTTAATTTGCATTGAAACGGCTGAAATTGCACATTCCTACTCGAAGCATGAGTCAATGTCAGTGTCAATGTCAATGTCAATGTCGACCCTCATCTTTTCCCCTCTTTCTTTTTTTGTTCTCTCTTCCTTTTATCGGTTTGTTGGCCTCTTTATCATCTTTCTTTGCTATGGAACCATGTTTGGCTACCTTTTAAGGAAAGCGGAAAAATTTGCTTTAAACGAGTACCGTGTAAACAGCAATATCAGCCATAAGGTAACTCTGGAACAATTTCTGAATCCATTGCCTTAGAAAATGCTTCGTACACGAAAAAATTGGCAACGACTTAAACGTTTGAGTTGGCATATCACCTCATGGGTCCGGTATATGATTTGGTTAAAGGGCAATCGCCAAGACTTGTAATGAGCGGATTCGCAGCTTGCTTGCTGGCGGTAATTTGTGTTTTCAAGCGCAAGGTTCGAGAGATTGAAAGCCCGGTAAATCCGATCGCCATATTTGGCGATATAGTGGAGGAACTGGGACGAGTGACAAAGCGAGGGGGAAGCGGGTAGGGGAGGGCGAAAAAAACTTCTCCCACTCCCCCTTCCCCCTTCCCCTCGCCTTGTTACTCGTCCCAGATCTTCCACCCGTCTAATATGGGGACCGCATTAGCTGCAATGAATCTGGCGCTTGAAAACACAAATTACCGCCTGCAATCAAGCTAGCGGACTCAGGGTCCTTTGCGAGACTTGTATCATTGTTATGTTCTAAACAACTGGTTGACGCAGTCGTCAGTGCAAGCACTATTTATCAATGATCCAAATTTGTTACAATGGTACTTACAGTTTAATTCCTTGAAGA
Organism: Montipora foliosa; assembly: GCF_036669935.1. NCBI lineage: Eukaryota > Metazoa > Cnidaria > Anthozoa > Scleractinia > Acroporidae > Montipora > Montipora foliosa. The sequence goes on along the minus strand of NC_090869.1, from coordinate 10,337,679 downwards.
AGTTCCTTACTGATGCCAGTGAGATTCTGCAATATTGGCAGTAGCTTCGTGAACTCTTGCTCCTCAACGGCATTTTGAGGCATCAAGCTTGAAATAAGTGAATATACCTTGTTGAGGATACATTTTAAATGAACTGAAAAGAGGAGTCAAATTTTCAAATAGCTAATTTTACTGGCGCTCAAAAAGTGATATAAAGGCATTTAATCTCTGTTAATAACAGTCGATATTCTGTGCATTTTGGACAGGAAAGACGTTGAAACTGCTTGTATGCATGCCACTTTTATTTATAAGAGTTTTTATTTTCCATCTAATAAACAACATTGTAATTATCCAGCATATTAAGAGAAAATACCAAGAGAAATCATACAGCACTGAAGGACTGAGGACTCTCCAAAATTATATCATAGGTAAGAACTGTTATTTGATAAGTCCGGAGAAGAAAAGCAATTTTAACATTTCGTATTTTCAGTCCATGGATAGGCAGTTTTATTGATCAGCGATTTAGCTATTGAAAGTTTGGTTTAATAGTCAAGTCAGGTGATAAAACCAGATGGTGCTGTAGTCACTCCCTTAGCGATGGAGCAGTGCGGTTTCTTTAGAACTGAACTGATCCCCTGCTCCACGTTTTAAGCCAAAAAGACCGACTAAAAGGTGACTGATAAGTTTAATCTGAAGACATAAAAATATAGCCTACCTCGAAGCTGTAACAAGGGCTCCTATTGAAGCGAGTGTCAAAGCAACCAGAACGACCTTGGTGTTCATCACTGTGAACTACACTCAAGCCTTCTTTTGTTTCCTAGTCAGTCCGTAGACCTGTTGACACAACTGATTTGTTAACCTTGGAAACAAACCATTTTTAAGTAACAGTTTATGTAAGGTATTTTACTGTATTGGTTTCGAGTCTTATGGTCCATGGGTTTATGTAAATGTAGGAGGTTTTCACCTGACTTCATCAGCGCCATGATGGTGGACGGAAACAAAAGATCTCTCATTAGCTTCTTTTGTTCGTCCACCAGGAGTCGTACCTTTCTCTATTGTTATTGGTGTCTTTAGAGGTTGGTTGAAAACGTCCAAATTAACAAGTGACGGTTATTTTCGAGCCCCGGAAGCACGCCGTAAGCAGGATCGTATTAAATATACATGGAGCCGACTACTAGATGATAGGTAATATGGAAGTTTGAAATTCTCAGTTGATGCACCTGTCAATTTTTGGTGCTGTCATGACGACAGGGTTAACGAAAGAAAAATGAGGCCCTTGCTAAAATTTTTGCGGATCGCTGCATTTGTGTTCTTGTTCTTTAAAACTTTTGGTTTGTTACCAGATTTCATTTAAACACAAAAGTTTTTTTTTCTGCTGATACCGAAGCTTGGCAATTCGTTTCTTCATTCATTAACCTGGGGACTAAAATTTACAATTTGTTTAGAGCCAACAACTGCCCAGCAGTAATTTCATGAACCCTCTCTTACAACTATGAAAAAAGATAGCAGGTCAGAGGTAGCCATGAGTTTAAAATGAATCGAGCCATCAATGTAATGGATTTATGATCAAATCTAAAATTTGTCAGTCATCTATGAGACAAGAAATGGAGCAATTTAAAACCATGAAATAAACTAATTGCTTAGAAATTAACATTTCGGGGTGCACATTTGTGAGCGATCAAGGCATTGAAATGACCACACCCCAACACAGCTCTTGATGACCAAGTCTGGCTAAGGTATTCGAAGCAGAAAAGAGTAATGAAAAAAAAAATACATTGAAATCCCGCAAAATGTTGCTGAAATAAAATAGGTAGGCTCTTATATATTTTTATCAAAGTGCTTGCATATCGCCTGCCATCCGAACAATGGATTCACTTACCAACGAACTTTTTTGTTTTCTGCACGGAAAGAAACTAATGATTTCTTCATTTCAACTCTGTTCAGTAATTTGTTAATTTAGGGAATTATTGTAAACTTAATAACGTCATCTGTACATACATTGAGGTCAATCTTTTACGCTCTATTTGCAAATCGTAAACTTGTAAAGTAATGGCGGGTAGAGCTTCTTCTACACAGCCCATTGTATATATGGGGAAAAAAACAAAGAAACAAAGCAAAAAAAAAAAAAAAAAAACAGCTCTCCATGGCTGCTAATTGACCGGGTGAAATGGTTGTACGCATGCGTGATGTGATGGCCACACCGGGTTGGTGTTAGCGTGTGTCACCTTGCTTTTGTTGTTTAAGCTTTAGGATCATTTTCAGAGGGCGCCGTTCTGTTCAGGTTATTGAAATTAACGCTTTTCACTAATCATCAAAACATGCTATCGCTGCTGAAGAAATGGTCTGTAAATCATAATGTTTTGGAAGGATCCTTTTGATATTTGCAGTGAGTATTCTCAAAGAATTCAAATAGTTAGGACAACTTCAATTCTTTCTGAAATGTACTCTTTCTAGAACAACGGAGATCAGAATCGTCAATCATGATGTTTTGGAAGGAACTTTTCGACATTTGCAGTGAGTATTCTCAAAGAATTTAAATAGTTAGAACATTTTTCAATTCTTCCTGAAATGTATTGTTTCTAGAACAACGGAGATCAGAATCATCAACAAATGTTTCACTAAGCGTGCCCAGTACACGACCAATTTTTTGTTTACTGTGCAAAAATCATTATACAAGCTTAACTTCAGTCATGATATACTTCACATTGATCTGTGTGCAGTGTAATGTTATTGTGATACAACTCACTTGAAACTTTCTTCATTGATTTACCGAGCGGAATCATTTTCCGTGTGTTGCTCTCACACCGCACTTTGCAGCATGACTTCCGGAAGCAAAAGTTAGAACGGACTTCTCAAATTTTTCCACGATGCTCGGCTCGTAAGTCGATTTATATTCTCCAATTCTAATGCTAATTAAAAATACTTTGAAAGAGTAAAGGGAGACAAAAACATCTCTTGTCGGCGAAAGTTGCGTTTAATTGCGTTGTTGTTCCTGTGGTCGGATACTGGGCAGCAATGCCCACATCTGTAGAAATGCAAATTTCACTACGTAAAAAAAAAAAAAAAAAAAAGGAAAGGAAAGGAACTTTATTTAAGTGTCTAGTCGCCCTAGCGCTCGAGCACTAATTGGGGACACTGTAAACTGAAATCAACAATTAACGCAAATCAAGTCAAATGTTGGTTTTTGAGGAGAGGCGAAACCGGAGAACCAGGAGGAAAACCTCTCGGTGCAGAGTAGAGAACTAACCAACTCAACCCACATATATCGCCGAGTCTTTAAATCATGGGCGGAACATTAATAAATATTCATCTACTTTGACAGATCACGTGTTTCCGCGTTACGGGCATTTGTACTGGTATATCCTCACGATAATTCTTGACAAATTTAAAGAGCGTCTTATAAACGATTTATCCGAGCAATAAATAATATCACAAACAGCGGGATCGGTAATCAGAATTCGAAGAACCTACATGCAACATGGGCGTAGCCAGAATTTTTCAAAGGGGGGATCACACTGTGTCAAACAGAGGGTACTCTCATTTTCGCAACCTGAATATTGTAGGTTGTTTGAGTAAAAAACGGCTTACAAAGAGAGGGTCACAGGCACCCCAGGAACCCCCCCCCCCCCCCCATCCTCCCTAGCTACGCCCTTGTGCAATATGTTTTAGCGCGGGAGTAGAAATTTATTTCGTAGTTTTCTTTCTCATAGACAGTATTCATAAATGGCGGTCAAGAAATTATTCTGTTGTCTTTGTGCTAATCACCCTAACTAGCCTCAATTTGGAACAAAAATTCTTTTGAATTTTGCTCGTGTTTACAATGATAGTTAGTATGATTAGCATTAAGACAAAAGAATAATTACTTAGCCGCCACTTATGGATACGGTCTAATTAAAAACCAATCTTTTTAAAGCCACTTTTTTAAGCCAATATCAATGTCGTGATTAATGGTTTAATATTCTTAAGTGATTTATATTGAAATCAATGTTCAAATTGGGTAACCAGTATATTGCTGCATGAATTTCACTTTTACCTTTTTCAGTAACCCTCTGGGTTGATTTTCTGAAAAAGAGAAAAAAAGAGTTTATTTCAAGGTAGCTCCAAGTGTGTTGGCAACCAGACGGCATGTTTTGGCTACAAACAAATTGGCTGATTCTCATTGGTGGGCTAATACTCTCAACTTCGTTACAAAGGTCCACATTATTGCCCCAGCCCGATAATGTGCACTAGTAATGGTGGTAACAGCTACATGTGTAAACGCTCAGTCATTAGCGTCATTGTAGTTGTCGTTTCCCTTTGTTGTGCGTGCAGGATCAAAATCAAATCAAATCAAAAATTAGATACACCTAAAGTTCCATCAAAGCGGCAAGTCACTCAGGCCAACTGATACAAGACTGCAAATGGAACTTTTAAATGTAATCGTCATCAACAGCGATGACGAGGCAATTTTAGATTTTAAAAATTTGCAGTATATTCCTGAAGACAAGCGAGGATTTACCTGAGCTTACTAATTAGCAGACGCAATGCTAAGGTGGGGTGAACCAATTTCCTCAACAGCATTTAACAGCATAGAAACACTTAGACTTCGCTGGCTTAGATAAAAAAAAAAAAAGAAATTGAATCTGCTTATCAACTTACCAAATAACGCAAAGTCTGAAAGTAACACTCACTCCTCCCGCCTCAGAGTAAGACTGAAGAAAACAGAAAAGTCAGCCTAATTAAGACAACCTTTAATGCATAATCATGAACGGTAACGGTCCATTGTCTGAGAACCCCTTCAATTAAGTAATGTAGCGTAAAATAAGGTAAGCTAAGATTTCAATGTCAAAAGAAGCACTGAACTGTACAAGCCACGACCAAAAATAACCTTTTTCCCTGCGTGATCCCAAGAACGTGGCGTGGAATAAAATTTATTTACATTAAAGAGGCTCTGGTTTTTTAAAGAGACGCACACAAATCACGAACATTCAATGCCAAGCGCTCTGAGCAATGCTTTCAATTGTCTCTCGGCAGGCATCGTTTCTTGGTAGAAAAATATTCTTCTTAAAGTCTCTTCGAGAGAAACGCATAGTACTGTATTCATGACTGGCCAAGATACAATAATCGTAGTGCCAGCCACGTTTACACCATCTTGGATAACTCAATAAAGTTATTAGTGTTTATTCTCAATGTATAATTTGCTGTCTGATAATGATGATAATGACGATTAGGAAAATAACGATGATGCCCCTCGTTGCCTCGTTAACCCTCATTATAAACAAATTAAAGATAACAACTCAGTCATTGTTAACAATTTTCAGTGATTCATAAGATGTGCCATCAAGTAAAATCAAGTTATCAGATCTAAACTTTATTTAAAAGGCCAAAAAATTAAAGCCCTTACCCGGCTTTGCAGAAAATACCTTAAAGAATCAACAAATATTGTGAAAACTTAAGACATTCGACATTTTCCGCTCTTTTCCGGGATTTCTGTAAGTGAAAATTTGTCAGTTTCGGGTTTGGAGAAGAGAGAACACTTTTTTCATTCGCGTTTTTCCTTTTACGAGCTAGTTGGCTGATAGAGCCATTGACTCTTTTCAGTATCAGGCGAAACCTTGTAGGTTGCTCTGGGCAAACCAATCTGGTAGCATTCGCTAAAAGGTGTTGACTTCATTTTGGGCTACTTTATCATAAATTATTTGTATTGCAGAGCTGGGCACCACTCACCCAAAAGCCATGACTTGAATAATATATATGCCCCTACAGTTTACTAATCAAAGACTTTGTTATTCTTAGAAACTTGAAGAGGGAATTGGGGAATAATAGGAAAATATAGGGTCAGACTTATACTTGAATAAATCACAACACAAATAGTCTCTTCTAAATACTTTCTCTTTACATAATATCTGTAAAACAATGCCTGTGTATAAGAGAAAATAGACCAAAATGAAGCTAAGTAATCACTTCTCAGCGTATGCTACCAGACTGGTTTGTTCCAAATGAGTCCTATACTTCTTATCTCTATGTTCCAAACCACTGATGCGGATAGATCCGCATGATCGATCCGCCCTTCGCAGATCTAGAACTCCCACTTCGTATAATAGCTACTACTCATAACATCGTAGGCAAATTCCTGCCTTCATCGACTGCATGAAAATACAAACACAAATTCCTAAAAATCTAAAACAAACAGGAAGACCCCATCAACATCAAAAGTCCTTTTGACCTTTCCGTACGGACTGTTTTATAAGTCCATACTTAGCCGTTCATTACATTTTACGTAAATTTTCCCTTTTATGCTGGCATTGTAGATCGATGAGTGTTGGACAAGACTAAGACTAAGTACAGTTTGAACTTTTACGTGGAACCGTCATTAACAGTGATGGCGCTGCAGTTTTAGGAGGTTTTTTAGTTTTCCAGTACATTCTTGACGACAAGCGAGGATTTATGTGAGCTTACCAATTAAATTTGGGAGACGCAATGCTAGGGTGGGGTGAGCCAATTTCCTTAACAGCATATAAAAACCTACACTCCAGTGCCTTAGATGAAAAAAAGAACAAGTGAATCTACTTATCAACTTTCCAAATAACGCAAAGCCTGAAGGTAATGCACTGGAGTAAACGAAAACTGACGTCCTATTAAAGCAAATTTTAATGCTGCATAATAATTAACGGCAACTCTTTGTCTGTTTGCAAACTCTTAAAATATGTTTAATTGTTTCTCCTGAGGAAAACGGCGAAAAAAATGATACCGTGTGGTTAAAATCGTCTCCAACCGGCATTGTTACACAAGGACATTTGCGGGCAGTACAAAACGAAAGCAGATTACTCCCAGCTGATTTTTTAAAGAAGAGTGCATACAAAAAGCAATTGTTTGAATGCCCGCTTAGAAGTAATTTCACTGACACCAATTTAATTCTAAGGTTATGCCTTTCAAAAGGAGCACTGAACTGTACAAGCCACAGCCAAAAATAACCTTTTTCCCTGCGTGATCCCAAGAACGTGCTTTAAACAGACGCGCACAAATCACGAACAATCAATGCCAAGCACTCTGAGCAATGCTTTCAACTGTCTCTCGGCAGGCATAGTCTCTTTGTAGAAAAATGTTCCTTTTAAAGTCTTTGAAAGAAACGAATACTATTCATAAATAAGTGGTCAAAGTAGAATAATTGTAGTGCAAGCTATGTTTAAACCATCTTGGATAACTATAAAAAACTATCAGTGTTTTTCCTTAATTGATAATTTGCTGACTGATAATACATGATAATGGTTAGGATGATAATGGCGATGCCCCGGCACCCTTGCCGTGTAATCCGTTATAATAAACAAAGACAACAACTGAGTCTTGTTAACAATTATCAGAGTTTCATAAGACGAGCCATCAACTAAAATCAGTAATCAAATTTTAAATTTACTAAAAAGGCCGAAAAAGGCGTTAGCCGGCTTTTCAGCAAATACTTTGAACGATCAACAACTAACTATTGTGAAAACTAAAGACATTTGGCATTGCCCTCTCTTTTGCGGCATTTCTATGGGTGAAAAACTTGTTTCGGGTTTGGAGAAGAGAGAACCACTTTTAATGACAAACATATTTTTATTCGCGTTTTCCGTTTCACGAGTTGACTGATAGCGCCATTGATTCCTTTGAGTATCACGCAAAACCTTGTAATTTGTTCTGTGACATCGAGCGGATCGACCATCATGCCCATTGGTTAGGAACATAGAGATAGGAAGTATAGAATGACGAGATGAAAGAAAAAGTACATTGTAGGACTCATTTGAAACAAATCAATCTGGTAGCATACGCTGAAAAGTGATTACCGGTACTTAGCTCCATTTGGGTCTATTTTATCACAGATTATTTAATTTGAATTGTAGAGAAGGGCACCACACATCCGAAGGTCATACCTTAAACAATATATTCCCCCATGGTTGACTAATCCAAGACTTTGTTATTCTAAGGAACTTGTAAGTGGGAATGGAAGAATGAAGGAAAATATAGGGTCAGAGTTACACACAACACGAGAAGTCTTTTTTAAAGACTTTCTCTTAACAGAATCTGATTTCTGTGAAACAATGTCTATGTGTAACAGAAAATCACCACCCATTCCATTGTAAAACAAACGCAATATTTGATTATGTAATGACCTGCTAATGTCTTCAGGACGATGTATTACAAACACCGTCTTACTTTATCGGAGTAGAGACTTCAAGAAGGTTAACTCAAGAAAACAGTCGTCGTCGCCATATTTCAAACACTATCGAACAATTAATTAAATTTCCTGGAGCTCATTACTCAGATATTGCCTAGTTTTGCAACGTTCCACGGTGCATAATTGCTTTTCAATTAATCTCCCTTTTTTGTGCCCGTACTATTTTAACATTTTCCCCAATAAGTGCAGGGCCGAAGGAGGAGATTTCGAAGCGGCGAGAGCGGGTAAAAATCCTCCTTTTTGATGCATAGACATTAACGGCAATTGTTTGTCTGTTTGCAAATTCTTGAAATGAATTTAATTGTTTCTCTTAAGAAAAACGGCGCGAAAATTTCTGCCGTGTGGTTAAAAGAAAAAAATCATCTCCACTGAACCGGCATTGTTACGCAAGGAAGTAAACTGGCTAAACAAAACGGAGGCAGATTACTCCCTGATTTTTTAGAAGACGTTTGAATGCAAACAAGCAGTTGTTTGCCTGCTTACGAGTAATTGCAATAACACCACTTTAATTCTGAGGCGATCTCTTTCAAAAGGAGCCCTAACCGGAACAAGCCAGGACTAAATATCATTGTTTTCACTGCGTGATCTCAAGATCGTGGAACATTCTTCGAAGCTTATTTGCGTTAAAAGAGGCTTTGGTTCTTGTGCGAGAAAAAAACGGAGCATGCACTTCTACGATCGTTGATTTCATCGTTTTGGATAAAAATGTGTCCAGATCGGTCTTGGATGCAGCTTTACTGGTACACAAAGTTTCTTTTGCGTAATTAAAATAAAATAAAAATCTAATGTAATATCGAGAAAAGAACAAATTCATTAAATTTCCGATTCTTTGTCTCAGCTGCAGCGACAGAACTTAAAAATCAAGAAAAGCTATGATTCTCGCAGTTATGAACGCAATTTTTGCAATTGCACAAAGAAGCCTGAAAAATTCAGGACTTCAACGGGATTTGAACCCGTGACCTCGCGATACCGGTGCGACACTTTCTCTTCACATAATATCTGAAAAACAATGCCTATGTATAAGAGTTATATAATAGACCAAAATGAAGCTAAGTAATCACTTCTCAGCGTATGCAACCAGATTGGTTTGTTCCAAATGAGTCCTTCACTGTACTTCTTATCTCTATGTTCCAAACCACTGATGCGGATCGATCCGCATGATCGATCCGCCCTTCGCAGATCTAGAGCTAGAACTCGTATACTAGTTACTACTCATAACATCATTGGCAAGTTCCTGTCTTCGTCGACTGCATGAAAATAAAAACACAAATTCCTAACGCACTAAAACAAACAGGAAGACCCCATCAACATCGAAAAGTTTTTTGTTTTTTTTTACCTTTCCGCAGGAACTGTTTTATAAGTCCATACTTAGCCGTTCCTTATTTTTTACGTAAATTTTCCCTTTTCGGCTGGCATCGTAGATCGATGTCTGTTGGGAAAGACTAAGACTAAATACGCTTTCCATTTGACAGAACTGAGCGGCCAGACCGGGCGTTTAGAAGGACTAACTCTATAACGCTTTCAAATTAACAGACTTCGGGGATGATGTATACTACTCCAGAAGAATACGAGCGATTATCATGCAAGTGTTTCTTCAAATTGTTGCATTTTCCTTGCAAACTGACGGGTCTGGCCGGCCAGTTCTGTCAAAAGGAAAGCGCCCTAAGACTAAGTGCAATTGGAACTTTTACGTGGAACCGTCATTAAGAATAATGGCGGGGCAATTTTAGGTTTTTTAGTTTTACAGTATATTCTTGAGGACAAGCGAGGATTCATGATGTGAGCTTACCAATTAAATTAAGAGACGCAATGCTAAGGTGGGGTGAGCCAATTTCCTTAACAGCATATAAAAACCTACACTCCACTGCCTTAGATGAAAAAAAAAAAAGCACAAGTGAATCTACTTATGAAAGGCTGAAGGTAATACACTGGAGTAAACGAAAACTGACGTCGTATTTAAAGCAAATTTTAATGCATAATAATTAACGGCAACTGTTTGTCTGTTTACAAACTTTTGAAATACGTTAATTGTTTCTCCTGAGCAAAACGGCGAAAAAAACATTGATACCGTGTGGTTAAAATCGTCTCCAATTGGCATTGTTACACAAGGACATAAACTGGCTGTGCAAAAGGAGAGCAAATTACTCCCTGAATTTTAAAGAAGAGTGCATACAAAGAAGCAATTGTTTGCCCGCGTAGAAGTAATATCACTGACACCAATTTAATTCTAAGGTTATCTCTTTCAAAAGGAGCACTGAACTGTACAAACCACGGCCAAAAATAATTTTTTTCCCTTCATGATCCCAAGAACGTGCTTTAAACAGACGCGCACAAATCACGAACAATCAATGTCAAGCGCTCTGAGCAATGCTTTCAATTGTCTCTCGGCAGGCATCGCCTCTTCGTAGAATAATATTCCTCTTAAAGTCTTTGACAGAAACGCATACTATTCATAAATAATTGGCCAAAGTAGAATAATCGTAGTGCAAGCTATGTTTAATCCATCTTGGATAACTATAAAAAAAAAAAACTATTAGTGTTTTTTTTTAATTTCATAACTTGCTGTCTGATAATACATGATAATGATTAGGATAATTAATAATGGTGATGCCCCGGCTCCCTTGCCGTGTAATCCGTTATAACAAACAAAGATAACAACTGAGTCTTGTTAACAATTATCAGAGTTTCATAAGACGAGCCATCAACTAAAATCAAGTAATCAAATTTTAAATTTACTAAAAAGGCCGAAAAAGGCGTTAGCCGGCTTTTCAGCAAATACTTTGAACGATCAACAACTAACTATTGTGAAAATTAAAGACATTCGGCATTGCCCTCTCTTTTGCGGCATTTCTATGGGTGAAAAACTTGTTTCGGGTTTGGAGAAGAGAGAACCACTTTTAATGACAAACATATTTTTATTCGCGTTTTCCGTTTCACGAGTTGACTGATAGCGGCATTAATCCCTTTGAGTATCACGCAAAACCTTGTAATTTGTTCTGTGACAACGAGCGGATCGGCCATCATACCCAGTGGTTAGGAACATAGAGATAGGAAGTATAGAATGAGGAGATGAAAGAAAAAATACAGTGTAGGACTCATTTGAAACAAATCAATCTGGTAGCATACGCTGAAAAGTGATTACCGTTACTTAGCTCCATTTGGGTCTATTTTATCACAGATTATTTAATTTGAATTGTAGAGAAGGGCACCACACATCCGAAGGTCATACCTTAAACAATATATTCCCCCATGGTTGACTAATCCAAGACTTTGTTATTCTAAGGAACTTGTAAGTGGGAATGGAAGAATGAAGGAAAATATAGGGTCAGAGTTACACACAACACGAGAAGTCTTTCTCTTAACAGAATCTGATTTCTGTGAAACAATGACTATGTGTAACAGAAAATCACCACCCATTCCATTGTAAAACAAACACAATATTTGATTATGTAATGACCTGCTAATGTCTTCAGGACGATGTCAGTATTACAAACACCGTCTTACTTTATCGGAGTAGAGACTTCAAGAAGATTAACTCAAGAAAACAGTCGTCATCGCCATATTTCAAACACTATCGAACAATTAATTAAATTCCCTGGAGCTCATTACACAGATATTGCCTAGTTTTGCAACGTTCCACGGTGCATAATTGCTTTTCAATTAATCTCCCTTTTTTGTGCTTGTACTATTTTAACATTTTCCCCAATAAGTGCAGGGCCGAAGGAGGAGATTTCGAAGCGGCGAGAGCGGGTAAAAATCCTCCTTTTTGATGCATAGACATTAACGGCAGTTGTTTGTCTGTTTGCAAATTCTTGAAATGAATTTAATTGTTTCTCTCAAGAAAAACGGCGCGAATTTTCTGCCGTGTGGTTAAAAGAAAAAAATCATCTCCACTGAACCGGCATTGTTACGCAAGGAAGTAAACTGGCTAGACAAAACGGAGGCAGATTACTCCCTGATTTTTTAGAAGACGTTTGAATGCAAACAAGCAGTTGTTTGCCTGCTTACGAGTAATTGCAATAACACCACTTTAATTCTGAGGCGATCTCTTTCAAAAGGAGCCCTGAACTGTACAAGCCAGGACTAAATATCATTGTTTTCACTGCGTGATCTCAAGGACGTGGAACATTCTTCGAAGCTTATTTGCGTTAAAAGAGGCTTTGGTTCTTGTGCGAGAAAAAAACGGAGCATGCACTTCTACGATCTTTGATTTCATCGTTTTGGATAAAAATGTGTCCAGATCGGTCTTGGATGCAGCTTTACTGGTACACAAAGTTTCTTTTGCGTAATTAAAATAAAAAAAATCTAATGTAATATCGAGAAAAGAACAAATTCATTAAATTTCCGATTCTTTGTCTCAGCTGCAGCGACAGAACTTAAAAATCAAGTAAAGCTATGATTCTCGCAGTTATGAACGCAACTTTTGCAATTGCACAAAGAAGCCTGAAAAATTCAGGACTTCAACGGGATTTGAACCCGTGACCTCGCGATACCGGTGCGACACTTTCTCTTCACATAATATCTGAAAAACAATGCCTATGTATAAGAGTTATATAATAGACCAAAATGAAGCTAAGTAATCACTTCTCAGCGTATGCAACCAGATTGGTTTGTTCCAAATGAGTCCTTCACTGTACTTCTTATCTCTATGTTCCAAACCACTGATGCGGATCGATCCGCATGATCGATCCGCCCTTCGCAGATCTAGAACTCCCACTTCGTATACTAGTTACTACTCATAACATCATTAGCAAGTTCCTGTCTTCGTCGACTGCATGAAAATAAAAACACAAATTCCTAACCCACTAAAACAAACAGGAAGACCCCATCAACATCGAAAAGTTTTTTGTTTTTTTTTTACCTTTCCACACGAACTGTTTTATAAGTCCATACTTAGCCGTTCCTTATTTTTTACGTAAATTTTCCCTTTTCGGCTGGCATCGTAGATCGATGTCTGTTGGGAAAGACTAAGACTAAATACGCTTTCCATTTGACAGAACTGAGCGGCCAGACCGGGCGTTTAGAAGGACTAACTCTATAACGCTTTCAAATTAACAGACTTCGGGGATGATGTATACTCCTCCAGAAGAATACGAGCGATTATCATGCAAGTGTTTCTTCAAATTGTTGCATTTTCCTTGCAAACTGACGGGTCTGGCCGGCCAGTTCTGTCAAAAGGAAAGCGCCCTAAGACTAAGTGCAATTGGAACTTTTACGTGGAACCGTCATTAAGAATAATGGCGGGGCAATTTTAGGTTTTTTAGTTTTACAGTATATTCTTGAGGACAAGCGAGGATTCATGATGTGAGCTTACCAATTAAATTAAGAGACGCAATGCTAAGGTGGGGTGAGCCAATTTCCTTAACAGCATATAAAAACCTACACTCCACTGCCTTAGATGAAAAAAAAAAAGCACAAGTGAATCTACTTATGAAAGGCTGAAGGTAATACACTGGAGTAAACGAAAACTGACGTCGTATTTAAAGCAAATTTTAATGCATAATAATTAACGGCAACTGTTTGTCTGTTTACAAACTTTTGAAATACGTTAATTGTTTCTCCTGAGCAAAACGGCGAAAAAAACATTGATACCGTGTGGTTAAAATCGTCTCCAATTGGCATTGTTACACAAGGACTTAAACTGGCTGTGCAAAAGGAGAGCAAATTACTCCCTGAATTTTAAAGAAGAGTGCATACAAAGAAGCAATTGTTTGCCCGCGTAGAAGTAATATCACTGACACCAATTTAATTCTAAGGTTATCTCTTTCAAAAGGAGCACTGAGCTGTACAAACCACGGCCAAAAATAATTTTTTTCCCTTCATGATCCCAAGAACGTGCTTTAAACAGACGCGCACAAATCACGAACAATCAATGCCAAGCACTCTGAGCAATGCTTTCAATTGTCTCTCGGCAGGCATCGCCTCTTCGTAGAATAATATTCCTCTTTAAGTCTTTGACAGAAACGCATACTATTCATAAATAATTGGCCAAAGTAGAATAATCGTAGTGCAAGGTATGTTTAATCCATCTTGGATAACTATAAAAAAAAACTATTAGTGTTTTTTTTTAATTTCATAATTTGCTGTCTGATAATACATGATAATGATTAGGATAATTAATAATGGTGATGCCCCGGCTCCCTTGCCGTGTAATCCGTTATAATAAACAAAGATAACAACTGAGTCTTGTTAACAATTATCAGAGTTTCATAAGACGAGCCATCAAGTAAAATCAAGTAATCAAATTTTAAATTTACTAAAAAGGCCGAAAAAGGCGTTAGCCGGCTTTTCAGCAAATACTTTGAACGATCAACAACTAACTATTGTGAAAACTAAAGACATTCGGCATTGCCCTCTCTTTTGCGGCATTTCTATGGGTGAAAAACTTGTTTCGGGTTTGGAGAAGAGAGAACCACTTTTAATGACAAACATATTTTTATTCGCGTTTTCCGTTTCACGAGTTGACTGATAGCGGCATTAATCCCTTTGAGTATCACGCAAAACCTTGTAATTTGTTGGTCCTCTTGGCCCACACTAAGCAAAAGATCTTGTTTTTAATATCACGAACGAGATTTGATGGTAAGACCGCGTTTAAGCCTGCTCGTTACGTGTTTTTACTGTCACTCCTGTGTAACCGGAAGTTTGATCAAATTAGCCAATTAGGATGGATAGTATTTCAAGCGAATCACAACACAGCTTGAAAAGTGTGACTTCCGGTTCGCCAGGTTGTGCAGCGCTATTGAGCGCTTTTTATTATGATTCACACTACTTACAACACTGGCACATTTACTTACACAACTTACAAAAATTACACAATTAACAACTACTGAAATCCATTATACTACCATCAAAACTATTTAACAATTGAATTGCGTACGCACTACTTAAAATACAATGCACCTACAATTACAGGAGCTACTTACAATAATACAATTGCAATACTTACTCTACAAAAACAATATGATTACTTTTTAAACTTGCAATACCAATTTATACACTGCTTACAAAATAATACGATTACAGATGCTAATTATATTTATATTCTTACATTAAAAACAATGAGCAACAAAATAAAAGATACATGCATATCAAAAATAAATAAATAAATAATTAATTTAATTAATTATATTGGAGTGAGTACCCATTTCTTTTCAAAGAGGTTGTTTTTGTTGATCTTTTTTTCAGTTTCATATTTAATCTTTAGTTTCGATTGCAGTCTTTGAATTTTAGGAAGTGTTTGGCTTCTTCTGCAGTCCCACAAAAATAATTTTCCAATTAATATTAAATAGTTTAATAAATTTGATAAAGGGCATTGTTTTGATAAAACTCCAAATAAAACGTTTTGCGCAGACAGATGGATTGGCTGATTCGATAGAAGGAACCAGTACGATTCGAAATTAGTCCAGAAC
>NC_090869.1:10297100-10317100 GCF_036669935.1 Montipora foliosa | reverse complement strand
ATGGTACGATTACAGTGCCAGGGTTGTTTTTCGCTTTTCATTGCTTGTGTGCTTCGGTAAATTCTTTGAAATACATTCAGTAACAAAAGACAACGCTAGAAATGAGCGACGTTTCGACTGATCGTAAGTCATTTTCAAGTTCGATTACTTGGGTACCATGCAATTGCAAGGATGAATTTCGCATTTGAAGCCTTTTAACAATGTGTTTTAAAAAAATTCTTATCTGTTGTTGCTGCACATATTATATATGCTAATTCTTTAACCAAGAACTCGATCTTAAGAAAATCACTGATGATCAGTCAAATAGTTCCTTTCTAGCGTTAGTTCTTAGTTCTGAACTTTTGTTTCTTTGCTTTTCTTCACAGGCTGACTCGGATGCTGGATGCACAAACTTGCAAAGTGAGGAAAGATGCCGATAGTTTACCCATGTTTGCACAGTACAAACCGATAAGTTATGCAATGTATGGGGGTTCGGTTGTCATAGCATTGAAAGATTTTCTGATAGTTAAAAGCATCGATATCGGCGAATAGTGGGGAGCTAAGGCTAAAATGATGTACAAAATAATGATGAGAATTATTACACGAGAACAACCACTAATGACCAAGTTTGTCAGCTCAAGCAAATTGTGGTACACCAGCAATGTTTAATTTATTCTCTTGTCAGGTATAACAGTTTAACAGTCCACACTAAGCGGTAACCCTTCTTACGTGCTTACTAAACTACAAGTGCAACAAACTTTCACTCCTATCTTTGCTGGCTTAACTTAGCTTGTGGAAAACGAAACCCAAACTCTTAACTCTCATCTAAGAGATTGCATTTCAGGCTGAACAATATTCATGAGGTGACCGAAGTAACGGTTGAGGAGTTTGACGGCTCTGGTCTCCTTAAGGTTGTTGCCGTAGTCAAAAATGGTGTCAAAACGGTATAAAGCCAAGGCGTTAGTGAAACTGGCTTCGATCTGCAAAATTAAAATACCAAAACTCTGGCAAGGGCTGGGTCACTCATTCCTAACTCAACCAATTAAGAATATTTATAAATTGTAAATTAATGTTTTGAGTTTTCGACGTTGCTTTGGTGACACTACTGCTCATTCATCATCTTTGTTTCTTTAAAACACGAATGTTTCTCTCATTAATAGAAATGCTCTTGAGCTTTCTAGAGAGCCGTATGTGAAATACAAATACAACAATGATAAAAATAAATACAGAAATTACAAATGTCACTATTTAATTGCTCTCGGGATTGCTTTTATTCATTGTTTCTGGTGTATATTTTGTCGCTTTGGCGACGGTTTTTGTTTATTCTGTAAGTATTTGTCGTTTTTTTAGCATTACAAATTTTGCCTATGTCATTGCTATACAGCTTCATTTATACACTGATAAAATTTACTAATTGAAACGTGTTTTACAAAATGAAAGACCTTTCATATCTCACCGTGCTGCTGATATTCTGTTTATATACCTTTAAAGGCTAACTCGCCTTAATACACAAAGTTGGTACATGTTGGATCTCCAACAAAAAGACAATTTATGCATCATGTTAAGAAAAGACCGACGCATACTCGGTTTATAATGGTTCTTACAAGACAGAAGAACTGAAACTTGAAAACTGGAGAGCGGCCCACTTCTCTTCAAGTTGCAATCTGTTTCCATCCTGACCATCCGCAGGCAAGGAGTCCTACATTTTCATTTGACTGCACCAGTAGAGTAAATTTGGTCAAAGCATGCACGTTCGAGTTTGCATCAGTACAAACATGTCTTGTGGTGTGTTAAATTCATACCACTTGTGACATAGTGACACTTGTGACATAGCCCGGCCTCGATTAACATGATTTGATCGAACGCCTATTCATGACAGATCCCGCGCTCTACTATATTCTAAACTAGTTATAGCTGTCGCTAAAGTGCCAACGAGCCAAGCTTGCGTGATCTGGCGGCTGCAAACATCACGCGGCGTACTCGTGCGGCACTCTCATTGGTTATCGCTACGGTCAACATTTCATCGCTTTGGTCTACATTACAGCTTTTGGTCTACATTACTTGCTCTATAAGCTGCCGCCTCGCCAGGCCTTCTGTCTTCAGAAGGCCTGACTCGTTGGCAATAAATTCACACTTACGGAAGACGTATTCCTGTTTGGAAGTCGTAAAACATCGAATTCGCCCTCTTTGACCTTGCTGTCGTTGTACAGTTTGGTTGGTAGGTTGGGGATGTACTGAGCATAGTCAGATAAAGGGTAGTTGACTGCGGCGTGTTGAATGGTCAATTGTGAGATGATACGAGTCACAATATCAAAGTTCTTGTTTGGTGTCAATTCTGGCAGGTAGACCTTTAATCTGTCAAAGGGAAGATTACTTAACTGCCTTAAAACACGTTACACTACATACAATACGGAACAACCAGTACTTGATAAAACTTAACTGACTTAACTTCAATAGGGATCCTTTTTGTAAGAAATTGTAAGTAAACTGGGCTGTAAATGGCTTTAGAGCTAATCTAGCTGGATCAGTCCCTATATTATTATCTATTACTAGTTATAGCTGTCGCTAAAGTGCCAACGAGCCAAGCTTGCGTGATCTGGCGGCTGCAAACATCACGCGGCGTACTCGTGCGGCACTCTCATTGGTTATCGCTACGGTCAACATTTCATCGCTTTGGTCTACATTACAGCTTTTGGTCTACATTACAATTAAATTTGAAGCGCTTCTGAGATTTCGTCCGCCTAAAAATCTTCTCGCGGCTCTATAAGCTGCCGCCTCGCCAGGCCTTCTGTCTTCAGAAGGCCTGACTCGTTGGCAATTATTTATTATTATTATTATTATTATTATCATTATCAATATTAGTCTTAATATAATAAACAAGGGAAAAATCAATACAAAAACAAATGAAACAGGAAAGATTCGGGAGAAGAGCGAGAAGACAGAAACATAAAATGGTGATCATGACTTAAAATATTTAAGAGGATGCTATGATTTTTCGCGTCAACACTTGTCAGTTTTTGTAACCTTCTGAAGCTGATAGGTATCTCGTTCAACCATTTAGCACCAACTCGAGAAAACGACTCTTTTAACTTCTAGAGAGGATTTTGATATAAATTCCCTAGCGAGGACGATCGCGTGTGAAAAGAATGAACGTCACGTACATTGAATTTTATTTCAAATGGGCCAACTCACAAACAAGTAAACAAGTAGGGCCTGGGAATGAAGACAAAATTGATGCAAAACTTGGAACCATCCTTTTGAAAGAAATAGAATCTCGCTGGAAAGATCATTGCTATATTTATTGTCGTAATCAAATATTGAAAATAAGACTGGAAGAAACGACGTCGACACGGTTTAAGTTTCGAAATGTAAAAAAAAAAAAAAAACCCACAGAAATGTTTTCGTGTGTTCAACGTGTTTCTCGTGTGGGGAGAAGTGTAATTAACAGTTTTATAAGTATTGTATTCAGCCTGAGAAGTGTTCTATCGCATGCTGGATACAGCTTTAATCTCCCCCTTCTCAGATTCCTACTTGTTTCTAAAGTGGCCAGTACACTGCAAGGGTTAAGGGCTAGTTTGTTGAACCAAGGCAGCAGTGCTAACAGCAGTTAAATTGAAGTATACGTGATTATAAAAACAAAACAAAACGAAAAGAACTGATGACACTTTGATATTTATTTTATATCACTCTACTTGTCTATTCATTTAAAGTGTCCCGCGTCTCCTACAAGACGTTTGGCGTTTTATCTAAACCTGCGTAGCAAGCGTTTTCGTGGAGTTTCCGAGAGAAAAACAGAGCAAAGGGGAGCAAAACATTGACAACACTCCGTAGCTCGGTCTTTCTTTGCTCGGATACCTTCTTCTTCTTCTTTAGTAGTCCTTCGATATCGACGATGACACGGAGAGGAGTTAATGTCTGTGTCGCAGGTCCGAGGTCAGTCCGATCGCTGCCTCAAAAGTCCTGCCGCACATGTCACAGGTGTAGGCCGCTTCAGCATACCTAATTATAAGCTAATTATATTGGAACAAAAATTCGAAGAACTGTGCTGCGCAATAAGCTGCAATAATACGGATGAATATAAAGTGAAAGTTCAAATTTGCGCCCAAGAAGTTTAAAAGCGAACCAAACGTTTCGAGTGTACTCCCTCTTCAGTGGTTTAAATGCAACTGAAAAATGCCTGTGCAACTTAACGTTCAAATAAAAACAAAACGAGACGTGAAACCAAAGTCCACAATGAGACCACCAGACTGTATGGTGCTGTGTCTGAAGACCATTCCCCAGAAACCCGAACGGATTACAGAGACTAGCATGTTCTGAGTAGTCTGCCCCGGGGAAGCAAAATGGCGTCCTACAGGAAGATCGGAGTCTGGTAGCCTTGTGGAGCGTAGATGCTGCCTAAATCTGTCACCTGAGCCATGGTCTACCAGTTTCTCCGATATAGATCTTGTGGCATGTGCGGCATTTGATGGCATAAACCACGTTCTCGCTGACACTGGTGTATTTCGACGTAAAAATAATGCGTCCGCCTGGACTATCGTGCATTGTTGAGAAATATAAGCACTTGGGAATTTGTAACACTCAGAGAAGAGCCAGAAGCACTCGGTTATGTTTCGTGCTTCTCTAGACACTTCTCACGTGCTTACATAACTCAACAATGCACTCGGTGGGCTTTCTATTTCTTTAATGTTATGTAGTTATTCTCCAAACATCAAGGGTTAGGGTAGATCCAGGACACAAAGTTGCACTCAAGAAACAAACAGGATTTATTAACAATAGCAATGAAAATGCAGAACGTCATGCACTCACCTTTCCATTGCGGTGGATTAGTGAGAACGGCCAGTCAGCAGAGAGTTCACTAAGGTAGCCCTGAAGTTCCTTGTCATTCTTCACGTCTTCATTACCGTAGTAATACCTTAATTAACAATAAAATGCGATACATTGACTGACACGCCTTCCAGAGGGATTTCCAGTGGCAATAATTAAAATACATCTATTTCGTTTGATGAAATTGTCTTGTTACGATAAAATACCAACAACGCGGTAAGTGGGATTAATGTTTCCGTTGTAAGTAAGAATCAATAAAAGCCTCCTTAACCCTGAGATATAAGCATCTGAAGCATTTCTTAAACGGATAGGTTAGGTCCATTCTTGATTTATTTAATGGGCTCCTTTCAGCTTCTAACGAGACGATTTCTCCGAATATCAACAAAACATACCAAAGTATCTCCGATGTGTTTGGCTCCAACTGCTAGCAATTTCTATTACAGTTGAGTGGTCTTATTTCTTATCATTCTGTATTTAATCAACTGTATCTGCAACCTCGTTCCCAGGGTCTCTCTTGGTTGATGTATCTGGCTCTCCAAGTTTAATAGTCATACTTACAAGTCGACGTATTCCTTCACCATGTTTTCAATGACTTCCAAGATTTGTTCCCCATCGTCTCGGTAAGGGAAGTATGGGAGGAGCTCCTTGTTATCAAGTCCACGTCTCTGTTGAAACAAATACAACACAGAAGTTTGTGTAAGTGACCGGAAAACAAGATAAATAAAGTTCTTCCGCTTTGCCAGCTCGGTCACGCGAAAGGGACTCCATGGAAAAGCATTTTGTTTCCCTCAGTGATTATCGATGATTTGTGACCACTTTTTTTTAGTTCAAATAATGGATAGTAAAGTTTCGCGTCTGGCGGCGGCTCTGAGAGGTAAAATTAAGAATCATTGTTTTTCCTTTTCTCCAAAAGCTGTCGTTGGCTTTCCATGCTAAGGCTAAGATAATTTTGAAAACAGTTAAACTTTTACGAGGGGACCAGGAAATTGTACAAAATGTCGTTGATTTTGAAATTTTAATTTCATAACGAGTGGAGACGTGTGTTTTGTTTTGTTGAAAGCTTGTTTTTCGGGGCGAACTTGGCTCTCAAATTGCTCTGGTCAGTTACTAGTATTCGTAAGACACGTAAACGTTTGAAAGCTTGATAGATTTGTGAAATGTCATTATGTTGACAACAAGACCAACGCAAATGGTGTCGCTTGACTGTCAATGATCTCAAAGTGTGAAAAACGTATCAGCAAGAACTTCAGTTATTTACTTTGTTGCCAATTCAAATGGACCAAAAGGCTACTCAACAACGCATCTTTATTTCGCCTCTGAAATCTGTGACTTCCCACGTGGCTATCTTACGTGCGTCCTTAAGAAGTCGCTCTGTTCCCTTACTTCCAAACGCAAACAGCTGATCCATATAATTTCCTTCATCAATAAGAGCTGGAGTGCCAACGGAGTTCGGGATCGTAACATCGCGGCAGTGATACTTCAGCATTTGGTGAAGAGGGTGCTCGAACGCCATGGCGCCTTTTAGTAAGACACAGAATGGCTCCATCAATAAATGTACCTTTAGAAAAGAAAAGGAAGTAAATGATATATGTGGGAGGGAACAAGGCGGCCATCAAAGGGTGAGGTGATCAAAACGTCCCACCTCCCGTAAATTGGTCTCCACCATCCCGTACCTTTTTTGTCCTGACTCCCGCTTCAATTCCCTCCCCTCCCCTCACCTGTCCCTATTCTAATCTCTCACCAACAACAAAACAATTCAAGGGAACTTAATCACAAATTCTCAGAGGAAAAGCTAAAAATTCGCAATCCGCGAGACCGAATCGGATTTTAAAGGGTACACCGAATTGGGAAAGTCAAGGAGCTGGCCCCAGACCAAGAATAGCACGATTACTTTGATATACTGATCGTGAGGAAGTATCATATGTAAAGCAAGAAACACTTTTAACAGGTACTAAGCTCAGTGTGTTTGACGACATGCCAAAGAAATGGTGTGATTTAGGAAAGACGCAATTAACAAAGTTAAAAGAGGCAATGAAAAAATGGTTATCTGTAAATTTTAGCAACAAATATCCTGATTAGTTATATGGACGTCAAATTTATTCCTCCTGATCAATCCTTCGAATAGCAAAATCTATGTAAATTTCTTCTTCGTAAGATTATTCAATACCTTATTTTACGATTTTCGTCCTTAAAAATTAAGTCTCGTTTTTTTCTGGATATTTATTTTATTTTTTCTTAAATACTAAAAACTCAGAATCCTCCGTAAAATGGGAAGGAGTGACCCCGCGACCGCGCCCGGCGGATATTTCACCAAAAGATTGTTCTATATTTCCTTTCCAGGGCACGTGTCCCTCGCACTTAACAATTTCGGTCGCTATAAAAGGCTAAATCTTACTCAACACCAGGAGTTAAATGCGGTGAGGTTGCTATATTTTCCAAAAAGAGGTAACACTTTTACCTTCCCAAGGTGCTCCACAATTTGTGCATATCCGAGATCTGTGATTTGAAGGTTCAGTTTGGCTAGCATCCAGTTATCGCCATCTTCTGGAGTGTACACGGCCGAGCCTGAAAAGGAAAAAAAAAAGCTTATAAAGTTGAATGTCTTTGGCAGCACTTAGAGTAAGAGAAGTGAAGCGCTGAAAAGTTTATCTTTTCTTAAGTCAGAGAAGTGAATGTGCCGATATGTTTCTTTTTCTGACATTTTAATTTATAGAGCTATATTTTTATAGAATTATTTGTGTGACTGAACGAACCGTAATCAAGCAAAATACTTAGTTAATGATTAATAATAATTTAGAATTTATATAGCGCTCATAAAAACAATTTATTATAGGCTAGACTTAAAAACCGAAAAACTATCAAACAAACGTACAGTTTCTGGTAACTCATTCCATACTATAGAGGCATGTGCACTGCAACAGACCTGAGACCATAATTCATCATATTGTACTAAACAGGTTTGAGCTTTAACGGAGCAGAAGAAGAGCGCAACGATCTGGCGGTCTTACTAAACAGTCTCTAAAAGTTCTAGTTTTAGACTCTAGAATTCTAGCAGTCTCTTTCTAGATACCTACCAAAATGCAAAAAAAAAAAAAAAAATCCCGAAATCAAGAAGTTAGGACCTACTGGGGCCAGACCCTAGTCTCGTCTCCCGTTTTTTCTCCTTTTTTTCATTCTTTCGGCGCCATTGTTGACCTGCTTTGCTTGCAACTAGTAATTTTCTCTTAATCGCTATTGGAGAGAGACAGAATCCTCCTTTATTACACATAACATGAGAATATTATTCCATAAAGCTCATTTGTACAAATCTATACGTTTTATTTTCACATGTGAAAAAGGTTTATACAGCCAATCAGAATGGCGTACAGCTATTTCACATGTGGAAGTATAACCAATCAACGATAGCATAAAGGCGTTTCCATGCCAATCACTCGTGCATCTCGTGCAAATCGTACTTTGTTATTGAATTAAATTAAATTTGCCTTTGGTTCTATTATTAGTGAGTTTTTGTTTCTAATTCGCGTTCAGAAAACTATTTTAATGAAAATTCTCATGTTATGTGTAATAAACAGTTTACGACATAGAAAGAGCGGCGTACGGGGTTTTATTCACTCGTTGTTTGTGTCAAAAACCCGAACGAGCGAGGAACGAGCGAGTGAGGGTTTTTGACAAAAACAACTCCTGCATTAAACCCCGTACGTCGCACTTTCTATGACGTAAACTATATTTATGTCATCGTCATCATCATCGTCATCATCATCATCACCGTCATCGTCATCGTCATTTTTGTTATCATCATCGTTATCACAGCGAGTTTAAATCGAGTGTCTTAACTAAAACCAAAGAAATTACTTTAACCAATCAAAAAGGACGGAGACAATCCAGTAAACCAATCAAAACTCGAACTAATTACACACGGCCCACACAAGGTGCGGGAAAATGTGCATGCGCGAGCCACGAGTGGTTTTTGTTTTACTTCTGATTGGTTGAAAAAGTGGCGCGAGTACTTTGAACCAATCACTGAGTGAAGTAATCTTAAACCAAAGCAATTCGCTAATTACTTTCGACACTCATTGAAAACCCCTATTGCTATTATTATCGGGTGGATGCACAAACACAATTTTGAATAGTATCCAAAAATGAAACCAGCTTATTACCTTCTTATACTATAAAAGAACACAAATTTTAAGGGTGGGCTGCCAAAAGTAGTATTTTACTGGATAACTGTATGTCTACTGACTGCTATAAACTGGATCAATCACTTAGATGTAATAACCTTGTGTAAAGTCCATTTGAATGGCCACAGGAACAAGATGATTGCGTTTAGGGAAGAAATATTGAGCAGACGCAAACAGAGCAATGGGAGAGAAGGTGTCCCACATTTCCCGTTTGGTATCGTGATCTGTAAGGTCCGACTCTCTGGGTAGGTTGTCCATGAACTCATAGCGCAGAGCGTAGAGCCGACCCTGATCGATGGCCTAAAATAAAACCAAGAAATAATACTAACATTCGCTGACTTACTTCTGAGGAATGATTTCTTTACTGCAAAATGAATTTCACTAGAGTGATTTTAGTTGAATTCACGTCGAAAAAAGTCTTCTTTAAGTGTTAGTAATTTCTGTCATCCGGGCTAAATCAATTAATATTAACTTACTACTTTCTCTTGGCAATTGTTTTGTAGTGATTCATCATTTCAACGTCAAACGAAAAAAGCTCTAATTACCGTTTGTGCGGAAATCAGTTCTGCATATTAAATACGATCACGTGGTACTAAGAATTCGAAGTAAAATATAGTGAGGCACTGTTGTTGACTAAGTTCAAATACATATAGATAACGAAAGGACGCGAACCTCTTTCAACGAGTCGTCCGTTCCCAAAGCCGTTTGCACAGCAGCCTCCCAGTCAAACGTAGGATTCAACAATTCCTCAAGCTCCTTCCAATTCAATCCTATTGAGGCTGTGTAAAAATTAAACCACAACAAAAAAATAAAATAAGTGCGCTCAAGCTGAGTACATTCATTTTTTGTTCCTACACCGCGACTGACTTAAAAACTCATCTTTACGTTCGTTGGTTCATTTGCTGTCCTCGTATTATTGACGGTGCCTCCTAGTATTAGAGCTCAAACAATACGCGTTTTATGCATGAAGAGATGGCTCAAGAGACAAATCAATACAATGTGCTTATTAGTACTTGGCTGAGTAATGGTAATGCAACTTCTGTACTTCATAATTTGAATTCAGATAATTTTAGAGCCAAATTCCCAAACATTTATTGAACTGACCTTCCTCGTTCCTTTCATGACCTGCAAAAGACCCATCTGTCTGTTTAAAAGAATTGCTAGTTTTTGGCATTGCATTAGATAAAAGAACTAGTAATCGACTAACAACGTAATTGGTGTTGTAATTATGTATACAGAATGTCTGACGAGTCCTTCTTAAGGTGGTAATTTATTCTGACCCTTTCTCAGAGTCTTCGGATCGGCTTGATCTGGGCGAAAAGCTTTTCATGTTTTGCTTTCAACACTTAACTGGTAGATCCCCACCTAAAAAGGCGTCAATCAGGATAAGACGACCCAAAACGATCTGTTATCAGTCGAACGTAACCAAAAAGGAACGATAAGAACAAATTGGGTCACGGTACTAACATGTTCTTGATACATCGCTTACCCTCACTATTGTTAGTGACTCTCATCAATGACATGGGGTTGACTCCTGCCAAGCGCTGCTGAGTGAAGAACTTGTCACTAATCCATTCATCTTTGTCGTCAACGAAGGCCTCGTACTGAGATGACCGAAGGGCGACTTCCTGACAGGAACAAAAGACGCAAACAGCAGAATGAGCCAATTAGAATTCGAATTAAGCAATTACATGTAGCCGACGCCAGACGCAGGAAAATGCACGCCTGTAGTCATTGTTATTTTTGGTTTGGTTTCACACTTGTCATTGGTTGAGAGAGTGGCGTGAGTTTTGATAACCAATCACTGCGCGAAGTACAAAAGCGAATTACTATAGACACTTACTGAAAACCACTATTTGTACTGAAGCTAGTGCAGTTACGGGGCATTTCGTAGCTTCGATATTTTCTGTTAAAGGCAATGTCAAAATTTAGGTTATATACAATATTTTTTTTTCGGTTACAGGGGATCCTGTAGTAACGTTGTATTCTTGCAATTTGTTTTAAGATCCGCATCGTTTACGAAATATGCTGTCACCATAAACCTGTGAATAAAGGCGGTTCACTGTTAAAAAGCTGCGGCAGTAAACTAATAAAAGGTATTAAATTAACGTATTTTCTCGTATTTGTCTCAAGCAATCGTGTCTCACTAGATTTGAGCAAAAGAGGTTGTCAAACATCCTGCTTTCGTTTTGGTCATTTGAGAAACGTTCATTACACAACAATGAATTCACCTCAAATCAATCCTACCAAAGGCGTCGAGAAGAGAACATTATACTCACTCCTCCTAGCTTTGAGGCCATCGCGAAATACTTGGACAAAATCTTGTAGTTATAATGTTTTCTGATTTCACTGGCATTTTTAACCAAGACGTTGTAAACAATGTGGGTGAAATCACTTGTAAGGACGGTTTGCAGGTACTCCTCCATATTGAATCTTGTGAATGGATCAAGGAAAGTTTTAAACACATGCTCAATCGGCGTCCTCTTCAATACCATGAAGCCAAATGGACTCTTTGTCAGTTTCCATATGTTCTTCATGGTTAGACGCTCCGAGATCCTCTTTGCCTTGCAGATCAGACTAGTTTTTTGAGGAAGAGAGACTTCACAGTGACTGGTTAAAGTAAATCTTGAAAGAAAAGGAAATAGCTTAATTTCATTTGCAATGCAAGTGTTCTTGCGCTATTTAGCAAATGAACAAATTTCTAATGTACATAGATCGAGCTGCATTTAATTCTAGAAGGAACCTAAAACAGGTTTGATTAAGCCTCAATACCTATTGTCCCATGTATTCAATTGGGGCGTAAATAATATAAATTTTTCCGGGTTGTTTCAGTTCAACTTACGATTTTGACCAGGTACGAAATTCCTATGGACACTGCTAGAAAGAGTGACAAAATATTGACAACATGGCCAAGTTCGATGGTCGATCGCATCTTCATGGAAGTATGGTTCTACAAAGTCGGAAAGTTCTGTAGACGTTTGTATACTGGGTGGGAGGCGAGTGGGGCAAGTTCAATGTCGATTTTTCGACTGTTACAAAAGTTAATTTGCATTGAAATGGCTAAAATCGCAAATTCCCACCCGAAAACACACTTGGTCATCCAGTTGGGGTCAATTTTGTGCGGTTTTTGTTTTGGGGACACGTGCTTAACTCGGTGTCAACTCTTTTCTTTCCCCGTCTTTCTTTTCTCTTTTCTCTTTTCCTCTTATCGGTTTGTTGCCTTGTTGGCTAACGTTTCAAGAAAGCGGAAATGTGAACAGCAATATCAACAATATAAAGATTCTTTTGTACGAATCCGAAGTATGGAACAATCGGTCAAAATCTCCAAAAAGTGCATGCATGAAAAGATCCTTTTTTTCTGAATCCATTGCTTTAGAAAATGCTTGCTACACGAGAAAATTGGCTAAGACTTAAAGTGCACCTAACCCCAAAATAACTTTTTCGCTAAAATGAATCTTTGCACCTGTTTGAAACGCATTGCGGCCATCTTTTCATTTTCTAAAAAATGAAGTTATTTTAGAGGTTTCGAAAGTTGCGAAAAACCAAGCATCTTTTGTTCACGACCGAGTCAGAAGGGGAGTGGGTCTATTCCTGATTTGACGTCACAATCTACTTTGCATGCATTTTTACAAAGAGTTAAATGCAATGTAAATCAGTTTGTGACGTCAAATTAGGAATAGACCCACTCCCCTTCTGACTCGGTCGTTAACAAAAGATGCATTGATTTTCGCAACTTTCGAAGCCTATAAAATGGCAGGATTTGTTAGAAAAAGGAAAAAATGGCCGCAATGCGTTTGGAACAGATGCAAAGATTCATTTTAGCGAAAAAAATATTTTGGGGTTAGGTGCACTTTAAACGTTTGAGTTGGCAGATCACCTCAAGGGTCCGGTATATGATTAGGCTAAAAGGCAATCTCCATAATTTTGTAGCGGGTGGTGAGTATGTAACAAGACTTGTGAGGAGCGGGTTCGTAGCTTTCTTGCGGGTGGTAATTTTGTTTTCAAGCGCGAGGTTGGAGAAATTCGAAGCCCGGTAAATTCGATCGCCATATTGGACGATAGAGTGGAGGAGCTGGGACGAGTGGCAAAGCGAGGGGGAGGCGGGTAGGGGAGGGCGAGAAAAACCTCTCCCCTTCCCTCTTCCCCTGTCTTTGTCACTCGTCCCAGATCTTCCACCCGTCCAATATGGTGACCGCATTCGCCGCGCTGAATCTCGCGCTTGAAGACACAAATTACCGCCTACAACCAGGCAAGCGGGTTCGGGCTCCTTCGCGAGATTTGTATCATTGTTATGTTCTAAACAACTGACGCAGTCGTCAGTGCAAGTACAATTCTTCACTGATCAAATTTTTGTACAATAATACTTACAGCTTAATTCCTTGCAGAATTTTCTTACTGATGGTAGTGAGATTCTGCAATATTGGCAGTAGCTTCGTGAACTCTTGCTTCGTGATGGCCTTTTGAGGCCTCAAGCTTGAAAGAAGTGAATGCATCTTGTTAAGATTACATTTGAAAGGAACTGAAAAGCGGAGTCACTTTTCAAATAGCTAGTTTTACAGGCGCTCAAAAAATGATATAAAGGCCTCAATCTCTTCTAATAACAGTCAATTTTCTGTGCATTTTGGACAGAAAAATGACAATGAAGACCGTTCAAATTGCTTGTATGCACGCCGTTTTTCAAAGTGATTATTTTTCATCGAAAAAACAACATTGTAATTATCCAGCATGTTAAGAGGAAATACCAAAAGAAATCATACAGCCCTGAAGGGCTGAGAACACTTTATAATTACATCATAGGTAAGAACTGATATTTGATAAGTCCCGAGAAGAAACGCAATTTTAACATTTCGTATTTTCAGTCCATGGATTGGGAGTCAGCACAGTTTTCCAGGTTGTTTTATTGATCAGCGATTTAGTTATTGAAAGTTTGGTTTAGTCAACTCAGGTGATAAAACCAGATGGTGCTGTAGTCACTCCCCTAGAACTGAGCTGATCCCTTGCTCCACGTTTTAAGCCAAAATTTAAACAAGACGCTCTAAAAAAAGTGTACACTGGGTTGCCTGTGGTACATGTTACACAAAAACAAAAAGGCACTGTCAGATGGGGGGTCATTGCGACCATTTGAGGGTCACCCACATATCGCGCCATCAGAGGCCCTTTGGCTCACACGTTCACACCTTTAATTATTTTGTAATATCCTGTCCCATTTTGAGGTCTTTTAGTTTTTTAAGCTTTGGTAATAAATTCAGTTTAAAGATAACAAACACGCTCTTGAGTAAAGGTGCACGTGATCACCTTGTGTCAACTGAATGAACTACGGGAAAGAATGTTAATCGTTCGTTGTACAACGTACTTTTTAGCCAAGAAACTTCCGTCTTTGGTTTTTTTTATTTTTGTTGTAATATTTAACTGAATATTTACATTTCATTTGTCGGGTCAGGAAGCCTTCTTTGTTTGGGTTCCAGAGAAACTTCAGGGTGAACTATTTACTCAATCGCGAGGTTGAGCGGCCATGTAATTGAAAATCTGAACATCTGGGTTTACCTCGGTATAAAAACCTGTGAAAATATTTTTTTTTTCTTTTTTTAGCTCGTGGTAGGGTTACGTTATTGTTGATGTTTTTTTGGCTCCGTTGTTTTCCTTTGTGTTACGTCATCTGCGAGTTTCACAGGTTTTTACACCGAGGATGAGCCGAACATCTATGAGACACAAAAAACAGACTTGCGAATTATCGCAAATCACAATGCTGACAAGCACAAAATCAGAAGAAATGGTTAATAAATATGAAGTTTGTTACTATCTGAATGTTTGTGTTGTCACGTAAATGATGTAGTTTCATGACACTCAAAGTTCGCAAAAAGCGTGAGTTTCATGTAAACAATCTTCCCACTTGTAAGTGGCAGCAATAAATTGGATTCACCAGGAAGTTAAAGAAATATTGTTGCCTTACCAAATAAACTTCATTTTACACTACAATGACAAAATCATTTGTCAGAGAATTCCCGTCTCCTGGCGTATCGCAACTGATTTTCACCGCGTCCTGATTCCCGCGAAATTTTTCTTCTTTCAAATATCAACAAAAATATTTCTCCTCAAGCGTTCCATCTTTTATGTTCAAATAACCGCTGAAAGTAAAGATTTTTTAACGATCTATCCGTATTCCGTAGATATTTTTTCATTATGTAATATTCTGTCAAAATCTGTCAAAACACAAAAATAGCAACGCACGCAACAAATTTAGTCGCATTTACCGCTTCGTCGAATTTCCATGCTAAACACAGGAACTTTTAGTTATTGGGAAAATATTTCTCTATTCGTTAGCAATCACCCTTTCAGAGAAATCGATCGGTCTGCGAATATTTTATGAGTTTTTCTCAATGGGATGTCAAAAGGCCAAGTGGATGTTATCGGGTGATCAAGTTACGCGTGTGACCTGTTATAAATATTTTTTCACAAAATGTTCCCGAATCGTCAATTGCAAGTATCACCACAGAAGGGGCGGGTCTAAAACACAGGTCACATTCCACAGGTCACTCGTTGCAGGTCATGGTTTTACGTTTTGGAAAGTAATCAAAACCCTCAATTTGGCTAACCCTAGGCCTAAGGTTAGCCAAATTAAGGTTTTCGGGTCACTTTCAAAAAGGTAAAACAATAACCTGCAACGAGTGACCTGTGGAATGTGACCCGTGTTTTAGACCCGCCGCCACAGAAGACAAGAACATCATTCTAAAAGCTTATTCTACGCAAAAAGTAGGTTCTAAGGGTATTTTTGAGAGTGGAAATCACGAGGCATGGTATATTTAATTAAGTTAACAGAACAGAAAGACGCCAACCTCATTTTGACACGAAAATGCTTTACTATTGCCATAAAAACTATCCAGTTAAGCTCGCATATTACAAAACATGATGAATTCATAAAGACCACCTATTCCAGCGAAATATTTTTTGAAACAAACAATATATTTGCTATTAGAGGCAATCTTTCTTTCAAAAAATTCTTGGCTGTCACATTTCATATTATTTTTACCTGAAGACTGTGCAGAGAACAGAGATCACTGATACACTTAAGGTGTTCGATTCCTTCTCTGTCTTTGTTGAACCCGTAAGTTACCAGAGAATTTCCCATTTGGTTTCAGTGTTCTACATAACAGCACACTTGGTAAGATATTAGAAATATAGCTCACTTCCATTTCGGCTCGACGGGCGATAGTTGTTGTCGAAGCCATTACTCCTCGCTTTTATGATTCCAGACATTTATTTTTCTCTCCCCGTCTTACTTATCCATGTGACGTTCCATTCTTGAGCTCCATAAGGGTATATTTTGTTTAAAGATGCACTAAAACGCCACGCGCGTTACCACGACCTTCGACGCCATTGCCAGTTTAATAATTAAACGTTCTCCTGTGTGCACCAGGTAAATCTACGCATTACCCCCAGCCCCCTCAAACCTAACAAAATACGCGCAGAAGACTCTATGCACAAAGACACCACTTAGCAAGGGAGTGACAGGTAAGACTTTTTCCGACACGGAAAAAAAAAAGAAAAGAAAAAACCAACGCAGACCTCGACTGGGTTTGCCATACTGGCAACCCAGTAAAAAAAACCCAAAAATTAAAAAAAAAAAAAACAAAACAAACGAAATGAAACGCAGATTCCGACTGGGTGACTAATAAGTTCAACCTGAAGACATGAAAATATAGCCTACCTCGAAGCTGTAACAAGGGCTCCTATGGAAGCCAGTGTCAATGCACCCAGAACGACCTTGGTGTTCATTGCTGCGAACTACACTCGAGCCTTTTGCTGTTTCCTGGTCAGCCCGTAGACCTGTTGACACAACTGGTTTGTTAACCTTGGAAAACAAACCATTTTTACGTAACAGTTTATGTAAGGTATTTTATTAATTGGCTTAGCAAACGAGACAGCAAGAGTCTTGTGGTCCAGTGAGTTTATGTAAATGTTTAAGAGGTTTTCACTTGACGTCATTGCAGCCATGTTGGTAGAGGAAAACAAAGAATCCAGACCAGAAGTCGTACATTTCTCTCTTGTTATTCAATGGTGTCTCTAGAGGTTGGTTGAAAACGTTCTATTTAACAAGTGAAGGTTATTTTCGTGCCTCTGAAGCACGCAGTAAGCAAGACTGTCTATATACAAGTGGCCGACTACTGGATGATGATATGGGTAATATGGAACTTTGAACTGAGGACTAAAATTTACAATTTCTTTGGAGCCAACAACTGCCCAGCAGTATTTCCATGAACTCTCTCTTACAACTATGAAGAAAGCTAGCAGGTCAGACGTATCCAGGAGATTGTTCTTTAAAATAAATCGAACCGGCAATGAAATGGATTTTGAGATCAAACTCTATATTTTTTCAGTCATCGATGAGACAAGAAATAACCGCACCCAAACACAGCTCTTGATGATCAAGTCTGGCTAAGGTATTCGAGGAAGAAAAGACCAGTGAAAAAATTATATCAAAATCCCGCAATATGTTGCTGAAATAAAATTACTAGGTTCTTAGATATTTTTATCAAAGTTATTGCATATCACCTGCCTCCCGAGCAATGGATTCACATACCTCTTCCCCTAAAACCTGGAGTCGTTCACACCACGAGATGCACAAACAACTGAAGGGATGTGTATAATTCGATCTCTTTTAAAGTCTCCAAATAGACCAATAATGTTTAAGTTTGGGTCGAACAAAGAAAACAATATTTCATAGATAATTACTAAGGCAATATATCTCATAATGGTGACTACGCCCTCAGCGAGGTAATTCGCCCTTGTCACACGGAGGCCATATTGTCCCGTTAGACCAAAAGAGCTTTGTTTTACCACGCCAAGTCTGGCAGTGGAAACCATGGGGTGAGGCTTGGCGTGGTAAAACAAAGGTTTTTTTTGGTCTCCCAGAACAATATGGCCGCCGTGTTAGCAGTAATTATCAATTATAATTACTGACCATCAGGAAATCCTATTGTTAGTTTGTTTGTGTTGGGATCTTCGATTTTAGCAAGGGCACCCGATGTCAATTTTCAGAAAATATCTGTTCGAAAGACGATTTTCGAAACATTTGTTGTAAAATTTCTTGCTTGCCTGCCTGTCCTAGGATTTTCGAACATCTAAAAAAGGTATTTTAATTGCCCATTTTTAACGGATATTTACCCTAAAAAGGTCACCTAGAATTTTAGAGAGCATTTTTTTTGGCTGAAATTTTCCAAAAGGTGAGTTTTTATCCTATAATTTTCGGATCACTAGACTTTCAGCGAGGAAATGCGAACGGATGAAACACTTTTAGGGGATAGAAAGATGCCTATATCTACCGTTTAAATACTAAAATACGTTTAACAATGCTATGTTTGAGTGGTTTTGAACTATATTGTCGTTGGGTGCCCCTGTTTTAGTCCCACGCAGGTGTTATAATTGGGATACTCATCAAATCCTATTGTTCCTTGTTTGTGCTAATCTTTGATTTTAGTCAAGCAGAAGAGTGTTATTGCAGTATTAAATTGACACGGGCAGGGCGTGTAACACTGCAAATTTGCATACTTCATAACCCAGAGAATTCAGTCATTTTACTCAGTGTAAACCTCAGTTTTGAAAGGCGATGGATTCCTCGGTAGACGAAGCATTATTTATGACACAGAACTCTACGAACACTGATATTTCAGCAGAAATCGAAGGTAATGGTTTGGAACATTTAGTCATTTCTGCCAGTGGCTTAAAATTTAATCTACCTAAAAGCGGTATTTCCATTTTCTTTGTAAAATAGAGCAAAGATTTAGACGAGATGTCCGAGAGGTAGTTGGGACTGCATTGGCTCGTTTTGTTGCAGAAGTAAGAAACGAAGATGGCCAAGAGTATCCTGGAAAGATACTCGGTGTTTGAAAGTTTTAGTTGAAGTCACACTTCGAAACAAAAAATTGAGTTGCAATAAACGAGTGTTAGACCGTAAAGATGCTGTTGACATAGTTCTAAATTATCAGGGATAGTGCTAGTTTAAACACAAAAAAACTTCCTAAAACAGGATAACTGCAATATTTTTGATATTGCAGCGTGCGGGCTACAATACTAAAACTAGACGCTCCATAAAGCGTACACTGGGTTGCCTGTGATACGTGTTACACAAAAAAGGAAGGGAATAATTTCCGTACAGTTCCCAACTTCATTATGCATGCCGAATAAATTAATTATTTTTTCGCGCTATTGTTTTGTAGAACAATACGTATACCCAAGAGAACCGAATATATACTTGTTTAATTTGTACTTACGGGATGAATAAAAACGGATCTCATTTTTCTCTTCCTCCCTCTCTCTCTTCTTTTCCTTCATCGCCCACACCGTTACTCGTTTTCGTCCCAGCTTTCCTCTTTCTATCCCTTCGTCTTGTTCTTATTTTCAGATCCCTCTCGGCTTTTTCTGCCTTTTTATGCCATGATATGTCACTCGCAGCTTGCCTTGAACTCCGACCCACTGTAGACCTCTAGAATACTTGTCCCTGTTTTTCACCACTGAGCTAACGTGTCAAGTTGCTAATTCACACCTTGAAAATGATATTTGTTTTGCATTCTGGATGACTATTTACATAAGAATGATACGTAATTATATACACGTGCCGCGCCGAGAACCTACAAGCGAACTTACCTTTGTAGGTTACCGTTAAGAGATCCCTGTTTTACTACTCTTGAAACAACCCATCCTTTAATAATGCTAACCGTAACCCTAATTACGACTAAACACACTGTTTAGTCTTAAGGTTAGTCCCTGTGATAGTTTTAGGTTTTCCAGTATTGCTGTGAACTGTGACCTGCTTTTCCTTCATGCCCCGTGCGTGCGGCAAACTTATAAGTTAACTGCGTGCAAGAGTATACCACGCTTACAGTCTGATTGATGCATCTTTCATGGGAAACTTTAATGCACGAGTTCATTGCAAGCTTGAAGCAAACTTGTGTCTTCGTAATAATTAAGATAGCTACCGAAGTAAAAGCGTCACAGCAAAGAGAGATTTTAACATTCGGAAAT
>NC_090869.1:10279600-10284600 GCF_036669935.1 Montipora foliosa | reverse complement strand
CATGTTATGACGTCAGTCAGGTCGTCGTACACGAGCCATGAGCCCATCAGAGGAAAACGGTTTTAACATTGAATCTGCTCTGTATCCATCACTAACTTCATCTCTTATTGTCAAAGTGCAAATTCATGGACACAATAACACATTTGTAGGACATTATACTTGGAGTTTGAATTGTCTCTACTCTGCTGTCCCTGCCACAGTTCTGGAACTCCTATCAATTGGTGCTATTCTTGTCACACCACGCACGCGAGGGTTGTCCAATACACCCAAACTGAGTCCGATGGACGAAGGCCATGAGCAACCAGACTCACCGGAACTCAGTTCGCGAGAGACTTAGTGCATATGCAGCAAAGCCTAGTCCATCGGAGCCGATGGAGACGGGTTGCCGTGGCAAGAATCCATCGGACTGCCGCGAGTCAGTTCGTGAGAGACTTAGTAAATATACAGCAAAGTATAGTTGAGGAGGGGTGGAAATTGTCGGCAAACGGACTCCATCGGATCCGATGGAGACGGGTTGCCGTGGCAAGAATCCATCGGACTGCCGCGAGTCAGTTCGCAAGAGACTTAGTAAATATACAGCAAAGTATAATTGAGGAGGGGGTGGAAAATGTCGGCAAATGGACTCCATCAGATCCAATGGAGACGGATTGCGGGGACAAGAGTTCATTGGACGGCCGCATGTCAGTTCGCAAGAGACTTAGTAAATATACGGCAAAGTATAGTGGAGGAGGGGGGTAGAAAATGTCGGCAAACGGACTCCATCGGATCCGATGGAGACGGGTTGCCGTGGTAAGAATCCATTGGACTTCCGCGAGTCAGTTCGCAAGAGACTTAGTACATATACAGCAAAGTATAGTTGAGGAGGGGTTGGAAAATGTCGGCAAACGCACTCCATCGAATCCGATGGAGACGGGTTGCGGTGGCAAGAGTTCATCGGACTGCCGCATGTCAGTTCGCAAGACACCGAGCCTTGTGGACCACCACATGGGACAATTTCCTAATCAGAAATCAACGCATTGATCTCAGTTGTTTGGGTGCGATTAAATAGGTATGATGAAAACCAATCGTTAACAATGCCTCCGACTCCATAGTAATTTAATTTGTTGAGCAGATTGAATGATTAACTGTATCGAAAGCTTTCTGTAAGTCGATAAAAATACCACACGAAAACAATTTATTGTCCATGTTCCTTTGTATGGAGTTGACGATATCAAGTATTGCATGTTGAGTGGAATGTTTATCTTGGAAATCATACTGCTATCTATAAAGAATATCATTTTTATCAATAAACGCTTCTTCACTGAAATCAGTGGATTTGAATGAAAAGCTAATAATTTGTTGTTGTCGGAGATTGGATGACAAGAATTTCTGTCGCAATCGGAAATTCAACGACCTAGATTTGTGAAAATCTTGTAGAGTTCCTTCATGCTTTAAAGAACGAGGTATAGTGTCGAGTGCAATCTTTCGTGATGTTGACTTTCGTCTCATGTCTTAAAGAACGACTAATGTTACATATGTAGCGCGCTTTTATCGCCTCGTGGCTTTTAAGAACGACGTATATTTCACATGTAGCATGCGCTTGTTTCGCCTCATGGCTGAGAGATATTTTCTGTCACGCGCGAACTGACTTCCGAGAGTCCGATTTACTCTTGCCAGGAAGAGCTGTCTCCATCGGATCCGATCGAGTTTGTTTGCCAACTTTTTCAACCCCCCTCGCTCCTGTTATCCCTTACTTCCGGTACCACTGATCAAGCGCCATGCACCCATTTCCGGTTCCGGTCGCGATCGGACTCAATACGCCTGCGAGTGAAGACAACCCGATTCAGGTCGAGTGTATTGGACATGTATGACGCACGCAGGATCTAACGATATGTATCCCAGATTTCTGTTCGAATTTTTCATCAGAGGCGGACCAAAAGGCCCTTATTAAAGGTGTTCTTGCTGCGGTAAGTCAATGTAGGTTGAGGATATCATCTTATTTTACCGTTACTGTTGCACTATTAACCTGACTTGTGGTGACAAATGACATAAGTACCATAAGTTATATTTAAAAGTTAGTATACATAATTTCAGAAGCCGATCGGGGAGTAAAATTTAGAACCTTTTTTCGAAATACCACAAGTAGTATTTACGCGAAATATTAAGTAAAAATAAGCCTATTATTTAATCTACCACTACTATATGATCACTACTACTAAAATTACTGTCACTAATATTACAACACTGCTACTGTTACTACTACTGCTACTGCCTGAGAATTTTTTTCAGCTGACATTTTTACGCGAAGGTGTGTCAAATTTGGTTGAGTTTCCTCTGCCAAAGGCTATAAAATTACAAAAATTTCGCAGGCAGTAGTTATATTGAATGAAATTTGTCAATTTAGGCAACAACAACAACAACAACGAATTCTTTTGTCGCTGATAGGCAAGAGGCTAAGCGGAAATTTCTCTTCACCCATAGCAATGCACGCGGTGCCAATTACGTGCAACTGTAACAAGTGAATTAACGAGCTGGCGGGGTTGATAACGAGTACTCTGCTATTAGGATTCATTGCAAGTGTATCTAAATATTTGAATAAACAGCAGCCATTTTTAAATGCCCGAAGCACACGGCATTGAGAATTTCCCACGATGCATCTTTTCCGGTCTTGATTGCTCGTGCTCATCACACAGAAACCCTATAGAAGCATTTTTCCAATTGAAAATGCCTTGAGACAATTTCATAAGGAAATAACATTCTTTGACAACTTGCACTAAACGCCTTTTGGTGTTAAAGAAGTCGAAATAATAGAGGAAAGTTTGCCTTACTGCTACAGGTGTTCCTCAGCTTGCGAAAAAAGCATCAGCCTTTAAATAGCAGCTTTCTTTTGGACGAAAGTAATAGATTTCTCATAAGCTCACGAGCGTTTGTCCTACGAAAACCACCGATCTGTGGATTGGGCCCGAATTCTCGAGTCACTGCCCCGCCCAGTTTCGTTAAACATTTTGATAAAATTCCCTTCCCACGGGCATAACAACCGCAACAATTGAAAAACACGTTTTCAAAATTTATCTCTGTTTTCTTTGGCAATCGCAGAAAAACTTCCCACGAAGAAACCTGTCGTGAAGTCTCCCGCTTTTTCGATAATGTCTTGTATAATCTTCATCCTCAAGTCTTCTCCGAGACTTTTTCCTCGATTATAGAGCCTTCCATTTGCGCTCAGTTCTGCCTATACCTCTTAAGAATTTTAATTATTTACAAGCAAAAGTGGGCGGGGCAGAGTCACGTAAATTGCCACCTATTCCACAGATCGGTGGTTTTCGTGGTACATTACACCTTTGTGATCCATGTCCTCGGAGATTAATTTCAAAAGCATCTATTTCTTTGCAGCTTGAGGATGTTGCCATCAGTCCGGGAGTACGGGATCCCAGGCTTAATACAGCTGAATGCGTCACGGAGGTCCATACACCAAATATAACGGCAACTGGACGCAGTTCATATATTAGAACAGTTATATGGTCTTTCTGCCTTTATGTTTTTCTAATGGGTCCTTATCTTTCCTCTTTAATTTTGCGTTCGTTAAACGTGTTTGATAATGACAATCGACATTCTTTGGTGAAATCTGCGAAAGGCTTAAGCATTTTCCTGTTTTTTGCGGAATTCGTGGTTTTAATCATTGTCGTTATATATTCAGTATCCGGAAGTGCGCTGTGGGACATTTATGTAATTCTTGGGTCTATCCTTCTTGAAGCAATGATGTTATTCTTTTGGTTGGATTGTAGATGTATTTGTTGCACGCACGAATGCCTCTTTCGTTTTGTAACGAGAACAGCCGCAAATCTCTCCCTTTACCACTTTTGTTGGCAGGTGGTTGGTATCATGACAAACCCAACATGGAGTCTGGTTGTCTTACTGACAGTCTCATTCTTTTGTCTTGCCCTGACCTATGCACTTTTCATGATCCTTGAGGCTGGGCGTGACTGCGGTGCTGTCTTTGCGTGCATCGTTTCTTTTTGTGGTGTTTGCTGTCTTTTCTTGTCAGCAGTTTCGGCTGGCCAGTCATTCCATGGGAGAGCGACTGCAGATGATTTCTTGAGAACTGTTTTGTTGCATGTTCTGGGTGCGTTAATTTCGTGGATCTCTTGGAAAAATCCTGGAAGGATCAGAAATGTCATCGATGAAGGAACCTCTGGCAAGCCCCAGTTCCCCGTAATCTCCAGTGCGATGGTTTATCATATATCAGGGAGCAACAACGACCACAACGCTAACGAACAGGTCTTCTGAACGTTAAAATTTGACTTCTGTTCCATAACCTCCAGCCTACGTGTTGCCTTTGCCTTTTCCTGTTTATTTTTCAGGGGGAGGGTACTCTTACGTGTACACATGCAACTTTGAATCCCAGAATTCTTTTCAATTCCTACTATTGTCCTCGGAAATGGGACGGATAACACTGGGATGGAGGCTGGTGCGATCATAGGTTTATGTAAGAGAACAATAACCATTCAAGAAGATTAGTAGGAATGCCGATTATGTAGAAGATGAAATCTTGACTGTTGTATGTTCAACTTGTTATTAAAACGTTATATTTCACCCCATTGATTGCAGAAAACGGGAGGTAAACAGCGTGAATAAACTAGACATACTTGACGTGAACTGAGCATGGTTGCTCATTAAAATCTTATCTTTTGTTGCGCTGGCGACATCTTGGCCAATGTCCTGATTTCGTGGCATCGTCGTCGCTGCGTGATGGTATGCACTTTTTTAATGGAATTTCAGTAATCTCGGGTTATTGAAGTGCGTTAGAGAGTCGCTTTGGAAGCAAAGGAAAAGGGGAACATTGGTATCGAGACTGGCATGTTCAGATCATTTCCGAGTTCACCGCCTCTGCTTCTTTTTCACAGCAAGATAAAGGGCGAATTGCAGTGGTTATTAGTTCACGATGGCGCCACATGATCGCAATTGGTTTTTCTTGTGCTTCTCGTTGAAAATTAAAGTCGCTCGCGATTTTCAAAACATATCAC
>NC_090869.1:10259600-10274600 GCF_036669935.1 Montipora foliosa | reverse complement strand
TCACTATAACCTGCAGCATTAAGGTTATTTCGAGCAGTCATGTAGTCACTTTATTTTAAAACTAAAACTTACTTTTGTATATTTTAATTCTAGGTATGAGTACCAATAATGTTGTTGTTGTAACCGTCTGGGAATCCCAGAAATTTGAGAGTTGGACTTGAATTAAGTCGAAACAATATTCAAACATAAATCTTTTATTTTTTTCACTCATGTCCTTGCATTGCAGATTATGCGCATGCGTTTTGTGCTCCATTCCCGTTCCGCTGACCGTTAAGACCCAGACGGCGGGCTTGACGCC
Organism: Montipora foliosa; assembly: GCF_036669935.1. Lineage (NCBI taxonomy): Eukaryota > Metazoa > Cnidaria > Anthozoa > Scleractinia > Acroporidae > Montipora > Montipora foliosa. The sequence goes on along the minus strand of NC_090869.1, from coordinate 10,274,302 downwards.
TGTGGTCTACCTGCAAAAGGAAATGCAAAATCATGTTATTTAACTGATAATTAATAACTGTCTGTCTTGGGTCGAAATTTAATCAGCTTATGGTATTATAAATACAGCTACCTTTACTTGCAACTATTATTAGTACGATACTGCTTTATTTACTCAGTTTATGTTTTACAATTTATCTTTGGCCATCAATTTTTCTCTAGGTAGATGAAAAACGCGAAACCAATACACAGTGGGAATCGAAAGAAAAAAATAGTACTTGAATGAAGTAGGAATATCAGTTCTATCTTCGAAGTACTGTCATAAATTTTTTGATCAATACTTTCATGGTAATTTAGACCGCTAAATGGGAAACTTTAAACCCAAATTAGCTTTATTCGAGAAGTGGAGGGTGTCCCCATAACAACTTGATTCTAGGGAGCCAACAACAGCGCTCGGGTGTCAGCTCTCACATGGTCTTATACGAATGGCTTGATACCCTTTGAGAGGACAATAAACAAACAACTGAAACAATGCTTCTACCCTAAAAACAACAACAGCTTGTGAGAGCTGCGACAATTATGACAACAAGAACAAAAAATAAATACTATTTTGATTAATTTCAAGTCAGCCGATCTGACCTACCTCGATAATTTGTTTCAGCCCATGCGGTAATCTCCTCATTAAACACTACAGTTACGATTTCTTCTCCCCTTGTAATCTTTATCTGTTTCAAAAGCAAAACAAATATTACTCCACGACGTTTTGAATTTATTAAGACGATGTAATGGCAAAAGTAAAGTTTTAGTTTAGTGTTAGTAAATCATGCAGCAGACCATTTTCTTTGGTTTTACATTATGGCTTCAAATAGTGAGGCGAATTTTCTGGTCCTGGGGATCATTTGCGGTACAATTTGGGGATGATTTGCAGTCCGGGGATCATTTGGGGGCCTGTACAAGTGGTTTGCATAGATTGTCCAGAACTCTGGGCCGGCTAAATGCATTTGCTTTGAGTGTGCGGATTGGTTAACTGGACTGTCTACCTCCTTCATGATTGGTCAGGGCGATGTCATCGGTTTTGGTTTTACAACATACAATAGACCTTTCCCGCGTTCCAATAAACAATAGCGTCAAGTCGAGGTCAGGGTGGACTAAAATACGGCAGATGTATGAAAATGCCCACCCCAACCTCGCTCTGGTGCTATTGTTGGTAGGAATGCGGGAAAGGTGTATTGAAAACCTCCCAAAATTTTTCCCTTTGTAGGGGAACATTAATTCAGGGTGCATGTGCCAGAATCTTAACCTTTTAAACTACGTAACTCACAATACTTTTACCGGAAATATCACTGTACCTCTTTAAGAGTCCAATCAGCACTTGTCCGTGGTTTTACCCAAATCCACTCAATAGGACCCACGTTAATATCCCTGAAACTCCCTTTGATGACAAGTTGGTTCCTAAAGAGAATCAAAAAGTGAAAAGAAGTAATAAGAACCTATTTTTACAGATTTACCCTTCATGCAATTGTAAGGGAGATAAATTTGAAGAGAGTAATCGTCGGCAATTTTGAAAGGAAGCCCAGTTCTCGACCCCAGTGCTACTCGTTTTACAATCGCCGACCATCGATAGACTAGCGTCTACCGAGAAACAACTCCAGCTTAGGGGTCAGAGCGGGACCTGAAACCGCGACCTCTGGATTTCAAGTCAGGGACCCTGACCACTCGACCACCCTGCCTCCTCCTTTTTCACCTATAAAAGTCTTCAGTTCTCTCTGAGATATGATTTCAAACGTATTTTGTTTCCAGCTGCTAGGATAAACATTGGTCAAATTATTAAATATGTTACGCTATACCAAATCACGAATTTTATCCATGAACAGGTACGATCGCAACCCCGGAAGTCTTCCCCCCGACCGGGGCACTGCCAGTTGGGCAGAAGCCATGTGTCATATATCAAACGTAAGAGACAGTGTTTCATCGCGATATCTAACACCGAGAAGAGAGTTGAAAATACGACGCGCAGCAATTTTTTTTTCTTTCGCGAAGCGGAGCAGTTTTGATGATATTCGAGGTGTTTGAGGTACATTTCATACCCTTCTGTAGCTTTGTCGGTCAAGTATTTAAGTTTAGTGCTTGAGTCATCTTTTCCTATAATCCTAACGGCCACTGAGTTAATATTTTCAGCATCTGTGTCCGATCCGTAAACTCTGACCGAGTAGGAAACTGTTGAAATAAACAACATTAATGGTCATGAATATGAAAAGAGTACGCCATGAAATTCTAGAATAATACAAATATGCATGAGCGCGTATAGATCTGGAACTTCCAGTGTTCAACTCTATACATGTATCTTACGAGTAAGCGCAGCAGAGGATAATACATGGGCACGCGTAGATATGGAATATATCTTCGAGTGATCAATATAGTCTATCGCACATATCCAATATCTGATATTTCGATCATATACCAACAAATTTTTAAAAGTACAGTTCAAGGGTCAAACTTGATATCAGTGAAATAATCGATATTTTCACTACTGAGGATATGGAAAATACACCACTGGAGTCCCGGATGTGGTTTTGATATATTTTCCAGTAAAACACTCGTGACTATTATGGTGTACTGGGAACTAGCCCACATCCGGGAGACCACAGTTGGACGTTGTTGTTGATTAAAAAAGGCTGTTGTGCTGGGATTACTGACTTTTTGTCGTTTTATTTCGATTACAAACACTACATTGGCGACGAGGATTTGCCTCAATGGCTGAGAGAGCCCTTCCAACGCTAGATCTATCGGGATCTTCATCACAAGTGGCAAGCAACTGGAAGAAGTGGAAACGAGCATTCGAGTATTACGCCGAAGGAAAAGGCTTAGATAACGCGAGGGAGAAACATTCACAGCTTCTGCACTATGCAGGAATGGAGGTACAGGATATTTTCAAAGGTGTTGTCGACCCCGATCCGGCGGGTAATCAAGATCCCTATGCAGTCTTTATTAGGACGCTTGATCATCACTTCCGCTCTGAAGAAAATATTCCATTTGAGCGCCACGTGTTCCGGGCAGTTGGCAGCCACGTTTCCGAAGATATTTTCCGAAAATTGCCCAAGATTATCGAAGTTGCAGATGACTTTCGGAGAAGATATTTCGATCATTCACCAACAAATTTAAGTACAGTTAAAGTGTCAAGCATGCCGTTACATCAAACATTACGTCATTAATATCATTATAGTAAAATTATTGTAATTTTTAACGTGCTAAATTGGACATCTTTGTAAACACTGCAGTTTATATAATAAATACATTTTAAGCAGTTGAGGATTAAAAGCTTTCGACCCTTCTGACCTCAGCGACTTCTAGCTCCAAGTACTCTTATAAGAACGGTTGCTTAACTTTAACTCACTAATTTTTTTCATAATAATAAAAATTTGTTTACACTTTGTTTGATTCATTCCCATTCTACTTACCGTAGGGATTAAGCCGTGCACTTGCTGCAAAGCAAAATACGAAGTAATTGTATTAAATTTACTTTATATAGCTGTTTGTTATACACTTTAATATTGGGATACCCAGTTGCCACTAAGGGGAATAATTCTCTTATTCATGCTCTCTTAGTGCGACCAAGAGAGCATGAATAGGGGGTTTATTCTCTTCTCTCCGGTGTACGCTTGATTTCCACCGCCTATCCAGCCAGGTCAACGTTCCTCCGCGGGGCAGACATGCACCGTTTACAAGGTTCTTTATAATTGGCCAAACGAAACAATAAGTAAACAACACAAACAATGCCCGTAGCATCAAGAACAAAAGAGATGCAGATTAACAAGAACGAATCAAAGTAGAGGTTATAAAGAGGAGCAGGTCTACTGCCTCCGCGAGAAGAGACGACGGGACACGCCAGTGGCAATTTTCGGGGGAGGGGGTAAGTAAGTAAATGAAATCCCTTTTCTTCAACATGATGAAAATAGAAGCATTACATGCCTAAGGGGTCGTGTGTAACTAATACCAAAGTAACCCTATACAAGTAAAAGTGGATAAATTATATCAAATGCATAATCAGACTTAAAGCGAATGCATTACAATACTTAATATATAGGGGGTAGCGTATAATAAATAAGCAAGGAATTTTTTAATTATTAGTCGGGGTGTATTCATGAATTGCACTCTCTTTCATACGATTACCTATAGTAATATGTGTTGGGGACAATTTGCATAGAGATTTTTCATCAAATCATTTACGTCGTCTACGCCTACGGTAAAAACTGAACCAAAAAAAAAAGAATTCACTGGGTAAAGGCAAATTGCATGCCTGATACTTACGTATTATGTGCGTTGAAACGGTAGGGAAAGTGCAAAACGTCAACAAACGAGCGTAACATTCACGGTCCCCGATACGAAACTGCTTAGACCTAAACCATGTGCTACAGAAACACGTGACCTAATCAATATCAATTCGCAATTCGTTCATTATGCCGCAAACAATATGGGAGTTGAGAAATCTGTCATAGCCCTTGGAAACCTTAGACATAGAGTGGTTTTAAATACAGCACCTCAGTCTCTTCCATTCTTATTTTATTATTATTTTTTTTTCGTGTTCTTTGCTTTATTTCTTTTGTTCCTTTTTTGTGGTTTTGTTGGCCTTTTACTAATCTATGAGTGCATTCGAGAATTTTAACTTGAATAAGGTCGAGTTTTAAGTGTATGAATGGGCATTAGATTTGTAAAGCAAAGAATATTTTCCAGTTGTTGTAAAGATTTGGTGTCAGGACGTACCAGAATACCAGTGAGTCCTTCGCGGCCATACTGGAATGGTTTCCTTGAACACAGCAGTTCGGATTTCGTCTCCCTTTGTAACCTGCGCCTGATAAAAACAAACAAACAAACAAACAAAAATAAACCAAACAAAAACAACTATTCTATGAGTGGCAGTTGGCAGTTGAGTAACACAAAGTTAATGGCTAGTTTAGAGCTAATTATTTCTATTATTATACGTTGTAATCACCATCTGTCTTCTCATTGCCTTAACCCGGTTTCCGTAGCATGAAGCGACTAGAAGTACTTCCCTCCCCCCCCCCCCCCACTCTAACCCTATGCGCAATGCATGATTTCCAAGAGCAATGTCAAGTTCACGTACAGCGAAGTAAGAACATGGCTTGTCGAAAATAAACTTTGTTCGGTACGATCATGCGTTTGTCGCTATTTTCTTTAAAACAGTGTATAATACAATAATTATTAAATTCGATTTTTGTGATATCCGAAATAATCAAGGTCTCGGTTAGTGTTATCAGCCGAGCCCGAAGGCTGAGGCTGATAACACTTACCTCGACGTTGATTATTCCGGATATCACAAAAACCTCATCCAATAATTGTTTATTACTTTTACTGCAGATACCAGGTCGAAAAATGCGCACATTTTCCGCTTGTTTGTTGATATAAACCGGTCTTTTAATCCACATTGGCGAACATAAGCGAGTAAGCAAGTAAATTAAGTAAGTAGGCAGGTAAGTAGGTAAGTGAAGAAGTAATGTGTTTTAGGTAATTTATGTGTCGTTCATAAATCAGTAAACGCATAGAAACAAAGTAATAATATATAATTGAGCAACGCATTGTACTTAATGTTAATAATAATAAAAACAGTCGTACATTGCTGTTCCTCGTTAAGATGTGAGAGGCGCGGTGGCCTCATGGTAAGTGCCCTCGACTCCGGATCAAGCGGTACGGTTTCAAGCCCTGACCGGGAACATTGCGTTGTGTTCTTGGACAAGACACTTAACTATCACGGTGCCTCTCACCACCCAGGTGTGTAAATGGGTACCGGGAATGTAATGCTGGAGATAACCCTGCGATGGACTTGCATCCCATCCAGGGGGAGTAGAAATACTACTAGTCGTTTCATGCTACTGAAACTGGGATAAACTCCGGCCTGTTGAGCCACTTCGCTTGTATGCATACTTTACCTTTTACCTGCCTTACCTCGTTAAGGTTCCAGGTGCCAGTTCCGAGAAAGCTGTTTACGACTCTTCTTGGTTTTATCTCAATCCTCTTCACAGTACCAACATCAACATCATAAAACTCTGATACAATCACATATAGGTTGCTAAAAAAAAAAAACAACAGACGATATAACTCAAATAACTTACCGATATTCTAAAATTTACAGTTCAAAGCTTTTCTGTTTGCCTTAAGTTCAGGGAACTGACATATATAAGCAGGTTCAGTTGAAGGGATTCCTGGTGGAACGAGTCCAGATATAGAGAGCTGAATCGAAATCGAAAGTCACTATACTCTGGTCTAAATTAGGGTAAGAGTTTCAACGAACGCACTGAACATCCCCACCTAAGCCCGGGGAGTACCCCAGGGCTTGTCTGCTACAACTTGGAACAGTTAGTCCTCCCCCGAGAGGAGAGAGAGTATTGGCTGAAAAGATCACGTGACGGAAAGGCTTGTAACAGCGTGTACCTGTTCTTAGAAACGACGTCAAAAACTGTTCGATCATTGTAGTTTGACGTAAAAACTGTTATGTCAAACTACTGGGATTTAACAGTTTTGGTATTGTTTCTAAGACGTGATGTCTTGTTCTGCTCGTTAATTCCAACACAGTCCTAAGCTCACATTCAAAATAAATAGGAAGACCTGACATAAGGTTTCAGCCAATGTATTTGTAAATATTTGAATTGGTAGGGGTGGTCGTTTAAAGAGCAATCTTAGAAGGAAACGGAATCGCGTTTTGTGGACGCGGGTGGAATTCATTTTTGTCCTCACAACTACAATCAGTTGAGTAAGACGAAAGTTTGGTGACCAGGCTGTAACCTTCAGCTTGTGTTGTTGTCAACGGCAACTAGCTCCGTTTCTAGTGGCAACCTGTCGACCTTTGAAGTCACTGGCAGCAAAGCGCATTGTTACCATTGAAAACGAGGGACTTAGCCAATGGCAACACCGTAATTCCAAGTCCAAAACTTCGTCACTAAAGTTCCATTGCGCCTTACCCAACTGATAATCGTAGTAAGAGATATAAATTCTCACAGCGAAGTCGTTGCAAACATATTTTGTTCCAAACATTATACCCTAGAAGGTCCTAGAATAAATTTATCTCTAAATTTAGATATTTTGCAGACCTTCATACATTGAGACAGATATATTATTCTCTCATTTATCCATACCTATCCAATCCAACCATAACCTAGGGTAGTGCATGTAAAACTAGCTTACGTATAATTTTAATTAATTTCATGCGAAGCATGTTCTTTGCCTATAGCAGAGATAATGCTACACCATATTACAATCTTTTAGGAATTCCCAAATATGAAAATGTGCACAAATTTTAAGTGGCTCTCTGTATGCATAATATTCTAAATGGCTCAACAAACATCCCAACAAGCCTCTCTGAGATAGATGCCCGCAATACCAGATTTGCTTTTGAATAGCCCATTTCCGATTTGCTGCATGCCTCAGTTTCAAAGCGAAGCCTAGTGCACAACCATTCAAATGGAAATGACTTGCGTACTATTCTTATGCAAATCAAACTCATTTCCCTTACAATAGTTGAGCACCAAGACTCACTTCGAAACCGAGATAAACAGCAACTCGGAAATGGCCCATTAAATTTTCATAGGCCAAAAGCAAGCAATAACTATGGGACCTCTAGTTTCGCTTTTGTTTCATCTAAACTTGGGGAAACTATTCCAACAAAATTCTAAAAAACTGCCTTACACTTCGTTCCATATTTACAACCAATATAAACTATACCTTCTAAACACTCAATCCTACTCTTCTGCGTAACCTTCTTATGTTCTGCATACAGCTTATCTATGTTCTGCCATCCTTTTACGTGTTTATTGTTTATAAATTTTTTCTTTCCATTGTAATTTTTTTGATGTCTATCACGGCATAGTTAATCTAGGGACTGGTTATGAAACCCTGGGAATTTCAAAATTAGTCGAAGCTTTTGATTACTTATCCTTCTGAAAAAAGCATGTTTTTGTCGGGTTTTGTGCAGGGTCAAGAACAAAAAAGCGAACAAAAACATGAAACAAAGAAACTTGTCGAGTTTCATAACCAGCCTACATCTATTAACTATGATCACGGTAATTAATATGTCGTGTCAATTGTTTTTACGTGTCAGTAACCAACTAACCAACACGAAAGCGGTCACTAAGCACATTTTATTTTGGCTTTGTATTGCTATATTTCTTTTCTCTTTTTAATTGATGTTATTTCTCTAAATACTGTTAATGCTATAAATTTTGTAAACAGTGCATATAAATAAAAAATCTGAAAAATCTGAAATCTAGTAGGGAGAGCCACTGGCACAAAGCTACAAAAGATGACTACGAAAAGTACGTATGCCAAGCACTCTTGTCAGTGCTACATACTTTTTCCTGACTTGTGTTGTCTCGTAGAAGACATGATCCGCAGTTTTCTGTTTCCCTTGTCCTCTGATCCTTACAGTCAGTTCGTAGTCACTCTTCACATGTGAGTCCGGGGTGTTAACTCTCACTGTGTACTTAACTATAGGAAAAAAACAAAGTTGTCACGAATTTTTTTTAGTAGGCGCATCGAAACTAGCCAGAGTTAGCCTGTTCCAGGCTCTCAGATAGTCGAGAAAACGAAAAGAACTGCGTGTGAAAAGCGAGTGGGGGCTTGGGTCGAGGCGAGGCGGGAGAGCCTGTAAGCATCTCTAAGCAATACTTGGCTGCGTATTCGAATTCACCAGCTAGGGTCAATTAAATTTCTGCGATTTGCCGAAAGCAGGCTTGTATTTCCGTTGTATGTCTTAAAGCTTTAAAAGATCAAGCGATTTTCAGGAAGCGAAGGTGATGGCTACGTGTCTGTATACTGCAAATGCAATTGAAGCCATCCACATGAAATATCAATCTTTCACATTCATTATCGGTTGTCCTGATGCATCAGAGCTGAAGTTTATTGATGAGACCAACTTATCATCTAGGCCAGAAACTTCAATGGTCAGATTTCTGTTTTCCTTGGAAAAGTCAACAGAGCGTCGGGAACTCACAGCTTTCGAACTGGTCGTGTCTTTTGGTCGAATTTGCTAAATCTCCCGTAAGTGATTTCCTTGACACTCGTTTCCCGGTTGCTTTGACAATGCCTTCGTTCGCTTGTAAAGTTATTTTCGTAAAAGTGCCTTAAATTCTGGCTAACGTACTCGCACAAGCGAGAATTAACGCATCACCTTTGAACAACAATAAAAGAATTGCGCTTGAACTCGCGTGGGACCACACAATGCCGCCCTTTTTCAACACTTTGACATTGACATTTTGACATGCGAAAGGTTATTTGCAAAGTGGGTGGAATGAAGAATTTAAAAAGATGCTTACAGGCTCTCCCGCCTCGCCTCGACCCAAGCCCCCACTCGCTTTTCACACGCAGTTCTTTTCGTTTTCTCGACTATCTGAGAGCCTGGAACAGGCTAAGCCAGAGTCCACATACAAGTCTTTTATATTGGCATAAAATAAACTGGAGGTACTCTCCAGGCCCTGTTATTAATTATGCTGAGTTTTTGGATTAAATATCTATCAATTATTCGCGAATACACATTGCATGTGAAATTATAGTTAGCCAACAAGCAACTTCAAATCATCTCATATCCAACAAGGGCGAGTGAAGTAATTTGTTTGACTTAAAACGCCCCCAAAATATAGAAACCTAAAGCCTGTTCCAAACTTCGTGCTGCTACCGTACGGAACTCAAATGAATTTGGCTCGCCAGTGGCATGACAAAAGAACGGCAGTGGTTTCAAACATCGAATTTAATTCAGTCGCGCCGAAGGATCGGAAGAAATTTGCTTGGCTGAAGAATATTTTAAATGCTAGAAAGCAACGGCAGCTGCTGCAAAAGGCTACGAATTCAATTCGGCACGGCAAGAGCACGCCGTTAAAAACCAAATTGCGGTTTCAAACTGCCTTGCGGCACGGGAAGTTTTGTCGTGTTAAATAGTCGTGCCGAACTTAATTCAACCCGTCCAACTTCAGGAGTGGTTTCAAACGTTGCGCTCCTGCCGTGCTTAAGTTGAATTTAATCCTTGAATTTAGGTCAGAACGGCAGTGAAACGACGCTTGGAATAGGTATAAGATAATGTAAAAATAAGAACGCCTCTAAAAATTACGCATATGCTTGCAATATTTGTAGAGCTTGGTATAATAATTCACATACAATGATGGCCGTGTCAAACTCTTGAATTGCATTATCCAGTGATTCAGTTTGTAACTTGTTTATTTAAAACTGGATCATTGTTTAATGCATTTCAAGAGTTTTCAGTAGCTTAGCCATCATGGTACATATATACCACTTACTAACTCAATTCGACAACCTTACTGTTTATGGTCGATTTATTGTCCAACCGCGAAGCGCGCGGGCCGTAAATCGAAGGGAAAAACGAGGATCCGTAACTTACATTACGAACCGAGAAAACGAGGTTGGTAAGATATTAATTTAATCTGTGCTGTGTGTCTGACGGGTTTTGGAACGATTTCACGCGAAGCGGCTTCGAATTTCTGACGCACCTCGAAAACAAAATGAGTCAATTTGAAATCGTTGATAAGTCAGTGACTCTTAAATCGTTAGCAAGTTTTAATTCACAATTTCAGAAGTAAAAGAAAGTTTTAAACTATTACTTGATAAGAGGGTTAAAAAGGGATAAATCAGGAAATATTTTGGCAACGAAAACAGCTTAAAATTTTCGTGGACCGTACAGGAGAATACGGCCCGCCAAATTAACCAATCACAACGCGCGTACTAACTGAGAAATTTCATAATGCTCCGCAAATATGATAAGCGTACGCGTAACTTTTAGAGGCATTTTTATTTTTATGGGGAATTATGGAGAATTGGAAAATAGAGAATGAATTTAATAAGATTCTCACCAAGACAGCCAACCAATCGTTTCACCCGAAATGCCAGGCGGTCGGCGATGTTGTTATAACTGGTGACCCTAGCCCCATTCATATCTATGACGTCATCTGGTTTAGAGGCGATGCTTTTCAGCTGTTGTATTCGTGACGCTTTCTCAGTGTTGTGAATAAGGACACCAATCGTATCAATGTTGTTGCCTTTCAACGAATTTGCTGTTTGCTCGAGTGTGGAGGTGTCCATAATGTCCCCATTCTCATTCTGTGCGTTCCCGTCTGAGAATATGACTAAAATCTTGAAAATTGCAGACGATTTGTTGAATAAAGATTAAAAATAACACTGACATTTTGAACAAAAGTATTCGGAAATAAAGACCCAGCGGTGGAAATAAAGATCTTGCGGTGAGTTTCTAGTTTTGCAATTATATAACTGAGACCTGGTTCTTTTAGCAATTTCCCCAAATTTTCTATCTTTTTGATACCAGTTTTGATAAAACCCTGAGATAATGCAGATAACTTGAATTTTTTGATCACACAGTTTCTGACCAAAACAGAAAATAGCCAAAACTAAAACTCACCTTTGACGTGTCCACTTTTCTGTCGTCAGGACGCTTTTCAAACTGTCTCAAGACCATTTTACTCAAGGCAAGTTTTAACAGGTTAAGGCCGCTTCCTCCGTGCTGGTATTCGTTATCCATGTAACTGACTGTTTCATCTGCGCTTCCAAAACAACTCATTTGCCGCGAGGTAGCGTATTTTGCCACAGCAAAGTTAAAGTCAGCTCGCACACCACTTAGTTTAGTCTTAATTTTTTTCAATACCGTTTTAAAGTTCTCAACTGTCTCTGAGGAAATGCCTTGACTGTCTTGCAACAGAAAAATTACATCCGTCTTGTCCGTGCAAAAGTAAAAACCTGTAATTAGACAACATTTTCTCTGTTTCATTTTTCCTGCAGATCTTCCGCACAATCACATGGTATACTTAATCTACTGTTGATCAACTATGTGATAATAAATTAAGGCGTTGTCAGTGGCAAATTGTTTCAGTAGGCGCTGGATACGATGTATATTTTTTGTCGTTATCCGCCTCTTAAGAATGTACGCATAATATTTGATCTTGTTATTTTTTTGTTTGTTTGTTTTGTTTTTTTGTTTTTTCTTTTTTGCCCTTTTTTTTTTTTGCCAAGGCAAGGAAGGCCAGGGCAGCCAATAAGGCTAGTCTGGGGCCTTGAAAACTGAGTGAGAATTTGTTTACATTTGCTCCATAGTAGGAGCAAACGAAAAAAAAAATCTTAATTCGAGATCTAGTATCGTATTTATGTATGTTGCAATTAAGTAAAAACAGGGCATTGAAACTCTTAGGAAGAGGGCGATTTTTGCAAAGGTATATAACTTTACCCATTTAATAATGTTGTCAAATTTTAGGTTTTTGAACCTTACAAAACTAGGATCGATATCTGCATTAAAAGTACAATGGTGTGCTTACTAATTTCACTGGTTTTAAAACAAAAGATACAACTGCAAAGTGCTTTTTGGCGTTTTTTTTTTTTTTTTTTTAAATTAGGAAACTGCCAGGGTCTGCCGGGATAACGACAAATTTCGCCCCCAAACTGCTTCGAAATTTAGAAAAGTGGTTAATAAATCCCATTTAAAAATTCCAAGGAGTGTTCCTAACTTGCTACTACTCCCCTCTCTCACCCCTGTACTGGGAAAAACGTACTCATGAAGGCTATTGCAATTTACTTGCCAGTTCTATACAGAGACTGAACAAAAGACAGCTTCTTACCATAAGGACAAGCGAATCTCTTTATTTGGGTTTCTAGGAGATCTACGATCTTGTCAAGGTAAGCAGAAAAATCGGCTTCTATGGCGTCATCTGGTTCTGTGGCGATGCCTTTTAACTCTTGTATTCGTGGTGTGTTCTCAGTGTTGGGAATAAGGGCGCCAGCTATCTTGATTTTGTTGTCAACTCTCAATAACCTAGCTGTTTTTTCAAGCTGGAATGTGTCCATAATGTCTCCATTCTTATCCACCGTGTTCCCGTCTGAGAATATGACTAGAATCTTCAAAATTGGAAACGATTTTGTGAATAAGAAAAATGAAAAACAGGATCACTGACAATTTTAATAATAGACTTTGATTTTGAGACCTGCTATCTTGGCGTATGTTTCTTTATTGTAATAATATAATTAAGGTTCGAGTTTAACAATATTTTTCTCGAATCTTCCATTTCCTTGATACCAACATGTGTTGAAAGCCAGATATCACGCAGTTAACTTAAAGTTGTTGGTCACACAGTTTGGACCAATTAGGAAAAATGCCAAACGTAAATCTCACCTTTGCTGTGTCTGTTTTTCTGTCGCTAGGACGCTTTTCAAACTGTTTCAAGACCATTTTGCTCAGGGCACGTTTTAACCGGTTACGACCGCTTCCTCCGTGTTGGTATTCGTTGTCTATGTAATTTATTGTCTCTTGTGCGGTTCCGAAACAACTCATCCGTGCCGACGAAGCGTAGTTTGCCAGCGCAAAGTTGAAGTCAGTTGACTCACTGCTTAGGTGAGTCAGCATTCTTTTAACCACGGTTTTAATGTTTCCAACTGTCGCTTGGGAAGTACCTTGACTGTCTTGGATCAGAAAAATCACATCCGCCTTGGTGTTGCAAACAGGACTGTCTGGAATGAGATAAACATTATTAGCAGATCAAGTGAACAGGTTCAAGCATGGCATAAATCTGGCCTAATTAGATCCCTGTATATTTTTCAGTCTTGGCTGAACTTTTCCTTACTGATTCGGTCTTTATACTTCACCAAACGTCTAATAAACAATTAGATTATGAGCTTGAGATTTCTATCGCGTGATATGCATGGCTTCTTTGAAAATCAAAGAAGCCATGCATATCCTTTGGGAGCAGCCATCTTTAAATTCCCAAGTCAAACATCTTAATTTATCCCTTTCATACTAATTAGTTTCTTTTCTTAGCCTAAACAGTTTGGTTTTTTCTGTTTTGTTTCGTGGTTGGGTGTTTTTATTCTGTTCTCGCCTTCATCCTTAATTATTCATGTTATATCTCACTTTGTTACACTATTTATTGCTCAACTTTAGTTTATTTCTCATTTGTCAACTGACGATGGATGATGTTTCATCCGAAACATGTACTGATTAAATATGAATTTCAAAAACATCGTATGGATCATCAAAGCGATATCTTACTTCGTGCTGCTAAGAAGTTTTAATTAAAATAATATAATCATAATAATAATAATAATAATAATAATAATAATAATAATAATGACATCATTCTACAAACACTTGAGAAACCTCATAGCCTGTGTACAGACCGCCCCTCCCCTCAAAAAAAAAATCGGAGAGGAACGGTCTGTGATTTACTGTTAGTAATCGTGTTCCGGAATAATTTTGCATACATTATTTAGTAATCTACGCTGACCAAAATTTGCGTGGCTCATATTTCGTTTGGAGCTAAATTCTCAAAATGGTGGTCAATGAGGTAGATTTCAAACGTGCATTGAAGTGCGTCTCCGATAGTTTTAAGCTACCTTGGCTTTATAGCATAGAAGCACTCTTTAAAGGAGAGGATGTATTTGCAAGTCTTCCAACCAGGTACGGCTCTGATCTTCAAAACAGCACAGATCGTTGCCGATGAGCTGTTATTTTCCTCGGTGTGTACATTCTCAAATCTTCCATGGCATCACGCTTTGTAGATTGTACTTGAGAATGGCTAGGCTGGTTGGGATTACATTGACTGGTAAGGAATAGCGGGAGACGTTTTCGAGTGGACAATCTTTTGAATAGTACTATATTCACCTCGTGAAGAGCGCTTTCGTTTCTTTTGCGCTGACAATTCCTACAAATGT
>NC_090869.1:10247100-10254600 GCF_036669935.1 Montipora foliosa | reverse complement strand
TTTGTCCTTTAGTTCTCAGCTTGAAGAATGTCAAAACACATAAAACACAATAAATTAAGCAACAAACAATTTTATTCAAGAGAGGAAGTGAAATAACAGTGGACTGGTTTTTTTTAGCTGTAATTCGTACTACTATTTCTTAGATTTACATCTTAAGATATGGCCTCAGGGGCCCGTTTCTCGAAAGTCCCGAAACTTTAAGGGCCATTTTCGGGTGTCACAATTTGATTTGTATCTCAAGAACGGAGAGGGTTTAAGTCGTCAAACTTCACAGTCATTTTGCTTTTTGCTACCACGAAAACGTGTAAAAATATCAGCTTTCCAAAACAAGCGGACAGCAGTTTCACAAATGGCTTTTCGGGCCCGAAACGTTTTCGGGACTTTCGAGAAACGCGCCCCAGGGGCCCGTTTCTCGAAAGTCCCGAAACTTTACGGGCCATTTTCGGGTGTCACAATTCCCTTTGTATCTCAAGAACGGAGAGGATTCGAGTCGTCAAACTACACAGTTCTATTTCTTTTTGTTACCTTAAAAACATGTTAAAAGATCGGCTTTCCAAAACAAGCGGTTGGCAGTTTCACAAATGGCTTTCCGGGCCCGAAAAGTTTTCGGGACTTTCGAGAAACGGGCCACAGGTCCGTAAAGTTAAGGGGCCACAGTGCAAATTTATCACGATTGGTTAACGGATGTCCCAATTTAAGTCAGTGCTTATAGCGGTTTTACGTGGAGTTTCGTAAAAACGGCCAAACCAAACCAATTACTCACCAATTAGACTACTCAGCCAATCTCAGTTAGGGCGGTTTTCAATTGAGTCTCGAAAGTAAAATTGGTAAGCAAGTGATTTGGTTTTGGTCTTACTATACTCAACTGAAAATTTTAAACCATAGGGCAGCCGAAACCATAGAAATTGCCTGATTACTTTGAACACTCAAACTAGAAACTGTTCGAGAGTGAGCTGCAAACTCATCTTTAAGTAGCAACCTCCCAAAGCGCAAGGGTATCATTGAAAACAAAACAAAAAAATATAACACCTGGACTTCTCTTCTTTGAGGTGTTTCTGGAATGTTGTTTTGTGGAATTTATTCGCCCTCATTGGTATATGGCGATCGCTCTGACGTAAACTTCTCTCAACGGAGAAGCCTTGAAATGTCAACGCAATCAAGCCGCGTTTTACAATTCTTAGTCTCATTCTATCAACAAAACTTTTATGTACAGTGGAACCCCGGATGTTACTAAAACGGGGAATGGGGAATGGGAAATTGAAAAATGAGAAATTGAAATGGGAAAATCGAAAATGGGAAAAAATTAAAAAATAGCCAATTGGATTGTAAAGAATAATTGTTGTTAATATCGAATAATTTTTCTCAGCGGCGATCACCCAAGCTTTTAAAGCGTTTTGCGCCAAAATTAAAAGGAGAATTCGCGCTGAAAAGTAGAAAACGGGATAAATAGCCTTCCCTTGTCTCGTTATCTCCTTACCTGACGCTAAACAAGAAACGAGAAGAATTTCACTGATATCTCAATCTTTGACGCTGTGATGATTTGGTCGGCAATATATTTCGGGTCCTCCGTCGGGAATTCGGTGAACAGTGGCCAAAACAGTACGGGCTCTTGGGCGACCTTTGGATATCGAGTATCAGCCGAGGCATCGAAGGACAAAAGCGCTGGCGGCGAACCCATGCATCGGTTGGAAACCTGTCAAGTTCATTGCGTAGCACGCCTGCATGGCGATTACTGTTCACTAGCTCGGCAAATACTGACTGTATCTGATCAAAGTTTTAAGAAGTTTCACAGAGTTGTCTACCAAACAATTTTGTTTCTAGCAAAAACTACATGCGTACTAAATGTGGACTCCTCTGTTGTTCGGAATTATCAGTGATGGACTTTATTCAGAAAATTCAAGAAGCCCTTTGAAAGATTGCTAAACCGAATGAAACCGGCAAGTGCAGCGATGACGCACTAAGGTACAACGAAATGAACGTGAAATACCTTTAATTAAGCTTAGAAACTCTTATTCTATTTAAGTATAATTATAGATGAACATGAAATAACTCTTTTTTAATTTAATGTCAGTTTTAGTGTTGCCACTACTTAACCGATTTATTCTACCTCTTACTCAACTATACAACGGAAAATAACTTACAACTCTACAACTACTTAACTAACCAACAACAACTGGTTTTACATGGCTCGTATTCATGGGGTAGCAAACTGGCAGAAAAATTTCATTACTCTATTTGTTACTCAACTATCTACAACGGAAAATAACAACTCTATAACTAGTTAACGAGCCGATAAAAATTGGTCTTAAAATGATTTTATTTCTCGGAGAAGAAAACTGGCAAAGCGAACCGTAATTAATCTGTTTTTACCTCTGCAAAACGGGAAAATTTTCCACCAAAATGAAATTTTTGTGGGTAATAGAACACTCAAACAAAATATCCCGGTTTTTAATGACATGGGAAAAACACATTAGCACATTATAGATGTCATCACCATTATGATGTTTGTAGCTCTAAACGTACATTCCAAATCTTTGAAACAATACTGCCTTTACATGCAGGTGCTGAAGTAGTGGGAGGAACGATCAGTTGAGTCGCTGAAAAATGGAAATTGTTTCTTTGAACACACTGCAGAAATATATGGTAGTATCGGTTCGACTTGCGTCCTTATCGCAATGGATTGGACTGCTTGTCCAGTCAGACTCTGGTCTGACAAGAACAAATTGATTACCAGGGGTTGGAGCAGGAGGAAATTCATGTTTACAACCAAAGCATGTTTTCGCATTTCCCCAAATGTTTCCCACAACATAATTTAATTCTGACTTTGGTAAAGGGGGTTTGGGTGCCCTTGTTTGGTTATTAAAAGCTTGGGGAGTTTGAACTTGTGCAAAATGGTCTTGTGACGAGCACGTGTTTTTAGACTGTGTAGTAGCCACATATTGTGGGTAGGAGGGGGAGATCGGCTCAGTCGCATAACTGTTTTCTTGTTATGGTAGATTATCGTCATAAAGAAATTTAAAAATTTTCAATTTTCCCATTCAAATTAATTTCTCATTTTTCAATTCCCCATTCCCCACTCCCCATTCCCCATTCCCCATTCGTCCTTTTCCTTTTAGTCACATCCGTGGAACGCCGGATTAATATGGTGGCGGTCTTAAAGGGGTTCTTTAAATAAGAAAATGACTGACTGAGTTCTTGTTCGGGCCAGAATAAAGTGGCTGTAATAATGATGAAGCCGAATTTAGCGTTCTTTTTTATTACTTTTAACGAATACCTTTTTCTCAGAATTAAAATCATTCTAAATATTAACAGCATTAAACTACGACGTTTCGAAGTCATCTTGACTCCATCATGAAGTAGAGGTGTTAGCTGTAGTTTCGAGATTAAATACAAATAAAGGTGATAGAGTTCATTGAAATAATAAGTGTTTTGTTGTCATTGGTGTTTGACGAGACAGTGCGTGCGTTATATGTGTAAATAAATACTTTTGCACGTATTGAGTCCGACTGAATCCGACTACAAAACTCAAATACCCGGTGAATCTCGTCACCTCAGCTATCGCCACGTACAATAACTCTGCGACCCAAGGCCGTCATGAAACTCCAACTGCAGCTGACGTGGATACGCAAAAAACCGTCAGGATAACTTTGCAGTTTAAAGACCAAAATTGGCCGACACAGTAAGACAACAGCTGAAAGCGCCGATACAGGAAGAGAAACCTACTTCAATCAATCACCAATGGGTTGTGTACAATTTCAAATGTGATTCGTGCGATGCAGATTATATCGGTTACACCACACGCCACCTTCACCAACGCATAGAAGAGCATAAAGCCTCGGTCACTGGCAACCATGTGAAAGAAGTCCACGGTGTAGCGTTCACTAACCTAGCGAAAATGTTTTCCGTTCTTAAGAAATGCCGAGGAAAACTGGACTGCGTTATACAAGAAATGATATTTATTCGTGAACGGAAACCGAAGTTAAGCACACAGTCGGACTCAATACGTACATGGATAATAGAAGAAAGTATTTATTTAAACATGATTATTAAATTCTCAACCTCGGATAATGCAATTCTCGTGCTCTGATTGGTTCACTCAATCTCGGTTATCAGCTCATATACCTTAGTTTGATCATATTTGGTAAATGATTGCGCTAAACGTTGCTAAGCTAATTTTTTTTACGCCAGAAATCGAAATTTCTCTTGGTATAAAGCTCAAGAAAAACGTTTTTGGGGAAAGTCTGGATCAATTTCGAAGCTTAGAAGTACGCGAAAAGATAAGAAATGTTTTTGTAATGACAAATGAATGAAGGGGTAGTTTCTAAAGAAACTGTGGTGCTGCGTCGGTGGGGAAGTAGTATACAAAAATTTGGTTTTATCAACGGAGTTGATAATGTAAATTGGCCACCGTACAGAGATTCTAAAAGCTGACGTTTCGAGCGTTAGCCCTTCGCTCTGACGAAGGGCTAACGCTCGAAACGTCAGCTTTTAGAATCTCTGTACGGTGGCCAATTTACATTATCAACTCCGTTGATAAAACCAAGTTTTTGTAATGAGCCTGCTTCTGTCTGACCACCAGGTATTACACAACATCGCATCTTCATCAAGTTTTTTCGATTTCGCTAGGATTTTCTCCCTTTTTTCGCTCGTATTTCGTACTTCCAAACTTTTGGAGTTTAAGGAATTTAATAAAACAATTATTCCATTCGCGCTTGTTGGATATGAGAGTGGTTATAGCCAACTCGGCGCTACGCGCCTCGTTGGCTATTTACCATCTCATATCCAACGCGCGCTCATGGAATAAGTGTTAATTATACCGCTCCCACTGTCACGTCAAACACCAATGACAACGAAACGCTTATTCTTCTAATATACTCTATCACCTTTATTTGTATTTAATCTCGAAACTACAGCTAACACCTCTACTTGATAATGGAGTCAAGACGACTTCGAATCGTCGAAGTTTTAATCTTTTAATATTCATTATCAAATGTATTTCGAAATGTTCTTAAATCATTCTACCATGAATATACTTCTTAATTATAAATTCAGTAAAAATTCATCAAGTTTAAAGAAAGCAGATCATGACCATAATGGTGTTTGGATATCTGATCTCATTAGCATTGATTTTTATGATTTTCTTTCTCCATTTTCTCCTTATTTTTAGTTTCCATTAAGAAAATACATGTATATCAGACACTCAAGATAGCGTTTGGCCACATTTCCAAACTCACCTCGAAGCTCTTAAAAATACGCCGCTGCGCGTGGTATTTCAAACTCTTTTCTAGGTGTCTAGAAATGTGGTCAAACACGGTCTTTCGTGTTTGACATGTTACTTACAACATTTGTTGGTATCTTTGTTGTAGAGGAATTTTTTCGCCTTGTACCTACGTCCCCAGTAAACATTACACTTGTCCGGATCTTTATCAAGGTCTTTCGCACACAAATCATGAACTTTGCAGCAGCTGATGAAAATAGCCCAATAAATAATGAACGAGAAAAAGGAACAAGAGGGTAACATAAACTATGGGGGAAGGAAGCAAAACAGAAGGGATGGGAACAGAAGAAAAAAACGTAATTATAAATGGAAAGATATGATACAGGAATGATTAATTTAAGAACAACAAGTGAAGTTATACAGACGCCGGTAGGCATTTTGCGTGCGCATAAAAGAAAACGTGATCAGGGTTTTCATATAATTTATAACATGCTTGCATTTGCTTTTAGTGGTCAGCACCACTCAAAGCAAAAATAACAGTAAATTTTATTGCACTTCCTTCTGAGAAATTACCTTAAATCCGGCAGAGTAGTTATAATTATTTGGTTTGCTTGGCGCCATTTTTTAAACAGACAAAATATACCAATATGCAAAAAAAAAAACCCATGAAATTAACTGTACAACCCCTACTTAATTTTCATGTTTCCAATATTAATTGGACCATATCCTTATATATATAAAACTATTTACAATATATCATTGAACCAGTTTCAGACCGTAATAACCTGCTATTCCGTGCAAAATATCAATTTCTTTGAAGGGGATATAACTTACTCACATGGCGTCGTTGCTTTTCGACTTCCATGGCATAAAGCAAGGCCATACTTACTAATCAAAGTTGTCCACGTTTTTTCCATGTCCACGTGGACCACACCAACAACCGTAGGTGAAAAGATTACAAACGTTAGGTCTGCCTGTCGCTTTTTCAACCAGTTTTTCCACTAAAAGAGTCCTTGGTTGTTCCGGTACCCCTGGACATGCTCTTTTCTCTCCTCTCGCTTCTGCAAAATAAAATGTTATAACTCTGTTCCAATATTTTGGGAATACCATCAGAGAGTGGACTTCTTTGTTTTTGAAGAAAGCTGATTCAATCGTTTTGGCCGGAAGATTTCGGAGTTGAAATCTGAACTATATGAAATTCACGAAAATCGGTTAGTAAGTGAGTAACTTTATTTGCCTGTCAAATGCATGAAGTGCGAAAGGTGTTACTTTAGTAAACGCTGTAGAAATTACTGAAAATTACTAGAACTTTCGCTAGCTACTAGATAGTTAATAAAAATGCTAATAGAATACTTCAACATTCTAAAAATTGTTAAAAACTTGCACTAGCTACTATGTAGTTACTAAAAATACTAATAAAATACTCCAATATACAACAATGTAAAATTTTTTAAAACTAGAAAACAAATGAATGCTAAGAATATTATAAATCTGTGTATATAAGAGTATGTAACTAACTGTTACATAAAACACTCGTTTGACAAATGCTGAACTCTAATTATATTAGGTCGTTCCTTGTTTCTCTCGATATAGAAGGACTTCTGCCAGAAACAAACTATGTTACGTTTCTCTTCTATCTAATACAGCATTTAATGAAAGAAAAGTGTTTCCTCTTTAAAATTAACTAGACGCTCTATCAGAGTACACTGGGTTGCCTGTGGTACGTGACTGAGTTGGGTGGTATTGAACTGCAGCGTTCCAGTCAATGTTTTCAAGTCGGGGGTCATTAAGACCATGTAAGGGTTCATCTAGAAGTCGTGCCAGCAGAGGCCCTTTGTGTCACACGTTCATACGACGAAACAGATCTTTTTCTGAGGTTAAAGGCCTGGCTACCAGCCTATTAATCATTTGTCAGAAAGAAAATGTTCCTGTCATCTTTAGAAAAAATAGGCACGCATCGCGTACATGTGGTAGTGCATCAACACAGCACTTTATTCTATTTTGTCAACTGAGCTGCGTTTTGTCTTCCAGGACATTCAAGTTCAATATGTAGCTCTAATACTACTCGATATTGTTTTGGTATTGTATATCATTGTCGCGTCATGGTAAAAGTATTAGTAAATAGCCCCCTGAGAAGACATGTGGTTATGTACCAGTCAAAGTGAAGCTTCAACATCCCCCCGGGAAACCCCTCGGGCATTTGAATTTTTGTTAAGATGTCCCCCTCCCCGGCCCAAAAAGCTTTTCAAATGCCTCATCATAGGTCCATTTCAGGTGATCAA
>NC_090869.1:10222100-10224600 GCF_036669935.1 Montipora foliosa | reverse complement strand
TTGCACTTACGACTAATCCACTTTTTCCACAGTTACTTGATGACCATCTTCCTGCATTTCAGCGATTTATTCACTGATAATCTCTGGCTCTGATCTCTGGAAGTCTGGAAGGGTTGATTATAATGTAATATCCCTTGTAGGGCTATAACTGGAGAAGTTGATTCTTTCATTTCGATGCTGTTATCTCAGACTTTCTTGCTTCATTCCATTGTAAGTTACTTTGTTCTTTTAATGATTCGTCTCTAGTTTCTCTGTCAATCAACTTAATTGTCATCGTCCAAAGCCAATTTTCTTTTAATTCTAGAGCAACACTCTTTCTGTTCTTGTAAACTAATGGGGTGGACCTTTGGTGGCGAATTATGGATTCAGTTTCACTAGAACATTTGCAGTAGCCATGGTCATGCCTCGCGTCTTCAAGCTGTTCCTGTCTGCTTTTTCTTGGTAGAATGTGTAACAATCCAATCTCTTGTCCTTTAGTTGCCAGGTTCTCAGGTTTACATCTCAAATTGTAGAGTTCTGTGCTATCTAAGTTTCTTTGATGTGGGGCTCTCACATCTTTACTTTGACGTAACCCACCTACTTCTGATTTGTTTTTATCACGTCCATGTTTTACAGACTTCACCTGGTGAATACGATGGTTATCTACCTTTCTTTTCCTACCAGGTTTGTTCCAAATACATTGCTGGGACGTGCAAACTGTATTTTTTGCATTGTGTTCCTAGAATTCGTCTAGGAAGAACAGCATAGAAGAAACACGATTACAATGCATGACCCTCAATACCCAAAGGGCAGCCACACTTTGCACAAAGAATCTTGCCATTTCTCACTGTAAGAAAGGCAGTGTATGAAGTTGACTTCTTCATGTATGGTAAAATCGTTCCTCTGAGATGATACAATCCATCTTTTCCAAGGTTGTGTTTTTCCAACTAAACAACATGACCGGATTTAAAGAAATTATTTCCTTTTATTAAGGGTTTGACGGTAGAAGTTCCTTTTCCGGACACATTTTGGATCATAAACGTCCATTTCATATTATAGTCCACATTTGGAACATCTGCTAGGTCATCCTTATATCCTTCTGTAGGAAAGTCACTGGAAGATTTTGGACTGATATTCTCACATAGTCCAAGGCGGGCTTTCTTTTTTGCCACGTTTACTCCACCACCTGGGTCAACTATTTTACATTCTAATTTCAAATAATCCTTGACGCTAAAAAAAGGGTGCAGGAGTTTCTAAAAGTTATGTTAACCTTAGTATATTGTTTGACAGAAATTCATGGAACTTCAGCTTCATAACTTTGAACAAGCATTGCCTTTTTTCCCTATTGTTCGACCTCCTCTGCACTGTAGCCAGCGTCTTAAGATCCAACAGTTGCATTCTTCGGGAGATGCCTTCGGAGGTTTTGCCCCAGGAATATCGTCTTTTGTTAGACAAACAGAACTCGAAGTTTTCCCGCTCGCGTCTGAAGATTCTGCCATATTGAGGTCCCATATTGATTGTCCTTCTAATATGGGCACGCGGTAAAGCAAAACTCCACGTTTTTGCGAAAACCTATTCATTTGTCTGTGTTTTGCCCATGCCGTCGTACCCAAGACGAACCCACCCTCCCGACTTCATAAAGGCAGTTGCAATGTTCCCGCTGCGAACGATACCACAAAGTGGGAAATCGGAGGCACCATTTCTGGTCGAAGTTGAGCCGTGGCTGTGTGCTCCACACAAGAACATTTTTGAACATTTGTACATTTGTACATATTTTTACGTTTTGTAAAAATGAAAAAGACTTTAAACGAAACACATCATGAATGTCAAATAAAACAATGTTTAATGAAAAAAGAAACTATATTACATGAAAGTACAAAAGCAAAATGTCTCAGGTCCTTCTTTGTAGGGGTCCGGGTTTCTGAACTGCTAGGAATCGTCGCGTCTGTTCGTGGTTCACGTAGCAGGTATCACGATCCAATCCCCTCTGACTCCACATCCATTGTACAAAATGATAGCACTCAAACCAAGGGACAATGATGCCGTAAGGGATCTCGATGATGTCCTCACGAACTTACGGAGGTAAGACGGGGTAGATCGTTGAATTTCAGGCACCTCAAAGGTTCCAGGTCGATGTTGGGAATCTTCCAATGGGTCAACCATTCTCGTTCCGTGCCTCCGCCTTTGTAAGCCACCAAAGGACGTTCAGAGGTCTTGTGTCGTTCGTAGGTGTCAGACATCCACGAGCAACTCACTGGCCACATGGTACGAGTGGTGTGGGTAGTATTCGAGTCCGTGGGTGTACTGGGTGCAATAGTAGGCGGTCCGTTGATCTTTAGCGGACCGATGGGGCCAGTGTACCGAAGGTTTGTAATGAAGGGAACCTGCATCTTGCCCCGTCCAATCGCCGAAACATACTTTATCGAGAAGGTGGGTCCTCGTCGTCGGAGTCTTCTTCTTCGGCCCGGAGAGGCACGCTAAGATCGTCAGCCCATCGGAAGAGGTAGTGGCACTCATTGCA
>NC_090869.1:10207100-10214600 GCF_036669935.1 Montipora foliosa | reverse complement strand
TAGCATTAACGAAAACTTGACACTAGTTTAACGGCTTGTATAATGAAAACATACATCAATTGTATCTTTGACCGATAGCTAATTATACTAGTGTTACTGTTATTAGTGACCCGAGACTCTCCCTTCGTGGCTAATGACTGCAGGAATGACCTTTTGCAAATGGTTAATGTATTCGCGCATTTAGCTGGTGTCACGCCATCCCAGCGCAAGTTAAGAAGGTAAGGCAAGAACCAAGGCACGACCAACTTGTGTAAGGCTTTAATCAAAACAGCAACTTAACGATCTAGCGAGTAACAGTGACAATATGGCGGACGCAAGGTAAGCAAAGACACGAGAAACACGTGAGCTACGACCTAGTACCGCTGACCGGTACTGGCGTGACTTCTTTCTTTGTACTTTCTCTGTTCTTTTTTTTTTTACGAAAGGAGAAATATACATACAGTCGTGTCCGTGACATGGGTGTGAAACACGTAAGTGGTCGGCCAAGTCCGAAGGGACCTTGAAGCATTCAGAAAGCTTGACATGATATGATGAGCTGCGTAACTGGGATCCAATGAACTTTTTGATGTCATAGAATGTAGGGTCCATGGCTACGACGAGGTATCGGTCGCGGGCTCGAGACTTGTTTCGGTCGGAATGAAGGTACACCAGGTCACCAACATCAATTAAAGGAGTAGGCTGCCTTTGCTGCAAGGGGGCTTTGGCACGCTCACTGTGGGGGTGGTTGGATAGACGCTGCTCGTGCTGAAGGGCAATTAAATGGTCGTCGGCAAGGGGTAACTGCTGGTTAGAAAACTGGTCCCGCTATGTGCACATTTCACGCGAGGGAAGGCCACGGGAACGAAATCGAGAGTTCAAGGCGAAAGTGGCTACGGCAAGAGTGAGAGGAGAAACGACTCCACCTAACGTCTCCTGACGGAGAAGTTCCGTCTCCAGCTCCTGGACTGCTCTCTCAGCGACGGGGTTCTTGTTGGGGTTTTTGGCCTGGCAAAGCTCGATAGTAATTTTAAACTTCTTTAAGAGTGTGTCGTTGACTAGGGCCCTAAAGCCAGGTGCAGGGTCAGTACGGATCACAGCAGGTGGACCATCCAGGGGGCGGATTTCTAAGCAGAGCTTTATGATGGCATCGCGTAACGTTTGATGACGCTCATCCTGGAGAGATACACTGGAAGTGTAGGAAGTGACAGTCTCGCGGAGGACAAAAATGAGTTGGCGTGAGCGTTTAATGACGTCTGCGGCAAAGGACCGACCAATAGCGTCGGGAGGTGAGGAAGTGGACTGGTCGATACGTGCGACTGGAGAGTTTCGGATTGCTGCGCAGAAGTGGCATCCATCAGAGACACGAGAGACAGCCTTGTCTAGATCGAGAGCGTACAGGTAGCGTTTGACAACCAACTTTAACTGGTGACAAGAAGGGTGGCTGAGTTGTATGTGAAGAGCAGCCAAAAGGTCATCCAAAGCTTGGCGTGGGACAATGATGCACTCTCTGGTCGGTGAGAGGGGCTCATGACGCCGCACGACGAGGAGGCCGTCATCTGGGACCGATGCGACTTGTAAATACCGTTTAACATCCTTTATGTTGGTGAGCTTTTTGGAAGGTCTCGTACCCTGGACGAGGTGAGCGTGGGTGCGGCGTAGGTCTGGGCACTCAGACTGAACGGCTAACGAGGCGGGCCGGCTGGTGAAGGGAAGGCGAACGTTGCCTTGGAGAATATCTTGAACTGAGACGACTCGGACAACAGAGTCCCTGGTTCGAGAGATCAAGGAACACACCTGACAGGTCTCGTTTTCACAAGCAGCGGCATTTCGGCTTGCAAAGTCTGAAGGAAGGATAGCTGCGCCGGAGACATGCCTGACAGAAGCTTGGTAGCGGCTCACAACGGACTAGAAAGTGGAAACACGGGGGCTGGCAGAGAACTCCCCGCGGCAGAGCTTCTCGTATGCCTGAACAAACGGCTTACTGTCAGTAAGAATGCAGGCCTTCTTAGTAGATTGAATAAGGTATGGGCTAAAGTGCTTTGTTGCAGCCGCAATGGAGAGAGCCTCTACCTCGCATGGAAGCCACGTTGTTTGGGAACCTCATATCTTGGCGCTGAAGAAGCCAGAGACGTGTAACTTGTCTCCACGCGTCACGTAGAGGGTGGCACCTATGCCAGGGTTCCTGAGTGCTCCATCAGTCACAATCCATAGCTGGTCCTCAGGTCTGGGTAACGTGATGGTGAGTGCAGAAGAAAGAGCGTTCTGAGCACTCCGGAATGTTGCCCTGAGGTCATCGGTCCAGTTAATGTATTCGTGAGAGGGACGACCGGCTGTTACAGCATCAAGTGGGGCAACGTAACTGGAGCACCTTGGGATGACACGGGAAAGGACTTTGTAAGCGCCAATGAAAGATCTCAATCGGGCGACAGTGGTCGGCTCAGGGTACGTGGCGAGGGTGTTAAGGCGGTGGGGACTGGCGGAAAGGGAGCCAGCAGTCCAGATCCAGCCGAGAATAGTGGTAGTCCTGGGACAGATTATAGTCTTGTGCGCAGACAAACGGAGGTTGCACTGGT
This sequence comes from Montipora foliosa, assembly GCF_036669935.1. Taxonomy (NCBI): domain Eukaryota; kingdom Metazoa; phylum Cnidaria; class Anthozoa; order Scleractinia; family Acroporidae; genus Montipora; species Montipora foliosa. The sequence goes on along the minus strand of NC_090869.1, from coordinate 10,212,048 downwards.
GTAGGGCGTGTAGGATCTTCTGCCAGTTGTGAAGTAGCTCGTGAAGTGTGTTGACGCCGCAGTAGAAATCATCGGCGATTTTGGCCACGAAACCGTCTTGCAGTAGGGGACGTAGGACGCGACACATAACCTCTTCGAGGGCAGTTTCTGACCCGGGCATACCCATAGCGGAACGGACGTAGACACGTACCCCTTTAAACGGAGTGGCGACGCCGCAATACTTCATGGACTCTTTAACCGAAGGTATTTGGTAGAAGGCATTTGTCAGGTCTGTGACGATGATATGTGACCACTGGGCGATGCGGCGCAAGGTGGAATCAACATCAGGCGGCAAAGATGGCTGGGGCTTACTGTACCTGCCTACGTCAGCAAAAGCAGTGACAAGACGGGAACTGCCGTTGGGCTTCTTTACAAGGAAAGACGGATTCAGGTACTCGACAGTGATACCAACATCTTCAGGGCGTTGGAAGACACCAAGCTGCTCAAGGTGGTCAAACTTCTCTTGGAGTTCTATGAGATTGTCGCGGGCATATTGGGGGAGGCGGCCTTTCCGCTGAGGGGGCTCGATGGGGCCCATTTTGACTTTTGCTTGGTAAGGGCTTGCGGAATCATTGTAGCCTGGGAACTGAGGATCAAATACAGAGTCGTATTCTTTGAGTAGAGATTGAAAGTTGGCTCTGACAGTCACAGGGAGAATGCTGTCTGGGTCTACCTGAACGGATGCGGAGTGACTGGCATGAGAGGGTGGTAACGGAGGCTGAGTAGGGGGAGGGCTTGTCGGTGGCTTCTCTGTTGGTTCAAAGACAGGGGTGGCCTGGCAGAAGTGCTCGTGCCGCCTAAGCGTGCGAGGCTCGGAAGACAGGTTGGGTATGCGTATTGCCCGCACAATACTGGAAACGACACTGGGCTGCAGCCACAGCTGGGATGGTCTGAGATTTCGACTCCATTACACACGATGTAAAACTCCGGGAACTTTTTTCACAGCGAAGGATACACTGTTTTGGTTATTGCGATCGAGGCCTAAAAGCGGCTTTCTTCGGTAAAAAAATCAGGCTTGGGTTGAACGGACCTCTGCCACCACGCCAGTTGAGAAGGTAAGGCAAGAACCAAGGCTCGACCAACTTGTGTAAGGCTTTAATCAAACAGCAACTCAACGAGCTAGCGAGTAACAGTGACAATATGGCGGACGCAAGGTAAGCAAAGACACGAGAAACACGTGAGCTACGACCTTTTACCGCTGACCGGTACTGGCGCAGAACTGTTTAATTCCACGTACTAATTCTTCTTTGTTTGAAGGCTTCACGACGCGGCGGAGAAAACACTTCAGTTCATGCCAAAGCATCTCGATGGGATTTAAATCGGGGGATTCAGCAGGGGTTGGCCAGTGGTTTACGTTGTTGTCAGCTAAAAACTGCTTTGCAAGCCTACCTGAAGACAAAACAGCAGTGACTGAAAACGAATGTCCTACTGAAGTAAATACGAATTAAGGTATCCTCACTAGTGCGAAATGCTGTGGGAATTCTAACAAAACTTTTACGAGTATTTCTTATAGCTGTTATGAGTATTTCTGAATCGCTAACTTGTGAAGTAGTTAGAGAACGAAAAATGCGGGTGAATTTCAACTAAACGTTCACGAGTGTTTCTGGATCGCTTTTAAACACTAAAACTTCACAGCACCATAAGAATAACATGTTTTGACATGTTTTCTTAAACCCCCGTGAAACCTACACTTCATGAGCGCACGCTGATTTTAAGGAAAAAAACCGTCTTTCGTGTGGCACGGGAGTCAATGGGTTAATGTTATATAAAAACACTTACTTGTGTGCTTTGGATCATTATCCTGCTGAAACCTGTAGTTGTTGTCGGGAAACGTGGCATTTACGAAGGGGAGAAGGGAGTTCTTAAGGATTTCTTCTACATCAGAGAATCGGTCCATTATTCCACTAAACATCAGTATTGGGGTTGCTCTTTTGGTGGAAATTCCAGCCCATACGTGGACTTTGAATGGATGTTTCGCCGTAGGCTTCATCTTTGCCGGTTGGCCCACTTTTCGAAAACACAGTTTACTATGCTTACTTAACCAAATGCTGCTTTCATCCGTGAACACGACGTTTTCGAATTTTTCATTTTCTGCGGCACATTTCCTGGCAAATTCCAGTCGCTTAACTCGGTTAGCCTCTCTCACAATCTGACAGTACCGGGGTCCGGACTTTCGCAATCCGAATTTGTATCGTGCTCGCTTATAATTGTCCTTAGTGAAAACTGCTCGTTAAATTCATCATACAGCAACTTCTATAATCCTATAAAAGATTTTTCCTTCAGCTTAATACAGGGTCTGGTTAATCAACCAAGCAATCGATAAATTTATTACGTGTGCCGATTTTCTCTTTTAAAACAGGTCTTTGGGAGAAATGTTTGTACTTAACTCATCTTACAATGAACTTACCAGGTGAGGTTAGCTCGTCATTTTCCTCCATTTTAGCGTCGATGAAGTCTAAGTGTTCACATAAGACCTTTGATTTCCTGCCTGGAATCGTTTTGTCAGCTAACGTGCCATATCGTGTGAACTTTTAAACTAATTTTGTGATCCATCATCCACCAATACCAGAGCCAGTTCCGTGTACCATGCCTCCCGCTTCCAGCCCGCTTGATGAGTTCACAAACTCGCCAGAAGATACGTCAATTGACTCCGCTATTCCAGCCTGCCAAATGTCACACGAGGAGCTATTTCAGATAAAAAATATGTCCAGATCGCGAGCGAACTTTGCAGTTTTGCTGTTAAAACGGTTCTTCGAGCCTAGTGAGTTGGAAAGTAAAAACATTACGGGTGTTCGAGGGAAAGAACAAGTAAACCCAGCTAAAGTAAACGAAATTAAGAGAATTGTAAGTAGTTTTTTTTTCCGTCAGCTGCATGCGACGAGCTGTCAGCATGGCGTGAATGCAGAAAAGCCATGGATGAGTATCTACGCCAACCAAGCTGCCGTAAGAGAGCACAATAAAAATTAGTAACTTGATCATTTTGTAATAGCATACTGTTGAGGGAAAGAACCAGCAAGCGAAATTAAGAGAATTATAAGCTTTTTTTCTTTTAGCTGCATGGGATGAGCTGTCAATGTTATTGTTATTATTAATTTCTTTTGATGATCTTGTGATAGCAAACTGTACTGTTGAATAAATGGCACCCGTTTCATTTGAATTTGTTGTAGACGTCACTGACTTAATCGGCTTGTGTTTTTAAGTGCTAATTAGGTCAAAAGAAGGAAAAATTTTCATCCGCGGATTAAGTTGACCGAGATGGAATAAGAAAACGTTCCCACTGCACAGGGTAGATTTTGGTCACGTGCTAGGCAACGGTTTCAAGACAGATCGAATTTCACTTCAATCAGATCAAAACATGTTTTTAAAAAGACAACATTCGCTTCTGAATACGTAACGTTAATGACGAATCTTCAAAGGCTTTTTAACTTAAAGAAGGATATCTGATGTTTAAAATTAACTGGAAATCTCAAGCGAAATAACGTTTTTTTTTTGCTGTTATTTCGTGTGCATCAAGCCTCAGTTCGTCAATTGCTGGCGCCCTCATGGTTCCGACGGGAAAAGCTCTTGAATGCTGGTAAACTCGTAACACTTTGGAGTACCAAATAGTTTTAGTGAATCTTTGGACTGTTTTAAAGTACACTGATTGCTGTAATTTAAAATTGAAAAGCGACATAATTGTTCATGTTATCTCAGAACACGCCAATCGCTCGCTGGCGCCGCTTGTTGTTGAAACTCGAACGGGAAAAAAATATTTTTACTGTGAAGCGGTAAACCAGTTTAGCGAAACTGCTCGATTCTGTCGGGAACGTTTTACGACCAAAAGCAAGAGGGCGAAAGATTAAACTATATCACAGTGCAGTCCACTACGATAAATGTTACACAAGCTAAATGTTTTGTTTCATTACACGCACTTTTAATATTCTGTTCTCACTACACGCACTTAATAAGTTCCAGTTGAACGACTGCGTGTAAAATTACACGCAATATCACGTCTACCGAGTCAAATTTACACGCGTATAATTACACGCATTTTCGTGTGTTTGCGTGTAAGGTGCGTGGACACTGCGTGTAATGTGCGTGTAGAACACGTGCTTTACGCGCGTGTAATGCTGCAATCCCTTTGACCGGTACTGTATATATACTTGCAGCTTAGGTATGGAGTTCTTTAAATTTACAGGTATATATGTAATGCCTAGCGATAAGGAGCAGGTGGTGTAAAAGTACATTTGATACATTTTCAATTAAACCTAGGCACAAAAAGGGAGAAAAAACAGAGTATTTAAGGTTCTCAATTTTTTGGGAAAACCATTCAAGTGCTTTTTCCAAAAGGCTTGGGTATATTTGCAATTCCAAAACAGGTGGACTAAAGTTTCAGTAGATTCCCCGCAGAAAGAACAAGAGTCCACTTATTTTATGCCTATCTTGCAGAGAAAATCATTTGTCGCTATTGGTCTATGTAGAAATTTTAACTGGAATACTCTAAGCTTTGTTTCTCTTGTACAAAGGAATGGCAGATAGTAAGCATTTCGCCAATTAACGGTCGAATTTCCTACTATGTCCTTCTCAGCGAGCCATTTTTCTTGGCTCTGTAATGGTGTAGAGGCTTTGTCTTGCACGAGGCGTCTGTACGATTCTTTATTAATATTTGGGTGTGACAGAAGGCTCGCTGTGTCATTTGTAGATGGGTTAACTAGGGCAGGTGGGCATACTTTCTTGAATTGCTTTAAGGCCGCTATTACTTTGAAATACTCAAGATAGTTGGTTTTGATATTATACTTAGCGACAAAAGCATTGTAGCTTAAGAATGTCTGATCTTGATTAAGTAGATCTCTAACCTCTTTTACCCTTTTCTTAAGCCAAGATGTACAGAAAAAGGGTCGGTTTTCTATTCTAATCAGCGGGTTGTGCC
>NC_090869.1:10197100-10199600 GCF_036669935.1 Montipora foliosa | reverse complement strand
ATGCGCCAAATATCTACTAAATCTAATAAATTGGCGATATACAAGACTTCTTTTAACGAATTTTTATGATTTGTCGGGTTCCCTCCTATGTTGTCTTTTTTGACCTCCAGAACTAAGCTATAATCCCCTCCGAGAACTATCTCACCGCACTCGAAAGAGGTAAGCTGATTTAGCACATTCTTAAAGAAGGTGGGGTTGTCGTCATTTGGCGCATAGATGTTTGCTAAAGTCAAGATTTTTCCCTCTGTTTTAACATCTGCTATAACGAATCTTCCCTCTGGATCGGAAAATTGTTTAAGAATTTGGAATTCAAAATTATTATTAAAAAGAATACATGAATTTCGATTATCGCATGAATAATGTCATGAGTTTTAGCATTTTCGTGAGTCTAGGATTGAAAACACTTCATGAAGAGCGAATGTATGCTTCCAATCCAAAATAACACAATCTGTATTCAAAAAGAGATGTCGTGAGATCCAGTCAAGCCAGGTGTGTTGTTGCGTGTTGTTTGTTGGGAAGACGTCACGCAATCTTTTTGAACAGCACTTAAATGATAATTGAAATGACCCGATCATAACAAGTGTTCAAAACACACTTAAAACTCCAAAATGTTATACGCGGCCGATCAAACAGGGCTTCGCCTGGTCGGCACCATTCGCAAATATATCTCACTGGGTGACACTTGCGTGACCGAAGATATCTGCGTCGTCAAAGGTTTAAAAGAGCCTCTTCTTTTACGACCAGCCATTGAAAAGTTAAATTTAAGAATATGAAATCCAGTTGAAGCCAAACGCCAAAACACTCGCCATAACTACTCCCAGACGCATCCCTTTGCCTATGAAGACCAAAGTGAAAGCGGAACTTGCAAGAATGGAAAAACTTCGAGCAGCCAACAGAGTGGTGCGCAGGGATGGTCACAGTCCCTAAGCCAAACGGAAAAGTCAGAATATGTGTAGATCTGACGAAGCTAAATGAAAGTGTATGCAGAGAAACATACCCTCTTCCGAAGATTGACTCCCTTCTTGGAGAGATCGGAGATTCCACGCTATTCACGAAGCTAGATGCAAATTTAGGCTTCTGGCAGGAAAAACTGGCAGAGAATTCTCAACTTCTGACCACGTTTCTACCCCCCTTCAGCAGATATTGCTTCAAACGAGTTCCGTTTGGTTTGAAATCAGCACCTGAAAAATTTCAGAAGAGAATGCTGACCGAGTTAGAGGACCTGGAAGGTGTAATTTGCATCATGGACGATATCCTGGTACACGGGAAGACCCAAAGCACGACCATCGACTTGAAACAGTGCTACAAAGACTAACGAAGGCAAGAATTACCTTAAATCCCGAAAGTGCGAATTTTCAAGAAGACATCTAAAGTTCGCGGGCCACACGCTAAGCGCCCAGGGGATTGGTCCAGACACCGTTAAGACAGCAGCCATTGAAAAGATGGAAAGCCCACAGAATGTTCCCGAGCTAAGAAGATTTCTCGGAATGATAAATCATCAACAGAAGTTTATCAAAAATCTCTCAGATAAAACAAGTCCTCTTCGAGATCTCCTGTCGAGCAAAAATGAATGGCACTGGGGCCCAGCCCAAGAAGCCGCCTTTCAACACCTGAAGAACGAAATGAGCCAAGCACCAGTTCTTGCTCATTACTGTCCAGAAAAGGATACCATAGTCTCTGCCGACGCCTCATCATATGGCTTAGGCGCGGGGATGTTACAAGTTCAAGACGATAGCTCCACAAATGCTACAGCTTATGCTTCAAGATCTTTGACTTCCACAGAACAAAGATATGCCCAGATAGAAAAGGAAGCGCTGGCAAACACATGGGCATGCGAAAAGTTTGCAGATTACATCCTCGGAAAAGAGTTCGAAATCGAAACAGACCACAAGCCGCTAATACCACTGTTGGGGTCAAAATGTCTTCAAAACCTGTCTCCCAGGATTCAAAGATTCCGGATGCGACTCATGCGCTATTCATACCAAAAAAAAGTTCCGGGAGAGAGCGAAGCGCAAAGTGTGGTGGCCAGGACTCAGCATACAAATTGAGGAACTCGTTAAGGAATGTCGTACCTGTATAAATACCAGAAGAAACCATGCAGAGCCGATGATTCCTTCAAGACTACCCGAGCGGCCATGGCAAAAAGTCGGAACTGATTTATTCCATTGGAAAGGACAGGAATTCGTCCTTGTGGTAGATTACTTTTCAAGATACTGTGAGATTGGTGTGTTACGTAAGTCAACGTCACAGGAAGTGATTGATCACCTTAAGGCCGTCTTCGCACGTCATGGGATCCCAGAAACCGTTGTCTCTGCTAATGGTCCAAAATATTCCTCAGCGGAATTTTCAAAGTTTGCTCATGAATGGGGATTTACGCAAATCACAAGCAGTCCGAAGCATCCTCAAAGCAACGGTGAAGCCGAACGTATGGTCCAAAATATGAAGAACCTTCTTACCAAGGCCAAAGATCCGTACGAAGCCATGCTTTCTTACAGAGCCA
>NC_090869.1:10172100-10184600 GCF_036669935.1 Montipora foliosa | reverse complement strand
GCGTTCAAGATCCTCTATTCTCGTTTATTGAATAATAATGCTGATACAATTGGTGGGGCGTTAATAGTTAGTGATGTAAACACACTTGAAATAAAGGATTGTCTCTTTGACGGGAATATCGCTGGGAATTTTTTGTTCGCCGGACCTATGGAGTTTGGTGGAGCACTGTATATCAGTTGTGGCTTAATCACCACGCACATCGTAATTACGAACACGACATTCAAGAATTGTTCAGCTGAACAAGATGGGGGTGCTATATACCTTACCCATGGAGGTAATGTCAGTCTGGTTATAAGAAGGTCTCGTTTTGTGGAGAATCTATCATTGCAAACAAGTGGAGGGGCACTGTCAATACAATTACTTCAAGACAATGATAAAAATCCAGGATGTGTCTATCAAAAAGTTAAATCAGCCGGTCAGAGAAGTGACGATGATCATCATGAAGAATTTGCTTCATTGGTTGCCAAAAATCACCTGACTTTTGAAGACATCACGTTTGATAGGAATGCTGGGGCTGTCGGTGGTGCTCTGTATCTATTGAATGGAAAAGCGATCTTTATAAACTGTTTCTTTACCGATAACTTTGCTTCATCTCAGGGTGGCCATATATACACGGTAAAGGGATCCACGAGTCTTATAATACAAGGAAGCCTTTTCCAGCAAACCATGAAAACATTGCAGCTACTCACAATGAACTTCTCTAAGGCTTCGTTTTTTCATGTAGAAAGTTCAGGACCATTTAAAGTATACAACACGACAATGAATGTCAGAGCATACGCTGTTAAAAATCCGCTCGTGTTAGTAGCAAACGGTAGAGTGATAGACCTTGGAGATGATCTCACAAAGTTCTATTGCCCAGTTGGAAGTCAGATGGAAATTCTTCATTTTACTCAAGAATTCACGACAAGTGTTAACAACACACCGTGTGAAATTGAAATCACCACACTTGAACTTAGCTGTTCGCCATGTGAAGGGAACTCCTACAGTCTACAGCGCGGCTATGCGCTGGGTTCCAGGTTAGCGGAAGGATTTCAATGTCTTCCATGCCCGTTTGGAGCGAATTGTACACAAAATATTCTAGCCAAGCCTAACTTTTGGGGTTATAAAGAACAGAAAAACCCACCATCGCTTCATTTTACCATGTGCCCTGTGGGTTATTGTAGTCCTCCTCAAGAAGTGAACTTTCCAGAATACAATGGTTGTCAGGGTAACCGCTCTGGCGAATTGTGTGGACGCTGTAATGAGGGCTACACGGAGACACTTTACTCTACAAACTGCAGACCATCGCATCAGTGCAAAGATTATTGGTTCTGGCCACTGGCTTTATTTTATGTATCGCTAATGACATTGTACTTCATATTTACGCCTCCTATTGTCCCCTGGATCAAGCGCCAAATCTTGTGGTTCAAAGAAAACAAACCAGTAAACCAAGATTGTAACTTTGAAAAAGGTTATCTGAAGATTCTATTCTACTTTTATCAAGCAGCAAATCTTCTCATCGTTTCTAGCTCTTCACAACATGTCATTAAAACTAATGTTATCGATCCAATTGTTGGGTTCTTCAACTTCAAGTCATATTCTGTTGGATTTATTTGTCCATTTGCTGGCCTCACCGTGGTATCTAAGCAGTTTTTTTCTGCTTCTCATGTTTTTGGCACAATGCTCATGGTTTGCTTCTTTTATGTTCTGCATTGGGGAATTCAGAGGCTTCGAGGTCAGGAAGTTCCTTCTGTTGGCCCCTATGTTGGCGGTCTCTTGCAAACCTTGTTGCTAGGATACACAACTTTAGCTACAGTAAGCTTCAGTCTGTTACGCTGTGTTCCCATTGGCTCAGAGAAGCGTTTGTTTTATGATGGTAACCATGTTTGTTTTCAGTGGTGGCAATACATTTTGGTAGGATTTGTCTGCACATTTTTGATACCCTTTGTGTTTGTGCTGCTTTGGGGTCCTTATAAGTTGTACAGTAAGACTCTTTCTGTCGGGAAGTTTCTCTTGGCTTGTTTCTTTCCGTTGCCATCGTTAATCTACTGGTTGTTCATCTCTTTCTGTCGTGTACTGCGGAACCCAGGGAACGAGGTGTCGACTCCACAGCAGATGTCATTGAATTCTGTAGAGAAGGTTCTCTACGATTCTTTTAAAAGACCGGAGGAGGGTCGAAAATTATCTCTGAGTTGGGAAGGTATTATGATCGGCCGACGGTTGATTCTTGTTGTGATAAAGTCTTTTTTGAGTAGTCCGATGCCTCGTCTTCTCATCATGACTCTGTTTTGTTTTCCATTTCTTCTCCACCACGTCGTGGCTCAGCCATTTCGCGATAGTATTGCAAACACTGCAGAAACCATTTCTTTGCTGTGTATTGCCATTTTGGGAATGGTGAACTTGTTTTTTGCTTCTTTTTTGTCGTTGGCAGTTTCTTTCAACGATGTCTTCAGTTCTTGGAGGAACGTCTGTGAAGGAGTGGAAGTGGTGATTCTGTGTTTGGTACCAGCTGTTTGTGGACTCATTGTGGTCATTGCTATTTTGTCTCAGCTGTGCCGGTTAACTGTAATGGTTTGTCGTCTTTTGTGTAACGTTTGCTGGATTTGTTTTCGTTCTAGATGTAGGAACCAGAACGACGAGCCGAAACCGTTATTGGCTCCAGTGGATTGAACTATTTAGCAGTCGTTGGCATTTCCAATCATCAAAGCCAATGGATCTGTTCACTTGTCGCAAAGACTCTTCTACATGCAAAGTCGATCCTTGGTGATTGCTCGTAAACATAGCGAAAGTTCAGTCCTGGGGTGTCTCAATACAGTGTTTTCTGGACCATATACCCAGCATTTGTAAGCAGCGTTTTAGAAATTAAGAAATTAACACCAGTGCCAGTTCGCCAACCGACAAACAAAAAAAATACTTTGTCTACGATAGAGACCTTACGCAACAGGAAGGCTGAGGGGGCAGGACTGCAATCTATTCTTATGTGACCCGCGTGACAGCTAATTGCGCACGCTTTTTGACGCTACTTCCGGTAGGCATTTGCGCTCCTTCTGCCGTTGAGGAGGTAAAAACAAGGCGTTTGACGTTGTCGGGAAAATGCTAGTATGTTTCCTCCTTTATTTCTTTTATAAATCATCATTTTTCCTTTTCGAATAAGTAAAATGTTCGGATATACTTAACGTGTTAACCTATTCATGTCCAAAAAAGGACAAGACGTAATGTTAGATGCGGTAGCTTTGAATAAACTTTTCAACATAAGAGAATTTAATTCAGCTTCTGAAGTGCTTAACGAAAGTTGACATCAACTTACACTGCACATCACTTTCATTCGAGGGAATCTCAGGCCAATTGAAAGCATTATGAAGAGGTTTTGATGCCAAATCGCCTGGAAGTGAGTTCATTTTGACTACATTTATTTCTCCGTCGTAGACATAACCTGTACTTTCTGGTATACATAAGCTGAATTGTGTTAGGACTGAGAGAGTTTGATCATATTTCGGAGAGCCGAAGATCACTTTGATGGTTGAATGTTTCAGAGAAAATTCTGTTTAAGGATTTGGCTTTAGCTTTTAGAGCGATTTTCAACCGAGTGTCGTAAAACCAAAACCAAAGTAATTACTTTGGCCAATCAAAAAGGACAGAGACAATCCAGTAAACCAATCAAAACTCGAAGTAATCACACGTAGCCGACACAAAGTGCGGGAAAATGAGTACGCGCGAGCTGAAAAAGTGGTCCGAGAACTTTGAACCAATCACAGTGAAGTAATGCAAAACCAAAGCAATTCGCTAATTACCTTTCGAAACTCAATTGAAATTCGCTCTAAATGCATAGTATGAATGGAAGTGCCCTGGAGTACTTATCTAACTATTTTGTTAAATGCTCTGATTTTTATGGCAGGAAAACTAGGGGGGATCTGGAAGCATTGACATTCCTCAGTGGTTCTAGGTTGTCAACAGGACAAAGAGCTTTTTGTTATCGGGAATCATCAGTGAAATAGGCTTGCTGCAGATCTCAAGTTTGAAGGCAATAACCAGTTTTAAGCAAGGCCCTTTGGATATATTTTACACAGTTCAGTGGAACAAATTAATTTTCTAGTATAAAGTACAGTAAAATCCCGAATAAAAGAACAGGTGGATTTAGAACCTCCAGGTTGAAATTTGGTTAAACGAACACCATAATACATAAGAACCAATCCAGCTTGAAACATTCATCTGGCTCTTACATATAAGGAATACTAGGTACCAGTTAGATTACAAATGACTGGGGCAGGATGACCATGTCATTCTAAAATCAATTTTCTTTATTGGAATTTTTGTGCTCTTTGTCCTTTAATTTTTATAGCACAGTGAAAGTGAAACAGCAAGTAATCTCTGCAAAATTGCAAATGTATACAAATGTATAAATCAAATTGTTTTTCTTGGCCAAAAAAGACGTTGAGACAATTGCTTTACTTCTACTGTTGTCCTGAACCAACGACAATGTTCAATGGAGTCAATTAATAAGGCAGTGTCAATTGTGCAATACAGTTTATAATTTTCAAACAGAATTTAAGAACATATTAAGAACAGCTTGAGGCTGATATTTCACCGAGTTTCGCCTGAAACTGAAACCTTTTACAAAAAAACTGTGTCATTCACATGTAACCCCAACATGTCATGTTAATGAAGTAGTCCCCTTAGACTTCAACTGATTGTTGCCGTTGAGTTATTGAGTTGAGATATTAAACCGTGTTTGTTTCGTTGTTCACGGTCTTTTAACACCATCGGTTTCAAACACAGGCTTATCACAGTTCCATTTTATTCAGTAGCATACGTGAGGATGAGTGCGTTCGAAATCTAAGAAATATGTACGTCCTCATAAGTAATAATTACAAAGCAGAAACAAGGTCTTAAATATCAAATGTATAGTTACCCGGTGGCTTCTCGATCTGCTTCCGCTTACAACGAAAATGTTCACAATCTAACGAGTTACTGTGACGTAAGGCATTATAAGTTTAGAATCTTCATATTACAGTGATTAAGTCATTAGCGTTAGTCTCGAACGACACAGTGTTCTTGTGTTTCATTTTCCTTTTCCTTTTTGGCTTTATAAAATCCTATAAGAACACACATTCATACATAGTAACACTCAGTAACCCCTTCCTGAACTCCACTTTCTCAACTGGATTCCTTGTCTATTTCACACAATAAATATGGGTTACTGACCAAGCGTGAGGTCAAGATGGCTGGATATTGGCCAAGTTCTTTTTTTTTTTGCGTTTTTATGGACCGAAACGAAGTGGAGGTCCATAAACACGCAAAAAAAGAACGAGGCCAATATTTATCCATCTGGACCGAACAAGCTTGGGCAATAAAGGATTTATTATATGGGATAAAACACCAAAAAATTGATCTTGGATTTGTACTCGACCGACTATTTATAACATTTTAATAACGCAACTTGCAACCTACAGTGCAACACTGCCATGGCCGCTACAATTCGCTCGACCACGTGTCGTCTAATTTATGCTAATATATTACAGATCTTGCGGGACCAAGCGAGAAATCCCGGTTAGCCAATCACAGCGCACGATTTGGTTCATCTTGTCCGCTCACGGAGCTGGTCATGTAATAAAAACCCTTATGACACGTATAAACTAAGTCCATAACACAGGCATAGCTACAATAAGGCCTTATCACGGTTTTGAAAGCCATCTTCACGGGTAGGCAAACGTGTCAGAAATAACAGTATTTCTGTGGGAATCTGCGTTCAAAGAATTTGAGAAAACCTTGACTGTAGAAAAAAATTTGAGTTGCTAACCAAAGGATTAAAATTTGAAGATCCTACCTCCACTACAATTTGCCCAACGGAATTTTAAATTTTGCCACACAATTGCTTGAAATTTTCGCTCAGACATGCGTCTGTGGCAAAAAATTACAGACAAATGTAAGGGTTAGTAACTAAAGTCAACCATTTACAAATATTTCCGCATTCAAGGATTTCTCAAGTTATTTTAACGCACATTCCCTTAGAGACAATGTTATTTCGGACATGTTTGCTTACACGTCAAGAAGGCTTCCAAAACCGAGATAAGGCCTATTTTTTCAACAGGTGTCACACTGTCTAATCCCCACGGTACTTAGAATATTATGTTGACATCGGCACTATGTTTTACTACAACTCGCTTCCTTTTGAGTGACAACTAGCCATAAGAAAAAGACTAGCCTAAAAAATGCCTGGACAAATAATTAAATTCCAGATAACATAAATTACTCTCTTCTACTCTCCCTGCCCACTCAAAATGTCCTTCTCTGAAATACAGCGTGATTCTTGAGCCACCATGCACCCCAGGACTTCTCCCCCAGCTACGCTCCTAAAACGCATCGAGCGCACTTTTCTAATCTCCGATTATTATCAGCAGTATGACAAAAGTGTAACAGAACCGTTATGAACGGTGTTTAATTTAGGAGAGAAAATAGCCTGCGTAGCACACGGTTTGGTGAATTTTAGAAGCTTCTTTCCACCGGGGTTGACACTCGAAAGGACACGCAAAAAGCAAGCGAAGGAGGATGGGGTGAGGAGAACGGGCGAGGAACCGCCTGCAATCAACCCCACAATATTTTTGAAACCTCTCATTTCCATGTGTGACAAGCACGGGTTGTGTAAATATTGGCGGTAATGCAGTTAATTCGCTTGGCATCCGTTAGCGTTTCCCTGTCCGTGTTTCTACTGTGTGCGATTCGTCGACGATCGTATATATAGCCGACAATTTTTTATAAAAGTTATTAGAATTTCATTTCAGCTCGTTAAAAATGCCTTGTCCATGCAGCGCATCTTCTGCCGATGCGAAATCTAGCTAGAGCTTCCCAACGGATATATCTGGCAGCCGCCAACGAGAGGTTGCTGCGAGCACTCATCCTTCAGCTTCTTCAATTTAAAATGGTCATCGATGATACCTCTCAAAGGTGTGATAACTAATGCAGAACACATTTCGCCGGTTACAAGAAAACTGAAATGTGAAGCTTTTGCCAAATCCCTTGGGAAGAACCGCCAAAGTATCACCTCCGTTTATTAGTGGTCTTAAGTTCTTCTGCTCTCATTTAAAGGCACCCGCAAGCGAGGAAACATTTTTACCCGAAATTTTTCCTCAGCGCGCAAACGAGGAAACATTTGCAAATTTTGCTTCCGTAACAAATGTTTCCTGGGGTCGCAAACGGGGAAACATTTTCTTCCGCAACAATGTTTCCAAAACGTTGTTTCCTCGTTTGCAGGCGCCTTAAGAACAGCAGAAAATCCAAGCTACCGCAAGGAAGTTTCCAATTTTTTTGAAAACAGATTATCCGCTCTTTCCGCTCTGTTTTTGTCGTTACACTTTTATGAAAGGGAACAGTAAATTTTGACTAACAAGCGGATTTTTTCTGACACTTGATCAGCCAATCCAATTTTCTCCGTCCGTGGGCGAACGGAGGTTTCGAAAATGTTGAGGGGTTGATTGCAGGCGGTTACTCACTCCTTCTCCTCGGCCTCTCCCCACTCGCGTACTCGTTCTTCGGTCCAGGTTTTCGTATGGCCATATTCAAAACGATCGCTCCAAAGTCAAAAAAAGAAGCGCCTAAAATTAGCCAGACCGCCTGCTACGCAGGCTACGGAGAAATATGAAAATTTATTTTCAAGTGCTGACGTTCCCCTTAACACCTCAAACTTGGTTATTTTACGTTGTTTTGTTGACGACGGCAAAGAAGTGAACAAAAACAAAAAACGAACGTGCAGGCCGTGCAAAGCTATTGTTTTTGCCCACCTAATATGCAAATTTGTGACGTTCTTGTTGCTGTTGCCTTTCTCGTCGCTAATGCTTCCTTTTGATGGGAAGAGGAGGACGATATGCACAAATTGTGCACAAGTGACGTTTCTTTGTAAAAATCTCTCAGAATCAAATGGCAGAGCTTTGACAAATGACGTACGTAAGTGACTTGTTGACTCGTATGAAACAATAGAAGTGGTAAAAGATGTCACTGTTTTTATTTTATAGTGACTACCTTTACCTAAGAGAAAGAGGCACCGGTGATCAAAGATACAATGGCTTACCACATTGCCACTACTGTCCCTCTTGTTATTTTGCACATTATATTGATACACTTTTCACAAAACACCTCTAGGCATGCAAATATGGCCATAAATTGCACCAAGTTCACCCACTGCATTAACAAATATGCTGATATCCATAAATCTCTCACATCAGAGGAAAACAGTTTTAACATTGAATCTTCTCTGTATCCATCACTAAAGCCGACATCTCTTATTGTCAAAGTGCACATTTATGGGCAAAATAACACATTTGTAGCAAATTATAGTTGGACTTTGAATTTATTTGTCTCTACGCTGTTTTCCCTGACACAGATCTGGAACTCCTATCACTTGGTGCTATTCTTGTCACACCACGCACGCAGGACTCAAAGATATGTGTTCCAGATTTCTGTCCGAACTTATCATCAGTCACGGACCAAAAAGCTCTAATAAAAGATGCTCTTGCTGCAGTAGGTCATATGGTTTTAAGATATTATCTTATTTCATCGTTGTAGTTGGACTGTTAGTTTACGTAACGGCCAGATTTGTGGTGAGACATGACTTAAACACCACGAGTGATATTCAGGGGCACCCGACGATTATCTTCGGTGAAGTCTGTGTTCGGGAGAATCAAACTGTTCTGAGAATTTCGGTTCTGATCTACGTTGCTAAACTGCTATAGACTTCTTTACTGAAACATCACCTAAAAGATTCGCAACTATGGAAAAATAGCCCCCTCGGGAGGGGTATTTTTGCAATTTTTGCAGTTTCGGATGAGGCAATGGTTAGGTTGGAGGTCTTCAGAAGGTAACGTTCAGCTAGCAATAGGGAGCTTACGAAACGAGGACGACGACGGCTACGAGGACTTCATTTAAAAATACAAGTGCGCGTTATTCATATCACTGCAAAACTATTTCATGTCCTTTCGCGTTAAAAATGTGTAGTAACTGTCGAGGAATTAAACTGGTATGACTCGGTTGGAAGCGTAGAGAAAGAACTGAAAATTCATCGTCGTGTGCTAACGTCCTCCACAGAACCTTGAATTTGGTCATTTCACGTCGTCATTTAGGAGATGACGGCTAAGAAATGTACCAAAATGTAAAACGCACGTGCAGAGCGCGCAGAGCCATTGTTTTTGCTCACTAAAGCTATTGTTTTGTAGCGTCGTCGTTGCGTCGGCGTCGTCGTTTCGTAAGCTCCCTAATTTCTGAATTGAAAATCTATTTCCTAAAATTCTCGGACACTTGAATTTTCAGCTAACATATCCGAAATAGAATTCTTCTAGATGATAAAAACATCTCTTTGCAAGGAGCTTAGAGGCCAACCTCGTTCCCAGGGCGTTTCACCGAACAAGCTTGCTCAAAGGCTTTCGGCTTTAATTTGCTCGTTGGGTGCCCTTGGATATTTCCAAGTTAGTATACATAACTTCACAAGCCGATAGCATTATAGGCTACGAACATACGTTTTATTCAGGGTACATGTTTACCGTCCCGCCCTGCAACACAGCATAAAATGCAGAGTTTTCGCAGCTTTTGGCCTAGAATCGATACGGAACGCCAAACATAGTAATATTTTTTTCCCGTTCCCCAAATGCTAGCGTTTTTAGCAGTTTCATCTTTTGACAACTAACACTGAACGCCTTTTGGTATTAAGAAGAGTCGGGTTAATAGACTGGGCAACCACGTTAAAATAGTACTGTATTTGCCTTTATTTTTTCTTTGAAAATCTATTGCCAAACAGTCCAACGATTAAAATGTCAAGTTAGCTCAGTTACAAGATTGCATATTCCGTAAAGTTCGGAGGAAGAATTACACCAGCCTTTGCCGCAATATAGTCGTCGAAAGGTACAGAAAGTAACATTCCCCATGCTTAAATGTGTTTTTCCAAATTGAAGCCAAACTCGTTTATAATATAACTCTGGTCAAAACAAACTAGACTCTCCGCAACGCGTACACTGGGTTGCCTGTGGTACGTGTTACACAAAAACAGAAGGCGCTGAATTGGGTGGTATTGAACCGTGCAGCGTTCCAGTAAATTTTTTGAAGTGGGGGGTCATTAAGACCATTTGAGGGTCACCCACATGTCGCGCCAGCAGAGGCCCTTCACCTTCACACCTTTAAATATTTTGTAATGTGCTGTCCCATTTTGAGGTCTTTTAGTTTTTTAAGCTTTGGTAATAAATTCAGTTAAACGATAACAAAACACGCTCTTGAGTAAAATTCAATCGTTTCTTCTTTAAATAAATACTATTAGTCTGCAAAAAACTAACTGCAAATTGCTTAACCTGCGATCATGCGTACTTTTCCTTAGACATGGTGCGAAAAGGTACGCCTGATACAATTTCTTAACGAGTCGTCTGCCCGTAGTCCAGAATCTGGACTTGACTCTGATTGGCCGAAAAACAATAGAGCTCTTGGAGCCTCGCTCCGATTGGTTACAGAATTGCAAATCATACTTCTTGTAAATAGGTTAACAGCTGATGAAATTATGGCCGCCGAGAAGAATTTGAAGACGAGTGATGTTTAGGCTCTGCTTTCAAAAACCTTTAAAGGAAGAGCGGAGAGAATGCATCCGAAGAATGGTTTGAGTAAAAGAAGACATTACAGTTGTACTTCCTACGGGATTTGGCAATAGTGTTATTAATACAGGCCCGAACATTCTAGAGGAAAACGCATTGTTCTTCTTCCACCAACTCGAAAACGTTTGTAGTTGTGGCAAGTCCTTTGGAATATATTCGGAAGCAACAAGTTGCGAATCCAAAAAGAACCGAATAGAATTTTAGGGCTGCCACATTCGGGGAATCAGCCGAGCTTGACAGAGAAATTCGACACTGTTTTCACGGAATCGCTGAACAATCTGAACACACTTCTAACAAAATGATAGCTGAGTAGCTGCTGCTCAAAAACTAGAATTTCTTAAAGTCCATTTTCCTCATATCTATTTTTATAGCATCTTTTATTGGCATCTCAAATATTCGAGTTTAAATAAAGTTTATTGTACTGTTGATTCCGCCTGATGATGACATGAAGAATTCGGACTTTTTCTGACTTTTATCTCGATTTTCTTTGTTCCTTGATGGTTTGAACTGAAAAACCGCACCAACTGTCAAGCAGGATTTGCTGAAATAGCTTTGATTGCAGACATTAAAGCCAGAGTGCTATTTTGTTTTTGTCGCGTCTTTACTTGAATCGCAGCGTGCAGGTAATTTCCGGTAAAATCTCATTGGCCCACATTTATAGCATGACACATGATAGCATCACTCTTGACAGGCGGGCGGCAGACGACTCGTTAAGAAATTGTATCAGGCGTCCTTTTTAGCGCCCTGTCTCAAGAAAAGTACGCTTGATCGCAGGTTACAAATCGCTGTGACAGACGTTATCCAGTAATGCATGTCTTGCAGTTACTAAGCAAATGTTTATTGCACACATTAAGAAAGGACTGAAGGTGTTGTTTCCGCTTCATAATTCCTCTTCTTTTTAGTCTAATCTGATGCCTGGTCAAAACATTGTTTGGCTTTACGTTTGCACCAAAAAGTACCGTAAAAGCCAGGAGTTAACAGGAAAAGAAAAGCAAAAAAACGTAGTTTTATATATAACTCTGAATCAAATTTTCATCGAAAGATTAATGACAATCGATCGCAAAAACACGAAAATTTGCGCAGTCTCTTACTTTTATAAACGAATGGAAAGGTAATGACTTTTTGTCAAAAGGAAGAAATTGATCACGTGCTAGGCAACCATAAAGGTGCACGTTTTCACCTTGTGTCAACTGAATGAACTACGGGAACCTCGCACCGGTGGCTCAGTTGGTTGAGAACCGGGCTGTCACGCGGGAGGTCGTGAGTTCAACTCCGGCCGGACCAACACTCAAGGTCTTTAAATAACTGAGGAGAAAGTGCTGCCTTTGTAATTACATCTGCAAATGGTTAGACTTTCAAGTCTTCACGGATAAGGACGTCTCACAAATATCTTCTATGTTCATTAGTTCCCTGTGGGACATTAAAGAACCCACACACTATTCGAGAAGAGTAGAGGATAAAGTTCCCGGTGTTGTGGCTGTTCTCTGTGAGCATATGGGTGGGTGGGTATAGCAGGTCCACACCAGCTGAGTAGCTGCCAAAATGTCAACGTGCTCAAACAAATAAATAACAAAAAAAAAATAAAATAATAATAATAATAATAATAATAATAATAATAATAATAATGATAACAATAAACTGGTTCAAAATGTTGAGCTGCCTGTGCTTCCAGGCCTTACAGTGATGCTAACAAGGCATGCTGGGAACATAAATTATTGGCTAAACCACTGACATGTAGTATGTGAATGACAAGAGTCCGCTTGGAAACAGTGGACGAAGCTTCTTAGAACCACCCAAATTTGTTTTTACACATATGTATGCTTTCTGCTGTATTCTTTTAAACATCATCCTCTTAAAATCCTTAAATTTTCTAAAAATCCCATTTGACTCTAAAATATTTAA
>NC_090869.1:10157100-10167100 GCF_036669935.1 Montipora foliosa | reverse complement strand
TATTGTTGCTTACATTTATATTATTGATATAACTTGAATTATTGTTAGCAATTGGGGGAATTTAATTACCAAGTCTGAGCCCAATTGTTGAAAAGTGGTCATTAAAAGCGTTAGAAAGCTCACTAAAGCTCACTAGGATTAGAGATAACGGCATCATTCAATTCTGTCACCGTTGTATTATTTACAAGACGGGAAGTAAGCTCATTTAAGGTTTGCCACGTTTTTCGAGGATTACCCTTAAATCGATTGGATAAAAGCATTAGAATAATAAGATACTTTAGATTTTTTGATGTTATTATTTATTTTCTTACGCAACTTTTTGTACTTTTCCCAATGGCATATTGAATGCAATTGCTTTCCTTTTGGCGGCATCACGATCACGCATACCTTTCTTTAATTGAGAATTGATCGAGGGTGTTTTCTTGGTTCTAGCGCGTCTAGATCGGAGTGGTGCATGAATATTAACAATATCCAAAAATTTCGTTTTCCAATCAGTCCACAAAACTCTCTCCATTAAAATTTTGGAAATTTCTATAAGAAATGGTTGAATGCCCTGTTAAAGAAGACGCGAGAGAGAATTTCCTATGAACTTAAATAAGGCTATGATCGCTGATGCCAATATGAGAGACTCCGGAACGGCCAACCCTGTCAACATAATTTGTATAAACTGACCAATTAATGTTGACGAAGATTAAAAAATATCCCGCCATCTACGCAGGCTAAAGGTGAGTGAGCTGTCGGTAAAAGCGGATTTTGATCAACAGTAAATATGACGGATCAATAGCTGTATGAAAAACTTGACGTCGTGCGGTATCGAACCATGAGGTTCTCTGCCCGTTCTGCTATTACAATTAAGTTACAACTTCATTGTATTTGTGGAATGGCGTATTTACAGTCCGAGTTATTTGTATTTGATATTTAGATTAATTTTCCCGCAAAACCAGACCTTTGCAGCTAAGTCTTGCATGAGAAATTATTAGCCAAGGGATTGACAATGGTCACGTGTGCAAGCCGACTCGACTAAAAATAGCTTCATGTGTGAAAATGCGGCATAACTATTCCGGGGGTGGGGGTTAGGCCTAAGATTAGCATTTTCGTAAAGGTTTGGGTTGTTTCAGCCATGGTTCCCTTCACCCCCTCTACCCCTCAGCCCCCCTCCCAACCCTTACCCCCACTCCTCGGGCGTGGTGAAAATGCCGTAACATAGACCTACTGAGAACAAGATTGTAGTACTGGAGTTGTTGGTTCCTGGTTAGGGGCTCCTGCAGGTTGAAAATTACAAAATTCATTAATGAAAAGAGAATTTGAAGGTTCTCTTCCCACAAAACAAGAGGCTGAAAGGCATATATAGGTGATCGCATGGCGCGAGGGCAATTAAGCATTAATTTCATTTGTATTTTCAAAGTTTTCACAATTTGGAAAACTATGAAAATACCGGTAATACTAATCTTGGATTGGAGGAGTGCGCATTGAGATTACATGTTTATCACATAAAGGGCAAAATTATTGAGGTAAGCACGCGCTCCCATTCGGTCAAAGCTCAATTCACAATAAATCGTTGCTGTCAACAGAAATAGCGCTTGAAATATATCTTATGTGTGGACGAAAAGTAGTTTATTCTGGATGAAGATTCTCTTGTAACTTAAGCAACTGTTAGCCAATCAGGTTCAAGTAATCTAGCCCTCTTGATTACCAAAAGTGCTCTCGTGATTAAGGAAAATGCTCTCCGTCTCAGCCAATCAGCATTCAGTAATTTATCCCTGTATGCGATAAGGGAGCTTTAGTAACGACGACGGGAAAGGCAACGAGAACTTTATGTCAAAACATAAATTCACGTTATTGTAATCACTATTCCAAGGTTTTAATGTGACAAAGGTGTGACAGAACCGTTGTGAGCGATGTTTAATTTAATCAGTTAGGAGATAAAATGAAAACTTATCTCTAAGTGCTGACGTTCTCCATATAAATGCCTCAGACTTGGTTATTTTACGTTGCGGTTGTTTTGCTGACTACAGCAAAAAAAAAAAAAAGCGGACAAAAATGAAAAACGCACCTGCAGGGCTTTCAAAACTATTGTTTTTACCCACTAAGGGTGCGTTCGATTGACCGTATTCCGGAATAGCAATACATGGAATAGTGGTTAGAAATCCTTCGTTTTTACGAAAACTCACATTAAAATTGTCAAACACCTCCTAAAATGCTATTTTAAACATACCTTTATTATCTTTGTTGCTTCAAAACACCAGACATGCCTTTTTAAGTTACTCCACTGACGTATTCTTATTCCGGAATAGGGCCAATCGAACGCGCCCTAAATATGTACATTTGGGACGTTCTCGTTGCTGTCGCTGTTGTCGTTGCTAAAGTTTCCATTTGATAGGAAGAGGAGGATATGCACAAATTGTTCACAAGTGACCCTTGCGTTAATTCTAAAGATTTCTCAGAATCAAATGGCAGAACTTTAAAAAATGACCTATGTGACTACAATAGATGATCAAAAGTGATAAAAGATTTCACTGTTTTTATCTTACAGCGACTACCTAAGAGACAGGCGCTGGAGATCAGAGATAAAATGGCTTACCACATTGCCACTACTGTTCTTCTTGCTATTTTGCACACTTTATTGGTGCACTTTTCACAACACACTAAGGCAGATATGGCCATAAATTGCACCAAGTTCAGCTACTGCATTAACAAATATGCTGATATCTATAAATCTCTCACATCGGAGGAAAACAGTTTTAACATTCAATCCGCTCTGTATCCATCACTAAAGCCGTCATCTCTTATTGTCAAAGTGCAAATTTATGGGCAAAATAACACATTGGTAGCAAATTATACGTGGAGTTTGAATTGTCTCTACGCTGCTTTCCCTGGTACAGTTCTGGAACTCCTATCACTGGGTGCTATTCTTGTCACACCACGCACGCAGGACCTAACGATATGTATTCCAGATTTCTGTCCGAGATTATCATCAGTGACGGACCGGAAAGCCCTTATAAAAGATGCTCTTGCTGCGGTAAGTCATATAGTTTTAAGATATTATCTTATTTTACCGTTACCACGAGTGATATTCAGGGGCACCCAACGATAATCTTCGGTGAAATATGTGTTCGGGAGGGTCAAATTGTTCTGAGAATTTCGGTTATACGTTGCTAAACAGCTAGAGATTTCTTTACTGAAACATATCCTAAAAGATTCGCAACCAGGGAAAAGGAGCCTCTTACGTTTTAGGAAGGGGTATTTTTGCAATTTTTGGTACTTAGTTGACCTTAGGTTTACCTTGCAGTTTCGGATGAGAAGGTAACCTTCAGCTAGCAATTTCTCAATTGAAGATGTTACTTTCTAAAAATCTCGGACACTTCGAATTTCTGCTAAGATATCAGAACAGATCAAATTCTTCTAAATGATAAAAACATCTCTTTAGATTGTATTTATTCATTGCAAGGAGCTTAGAGACCAACCTCGTTCCCAGGGCGAACCAAACAAGGTTGCCCAAAGGCTGTTGGTTTAAGGGCGCGTTCGATTGACCCTATTCCGGAATAAGAATAGTGCAATGATGATTAAAACGGTATGTTTGGCCCGTTTCGAAGCAGCAAGGATAATAAAAATATGTTTAAAATAGCATTTTAGCGGATGTTTGACAACTTTAATGTGAATCACCGTAAAAACGATGGATTTCTAACTTATAATCCATGTATTCTTATTCCGGAATACGGTCAATCGAACGCACCCCAATTTGTTCGTTGGGTGCCCTTGGATAATTCCAAATATCTTCACAAGCTGTTAGGGGAGTGAAAGTTAGGGTTGGAATATGAGGAATAAGTCAGACTATCATTTGTTTTAACTACAACTACTGCATGCTAATGCTGCTGCTGTAACTGCATGTACTGTTTCCAGTTCTCGACAGGCGACAGTAAGTAAGTAAGTAACAACGATAGAACTACAGGCTGCGAACGTGCGTTTTATTCAGGGTGCATCTTTTCCGTCCCGCTCTCCAACACAACATAAAATGCAGAGTTTTTGCAGCTTGAAACCTAGAAAATTAGGCTAGAATCGATAGAGAAAGCCAAACATGGTGATATAATAATAATAATAATAATAATAATAATAATACGTGACCTGCTAATCGCCCTTTCGCGCAGTCGGAGACTAAATTGCTAAGGGCGAGGCTCAACGAGATCGGACCGAAGGAGCTGTGCTGCCAGCTAGGCGCTCGGCCCCTGAACACGACCCATGGATGACCTCGGAGCACAGCAGCACAGCCTGATGGAATAGGCTGTGAGTCGATTTTGCTGAGGGAGGAAAACCGGAGTACCCGGAGAAAAACCCTCGGAGTCAGGTTGAGATCGACTGAAACTCAAACCACGTATATACGATCCCGGGGCCGAGAGTTGAGCCCGGATCGCAGAGGTGGAAGGCACTGTTGATAACCACTAAGCCATCCGTTCTCCAAATGCTAGCGTTTTTAGCAGTTTCATTCTTTGACAACTACCACTGAACGCCTTTTGGTGTTTAAAAGAGTCGGGATAATAGAGGAAACAACATAACACATAACATAAACTTTATTTTTTCTCAAATTTAAGAGTAGCTATTATAGACGCTACTTTTTCCGAGAAAACAACAACGAAAGAGATCAACAAAACATACAATAACTTACGGACTAAGATTCCGTACAATATTTACAAATTATTGCTAAAAGAAATAAATATATATACAGAATTTTAAAGTACTGTAGTAAAAATGCACCAAATTTAAATTAATGCAAGGCTGGCTAAGTTCGAAGAAAGCCTGGCAGTGAGTTCCATTGATTAGCGGCATGATAAGAAAAAGGACGAAGGCCATAAGTGGTTGTTTTAGGTATAGGGAATATCAGAGTATAATTACCGCGTAAATTATTAGAGGTTCAACGGAGAGTGAACATATTCCTCTTATAGATAGGATACTTAGTTAAAAATCAACTTTTGTAAAGTAAAATTAACATATTGTGTGTGCGTTTATTATATAGAGAAACATAATTTACTTTGTTCAATAAGTTATAACAGTGCGAATTCAAAATCATTTAGAATAAACCTAAGAATCCTTTTATTTAAGGCCTCTATTTTCTCCTTGTTTTGCGCGCCTCAGAAATGCCACACCGATGAACGATATCAATAATACAAGTGCGGCAGGATAAAGGCCTTTATATACAGTTTAATCAAAGTGGCAGTGATGATCAGTTTTCTGAATCTTACCGTAACATTTAAGTGGTTATTGCCCTTTTAGCAAATGGAAGATACATGTTTATCAAACTGAAGTTTATTATCAATGCACACCAAATATGACCCTGTAACTGGAAAACAGAAGGTATATACCGTCTATGTGTCACCAAGGATCAAGGACTGATCCCAGTTGTTCAAAGGGTGGATGAGTTAAACGCGATTTATCGGATAAACCACTGTCCAATGGATAGCGAAACCAATTGCGCTATCCAATGGATACATTAGTGATTTATCCGTTGGATAGCGCTATCCATCGTTTGAACAACTGGGGCTTTATGTTTACTTTTGTTGACAATCATACCGTTTTCATTGTACCACTGACTTGCTGTTTCTACTTCCTTACACAAGCATTCTTCTAGTGCCTGTGGATCCGTGATTATATATAAATTTGATGGTCGTCAGCAAATGCATTTAGATTAGCCCGCTCGCAGGTTGTCTCTACCCCCGACCCCAGTCCCTCTGAGAGCCTGCTCGCTGGCTACATTTAGATGTGCTTTGCTTTACATGATAAAAAAGATCGTTTATAAATGTATATAAAAGAATTGGGCCTAAAAACGGTAAAGAATGAAAGATTGCCTTACTGCTGCAAGTGGTTCCTTAACTAGGATGGTGGTGGACGAAAGCAATAGATTTCTCATAAGCTCACCAGCGTTTGCATGGTACACCTTTATCATCTTAGACTGCGAGCAGTCTCTCTTTTGTTCTAAAATCAGTGAAACGAATGCGTTCGTTGACCTTTCGAAAAAGCCCGCAGTTGCAGCCATTTTGAAAGTTCAACCTACTTGTTTAGAGCAAAAGAGATACTGCACGCAGTCTATTCATACGGTTATCTAGGTCCCCAGAGACTGATTTCAATGCATCTATTTCTTTGCAGTTTGAGGATCTTGCCATTCCAGGATCACCGGATCCCAGGCTTAACACAGCTGAATGCGTCACGGAGGGCCATATACCAAACATAAAGGCAACTGGACACAGCTCATATATTAGAACAGTTATATGGTCTTCCTGCTTTTTTGTTTTTCTAATGGGTCCCTATCTTTCCACTTTAATTTTGCGTTCGTTAGAAGCGTTTCGTGAAAAGAAACAACGGTCCTTGGCAAGATCCGCTACAGTCTTAAGTGTTTTCTTGTTTTTTGCTGAATTCGCGATTATAATCAATGTCGTTATGTATTCAGTGTCTGGAAGTGCGCCGTGGGACATTTATGTTATTCTTGGGTCTATCTTTTTTGAAGCACTGATATTATCATTTTGCTTGGAACCTATTCATTGCACGCACGACTGCCTCTTAGATTTTGTAACAAGAATAGCGGCAAATCTCTCGCTTTACCACTTTTGTTGGCTGGTTGTTGGTATCATGACAAACCCAACATTGGGCTTGGTTGTTTTACTGACAGTCTCATTCTTTTGTCTTGCCCTGACCTTTGCACTTTTCATGATCTTTGAAGCTGGGCGTGACCACGGTGCTGTCTTTGCGTGCATTGTTTCTTTTTGTGGTGTTTGCTGTCTTGTTTTGTCAGCAGTTCTCGCCGGCCAGTCATTCTACGGGAGAGCTACGGCACATGATTTCTTGAGAACTGTTTTGTTGTATGTTATGGGTGTGTTAATTTCATGGATATCTTGGAATCAGACACCTAAAAGTAATAGCAATGTCAGCGATGGGTCTTTTACGCCATTGATTGCAACAGACTAGAAGTAAACAACATAAATAAAAAAAAATACTGTAATGTTTCATGTGCAGGATACCTTCTCTTTGGTAGCGCTGGCGACGTCTCTGCCAATGGCCTGTTCTCGGGTCATCTGCTAATTCAAATCGTCGTCGTCCCCGCGCAATGGAATGCGCGTTTGCGTTGCGCTTTTTTTTTTTCTTTAATTGTAATATAAAAAACTTGGCCTTTTACTTTAACTACCTGTGAAAGTAAAACTTATTTCTAACGACCAAAAATTCAGAAAAATTCAGCTTGAGCTCAATTCTCTCGCTCATTGATAATTGGCGGATCCACGTGGTTAACTAAGTTAAATTGAGTTGGGTCACAATTAGTGGTTTCTGAAGAACTGTGATGCGGCGTCGGTTAGAGAGTTAATCAACGAAGGTTTTGTTGATACATTTAAACGCTGAAATTCACAGTAAAAAGTTGAAAAGCTGACGTTTCGAGGGTTAACCCTTCATGAGAGCGTTGGTCGTTTCCTCTTTTTAATATGTATCAACAAAATCTTCACGATAAGTGAGCCAGATTCACATCTACCGAAGTCCAAAGTTACTTACGGCCGGAGAGTCTCAGAAGTATTGCTACACCCTCCCCCCGATGGCATGCTTGTCCATAGCTGGCTTCCCTTTCACAGGTTGTTAAGTGTACTTGTAGAATTTGATAGTGCGTTATGATTGGTCAGACAATGTGAAGGAGTGTGTGGCTTATTTTACCCTGCGAGCAGTTTTCCTTCCTCCTCACGACTTAGCTGAGCAGGGTATGGATACGGGTTCACTGATAGCTGAGATTCGGCCAAAACTTAAACTGTTAGCTGCGAAACGATGTGTTTTTTAACTTATGGCTTATTGGCCGAGCATCCCCATCCTGACCCTCTTATCTAGGAGGATCGAAGGAGACTCTGCTCGCAGGATAGGCTCGTTTCAGCAGAGGTTCGTTGCGAAGGAAAGATTGCAGGAAAGGAGCCCTTGTACCAACGGGTCAACTTTTACCGCAACAGGCCTTTTATCTTTTAACTATGTAATAAATACCCTTTTATAATTACCAACACATTAATACACATAAGTAAATATAAGGCCTTTTTTCATATACATAAAAAGTGAGTCTATTTTTGAAGAGTAAGTTTAAATAGACATGTTTTTCATTGTAAACATTCAATAAAATTATTTTTTAACATCTCAAAACACGAAAAGATAGATGAGAAGAATCTATGAGATCATCAATGGTACATTCCTTCTAAACTGACTCTGTCAAGTCAGTGATAACGAGGTGGATAGGTCAACGCTCAGCGTACTATTTAGATTTGTTTCATTTCCCACTGATCCCAGCACAACTTTGCTTGAGGATGGCAAAGGAACTTAATCGCCACAGCACCGCTCAACACCAACAATGAAATAACCAACGGTATCAGTCTTTTCATTACCAACGATCTCTTCTCCGAAGATGTAAGACCACCACGTTAGCTCCAGTTTCCGAGTCATCCACTGGTTGTATGTTACAGGTTGAATTAAAATTCAGGTTAAATTAATTTCAACCTAGGTTGATTTTTTTTCAACCTAGGTCAAAATTTTTCAACCTAAGTTATAATAAACTGTCTACAGAAGGGGGGAGTTTCCTTATTTTTGGTGATGTAATTAAAAAAATGGGGCCTGGATTTTTAGGGGGGATAAAAAGAAAACACCCTTCTCCAACTTTCCCTTGCCTTCTTTCTTCTTCCACTTACCGTCTCTCCCTCTCTTTCCTTCTTACTGTGTCACTTACCTTAAGCTTCCACAACATTCATGCCGCTCGAAGGATTCTAACCCTCGCACCAGAGGACACTCGAGATTACATCTCTTCTGTTTTAACCGCTAAGCCATCGAATCAGCAACTGAAAGCGCCGACATGTTTTTTCTCTACCAATGAGTTTAAGCTTTTTCTAAGCCTGACAAGCACCGTTTCGCGAATGCGTAAATGACTTAAAGTGAGACTCATTCACACAGTTAAAAGGCCGCCGATGGAACTTTATGAAGAAGTTAAAGGGTGCTAAATTTATCTGAAGAATATAACGAAAATGCTCTGAGTCTCCAGTGCGACAAAAGCAAATTAAAATTGTTTGCGAGAGGTGGGCTCTTGATTCTGAAGGACATATAGTAAAAAATTGTAGGAAGTTTATTTACCTCGCTATGCAAAATACACCAAAAACAAGTCACCATTTCTAGTCATGATAACAAACCGATTTTCGCCGCGAACACAGCGTTCCCACTGTGAAAAAAAGATGGTGGCACTGGCAAATAGAACAACAAAAGATAACCTTGGCAGTTTAATCAAAGAAAAGAATTCGTCTCCGAACCACTGTTGTCATGGTCTTGGAGAAACCGCTTGTAAAAGAAACATAACCATTCACAGAACAATTGCCAAAAAGAAATCAAAAAGCCACAAATGAGTGGACAAGTCACAGCTACATCAAATACAGAGCAAGAGAATGGTCTTTAATTTGAGAAAGTGGTTGAGCCAGACATTGAAGGAGAGCAGTGTCTGACACGAGCGGCGACGGCGACGGCAACGAAAACGTCAAAATTTGCATATTTAGTGGACAAAAGCAACAGCTTTGCACGCCCTGCACATACTTGTTTCATTTTTGTCCATTTCCTTGCCGTCGTAGAGGGGGTTTTAGAGGCAAGGATACACAGTCAAGGATACACACTCAAGTGAAGGAAAGTTGGGCCTTAGGGATCCCCACGCTGCTAAGTCACCTCATTAATCTGCTGCGTTACGAGCGTGGTAGCCTTGATGGTGTAGTGGCTTAGCATGCCCGACTAGTAATCAGGGAGGCGTGGGTTTGAGTCCCGCTCAGGGCAAAAACCAATTTTTCGGATGGGTGTGTCGAAAGGTAAAAATGCAGGGTATGTGTTCTTTCTCCTATATGTAGTCTATACCTTTCATTTGCCTCGAAATTTCTAACTTTCATACGTCTGCAAAACAACAACCTGAAATAGCCAAATTTGAGGTTTTAAAAAGAACGTCAGCACTTGAGGATAAATTTTCATTTTCTCT
>NC_090869.1:10134600-10139600 GCF_036669935.1 Montipora foliosa | reverse complement strand
AGAGGAGATTACACCCGAAGGAGCAGGGAGTAGGCGCTTTGTGTGTAGACGATGCTGTCGACTGTGCAGCTAAAGCTGATGAAGCAGAGGGAGAAAACGTTGATTTTTTAGAGCTTGGTGGATATGTAGCCAAGGAATCAATCGAAGATGTTAGATTTTGACGGATGACCAACGGAATGAATTTATGGATTTGGCTAAACAGTTTACGAATTTGTTTACTGAAGCACCAGGTGCCACAGATCTTGTTCAGCATCATATCAACCTCATTTCAGACGAGCCGGTTGGATCAAGACCTTACCCAGTACCTTACAGCATCAGAGAATCACTGAGAAGAGATATTGCCGACATGATCAAAATGGGAGTTATTAGAGAGTCCAGTTCTCCGTATGTATCACCTGTGGTTGTAGTGAAGAAAAAAGACAACACAAACCGTGTGTGCGTTGATTGTCGGAAATTAAATAAACTAACTGTGTTTGGTCCCGAGCCTATGCCAACCGCTGAACATTTGTTTCAGAAGCTTAGTGGAGACAAGTTCTACTCAAAAATTGACCTTAGCAAGGGATATTGGCAGATAACAATACCAGAGGAGGACATACAGAAAACGGCGTTCCTAACACCTGACGGGTCTTACGAGTTCTTGAAGATGCCGTTTGGAATGATCAACTCGGCAGCAACACTGAAGCGTGCAATGAAGAAGTTGCTAGAAGATGTAGCCAATGTTGATTTCTATTGGGACGATATATTGGTTCACACCCGTACGTGGGAAGAACATATTAGAGCCCTAAGAGAGCTATTTTCGCGCCTTGTACAAGCGGGGTTCACTATTAGACCTACTAAGTGCCTATTCGGTGTAAACAGTATGGATTTCTTAGGCCATCGTCTGGAGCAAGGAATGATTGGTCTACATCAGGATAACGTGGAGAAAATTAAAGATGCCCCAAGGCCAAGTACAAAGAAACAGGTGCGATCATTTATGGGTCTAGCAGGATACTATAGAGATTTTAGCCCTAACTTTGCAGCGATCGCAGTGCCCTTATCTATTCTCACACGAAAAGGCCAACCTAATAAAGTTGAGTGGGGTGAAGCACAAGAGAAAGCCTACCGAACAATCAAGTCTTACCTAACAAGTGAGCCTATTTTACGACTACCCGATCCAGCTAAAACCTATTTTTTAAGGACGGACGCCTCCAACAGTGGAATCGGTGCAGTGTTAATGCAGAAACATGATGAGAAGTTGTTTCCCGTTTGCTACGCAAGCAAGAAATTGACAGGTGCAGAAAGGAACTACTCCACAATTGAGAAGGAATGTCTAGCGATTTTATGGAGTATCAAGAGATTTCATCTGTATTTGTACGGAGTTTCTTTTGTTCTTCAGACGGACCATGAACCCTTAAAGTATATGAACAGAGCTAAGTTCGCCAACGGACGTCTTATGCGTTGGGCTATGTTTTTGCAAAGTTATTCATTCAAAGTTGAAGCCATTAAGGGCTCAGAGAACGTTGGAGCAGATTACTTGAGTCGTGCTGAGGAATGAGTTTATTGACATTTAACTGCCCCTTATTTAGCATTTTTCTTGTTTAGGATAAATTTAGGAAATTTCTTCTAGAAGGGGGTTATATTACGAAAAATAGCACTGCGTGACTAGCGTTACTGTCTAGAAGCTTCGCGAGAGTTCGTAGTTTCGAGCAAAGTTTTTTTTTTCAAGAATATTGGTTTTATTTCAGTGCATATAACTGACAGCTAGTTTTCATTTTAAAAAAAGCCTCTCTTTGATAAAGAGGCTCAAGGCAATATATCCTCCCAAACGTTAACCACTCAATTGTTGTTCACGTCTTTGAAAGCATGCGTAGCTCGCGGGTTTGTTGGGGAGCGCGCGAGCGAGCGGCGAAGCTGCGAGGAGAATGGAGCGGGGGACAATCGTCTTTGATCTTGAACCTTGAGTTGATAAACTTGGTATATTATAATTTGGATACCTTAAACGGTACTTTTGTCTTTCGACATTTCAGGGATAAGAATGGACCCACAGATCCGTGACTGCACCAATGAAGGACATTGGAAACTGACTTTTCCAGACCTAGACTACAGCTTGCTCGGTTATGATATCCTCTCTGGATATCCTTTGGCTGACGGACGTGATCCAGGATTCAAACACCCGATTTTCAGGGCTGATTTCTCCAAACCGAAACAAAGTTCAGATTGCCGCTATATATTTCCGGAAGACTTCATGGTTGTTCCCAGTGAATTTTGTGTGGTATCATTCGAGTCAAAACCGATTCGTAACAAGCAGCAGATGTACAACAACAACAACAACAACAACAACAACAACGACAAAATTTATTGAAAATTAGAAATAAATAATTACATTTCTTTCCCCCCGCAAATAGCTTATAAACTAATCGAGGCGGGGAGAACTGAGGACATACTTCAAGTACAAGGTTATCTATAGATGGACTAAATAACAGTAAAGACATTACTATACAGTTACACAGTAAATAGAATGAACTAACCTAAAACAAAACAAGTACATTAAGATTATGACAAGAGGCTAACTTAAAGTATTAAATAGCTTAATAAGACGGGAGACTTCGACATAATCATCTTCTGACCGCAAGAAATTTAGTAATAATTCCTTGATCTTTTTACGAAAGAGCGAGCGTTTAAGTAGTTTAATCGAGTAAGGAATAGAGTTCCAAATTTGGGCACCAATTCTCGAGAAAAAGGAATATTTTATTAGTTCTAGAGAACTTAAAGTAAAACGAGTCGCTAGAGACAGATCTAGTTCTGTAATTGTGAATCTGACTTGTTTTAACAAACTGATTGAGTATACTAGCTGGTGCTGACTGTCTGTTTATATCATACAGTAAATAGCTACAATCTCTAAAAAATAGGCTAGGTAGGGGAAGGCAATTTGATTTGAGAAAGAAGGGTACGGTGTGTTCTTTAGACTTACAGAATTAAATAAGACGTAAGGCCCGTTTTTGTAAAGTTACAATCTTTCTTTGAAATGTCAAGGGACAATTACCCCAAGCACAAATACTATAAGTTAAGTAAGGGACAATTAATGAGTTGTACGAGCACCTTGGTGTCAAGCGAGTGTTGAAGGTATGTTAGATCTGTAGTGAACTAAGGCGGTCTAGAAAAACTAAATAAGGCTCTTATAGTTTACCATTCCACGCAGTTTCGTGGGACAGTTAAGTTGTTTTGAAATATTGTGCCCTTCGTTAAAGGAACGCCACAAAAGCTATATTGGTTAGTCGTGATATTGTACCGCGCACTGGTAGCTCAGTTGGTTGAGCACCAGGCTGCCTTGCGGGAGGTCGTGCTTGACTCCGGGCCGGACCACGCTAAGGGACGTCTTTAAACAACTGAGAAGAAAGTGCTACCTTTGTTATGATATCTGCAAATGGTTACTCTCTAGTCTTCACGGATGAGGAGGATAAACCATTGGCGCTCGTCTCACAACCCTTCAATGCTCATAAACTAGTAGGAACGTAAAAGAAGCTACACACTATTCGAAAAGAATAGGGCATACCATTTAGTTCCGGTGGTGTGGTGTGCCTTGTGTGGTGTATCATGGTTGAGAGAGTAAATGCTCGGAGATACAAGCTGCATCCAGCTACTCTAAAGTCCGAGGGTAAATAAAGATATCATAAGATATGATGAACGTGGAATGCCAGACAAAGAAGTTGCAAGATAGGCTGGTAAATGCTACCACAAACTTCTCTCTTTATGCTTCCTGCTTTCCTGCATCCCCCAGCATCCCTCCCTACTCCCCACTAGTTGTATACAAAATCGTCGTCTTCTTGGACGTATGATCGTGGTCGACACGCTTACTTGGATACTACATACGCT
Source organism: Montipora foliosa (assembly GCF_036669935.1). Classification (NCBI taxonomy): domain Eukaryota; kingdom Metazoa; phylum Cnidaria; class Anthozoa; order Scleractinia; family Acroporidae; genus Montipora; species Montipora foliosa. The sequence goes on along the minus strand of NC_090869.1, from coordinate 10,135,748 downwards.
AGAACTAAAGAAAAACTTTGCAAAAAAAAAAAAAAATAGAAGCGTTCAAGATTTTTGCCCAAAGCTGTCCTTTTAAAGTTATATTTTAGTGTAATATTACCTTCTATCAAGTATGGTATTATTTTATGGGGCTCGTGTACAAATTCAGATCTTCTGTACTCAATTGAGAAAGTTCACTGTAGAGCAGCAAAAAATTGTCTACAACTCATCCAAATATAGGTATCTAGTGAAGCTCTCAACGTTGCGGAATGGGAAACGATCAGTTTAGATTACAAATTGCAAATATTTAAACTATTTTATAGAGCAAGCAAAGTCTCAATACCTGAATGTCTAATTAATAGCATCTTCATAGAACCGGAATGTAGCTATTCACTAAGAGACCCAGAAGCAATCACGATACCTACAGATTCAATACTAGATTGTTAAAAGACTCACTGGTATATTGAGGCTCAGTGGTAGGGAACTTTGATAAACATCATGTAAAAGAATGTAGGTAGTATTGACCTCAAGAGACTTCTTAGACTACTCAGGAGAAATGAACACTTCAGGAGCTTTGCTTTCACTGGTTTATCGTGTTCAACGGTTAGGAACAGATTAACTGACTACACGTATTTTTAAGTAGAGAAGTAACAAAAAAAAAAATTAATGTTTGATAGTAGTTTCTTACTTAGTTCGCATTTTAAAAATTGGGATTTATTAGAATGTTTTTAGAAATGTTTTTTAGTTATAATTAATAGTCTTTAATTGGACGAATAATTATTTTGTTAAGTAAACGACCCCAAGCTTTTTTAGCTTTAATTCTTATTGCGTATAAATAAAGATTCTGTTCTGTTCTATTCTAAACACTGAAACCAAGACTTGTTCTTTGTCCAATCATAAACGACGAAAACGTTTAAGTGAACCAATAAGAAAAAGAAAAAAAACACTGAAAAGCTGCAGCTGTAGTGAAGCGGGCGAAAAAAGACCAGGAATTAGTCACAATTGCTATTAAGTTTGATTCCTTTTGGACACGTGCTGCTAACATTAAAGGCTTCCAACCAATGACCCTCCTATTAATGAATCGGCTGCTCTACCACATGAACTTTTAGACTTCCGGTGTTGTGAGATTTTGATATAACTTTTGAGCAGCACGATCACGACCTGCATTC
>NC_090869.1:10114600-10122100 GCF_036669935.1 Montipora foliosa | reverse complement strand
GAAGAGATATTGCCGACATGATCAAAATGGGAGTTATTAGAGAGTCCAGTTCTCCGTATGTATCACCTGTGGTTGTAGTGAAGAAAAAAGACAACACAAACCGTGTGTGCGTTGATTGTCGGAAATTAAATAAACTAACTGTGTTTGGTCCCGAGCCTATGCCAACCGCTGAACATTTGTTTCAGAAGCTTAGTGGAGACAAGTTCTACTCAAAAATTGACCTTAGCAAGGGATATTGGCAGATAACAATACCAGAGGAGGACATACAGAAAACGGCGTTCCTAACACCTGACGGGTCTTACGAGTTCTTGAAGATGCCGTTTGGAATGATCAACTCGGCAGCAACACTGAAGCGTGCAATGAAGAAGTTGCTAGAAGATGTAGCCAATGTTGATTTCTATTGGGACGATATATTGGTTCACACCCGTACGTGGGAAGAACATATTAGAGCCCTAAGAGAGCTATTTTCGCGCCTTGTACAAGCGGGGTTCACTATTAGACCTACTAAGTGCCTATTCGGTGTAAACAGTATGGATTTCTTAGGCCATCGTCTGGAGCAAGGAATGATTGGTCTACATCAGGATAACGTGGAGAAAATTAAAGATGCCCCAAGGCCAAGTACAAAGAAACAGGTGCGATCATTTATGGGTCTAGCAGGATACTATAGAGATTTTAGCCCTAACTTTGCAGCGATCGCAGTGCCCTTATCTATTCTCACACGAAAAGGCCAACCTAATAAAGTTGAGTGGGGTGAAGCACAAGAGAAAGCCTACCGAACAATCAAGTCTTACCTAACAAGTGAGCCTATTTTACGACTACCCGATCCAGCTAAAACCTATTTTTTAAGGACGGACGCCTCCAACAGTGGAATCGGTGCAGTGTTAATGCAGAAACATGATGAGAAGTTGTTTCCCGTTTGCTACGCAAGCAAGAAATTGACAGGTGCAGAAAGGAACTACTCCACAATTGAGAAGGAATGTCTAGCGATTTTATGGAGTATCAAGAGATTTCATCTGTATTTGTACGGAGTTTCTTTTGTTCTTCAGACGGACCATGAACCCTTAAAGTATATGAACAGAGCTAAGTTCGCCAACGGACGTCTTATGCGTTGGGCTATGTTTTTGCAAAGTTATTCATTCAAAGTTGAAGCCATTAAGGGCTCAGAGAACGTTGGAGCAGATTACTTGAGTCGTGCTGAGGAATGAGTTTATTGACATTTAACTGCCCCTTATTTAGCAATTTTTCTTGTTTAGGATAAATTTAGGAAATTTCTTCTAGAAGGGGGTTATATTACGAAAAATAGCACTGCGTGACTAGCGTTACTGTCTAGAAGCTTCGCGAGAGTTCGTAGTTTCGAGCAAAGTTTTTTTTTTCAAGAATATTGGTTTTATTTCAGTGCATATAACTGACAGCTAGTTTTCATTTTTAAAAAAAGCCTCTCTTTGATAAAGAGGCTCAAGGCAATATATCCTCCCAAAACGTTAACCACTCAATTTGTTGTTCACGTCTTTGAAAGCATGCGTAGCTCGCGGGTTTGTTGGGGAGCGCGCGAGCGAGCGGCGAAGCTGCGAGGAGAATGGAGCGGGGGACAATCGTCTTTGATCTTGAACCTTGAGTTGATAAACTTGGTATATTATAATTTGGATACCTTAAACGGTACTTTTGTCTTTCGACATTTCAGGGATAAGAATGGACCCACAGATCCGTGACTGCACCAATGAAGGACATTGGAAACTGACTTTTCCAGACCTAGACTACAGCTTGCTCGGTTATGATATCCTCTCTGGATATCCTTTGGCTGACGGACGTGATCCAGGATTCAAACACCCGATTTTCAGGGCTGATTTCTCCAAACCGAAACAAAGTTCAGATTGCCGCTATATATTTCCGGAAGACTTCATGGTTGTTCCCAGTGAATTTTGTGTGGTATCATTCGAGTCAAAACCGATTCGTAACAAGCAGCAGATGTACAACAACAACAACAACAACAACAACAACAACGACAAAATTTATTGAAAATTAGAAATAAATAATTACATTTCTTTCCCCCCGCAAATAGCTTATAAACTAATCGAGGCGGGGAGAACTGAGGACATACTTCAAGTACAAGGTTATCTATAGATGGACTAAATAACAGTAAAGACATTACTATACAGTTACACAGTAAATAGAATGAACTAACCTAAAACAAAACAAGTACATTAAGATTATGACAAGAGGCTAACTTAAAGTATTAAATAGCTTAATAAGACGGGAGACTTCGACATAATCATCTTCTGACCGCAAGAAATTTAGTAATAATTCCTTGATCTTTTTACGAAAGAGCGAGCGTTTAAGTAGTTTAATCGAGTAAGGAATAGAGTTCCAAATTTGGGCACCAATTCTCGAGAAAAAGGAATACATTTTATTAGTTCTAGAGAACTTAAAGTAAAACGAGTCGCTAGAGACAGATCTAGTTCTGTAATTGTGAATCTGACTTGTTTTAACAAACTGATTGAGTATACTAGCTGGTGCTGACTGTCTGTTTATATCATACAGTAAATAGCTACAATCTCTAAAAAATAGGCTAGGTAGGGGAAGGCAATTTGATTTGAGAAAGAAGGGTACGGTGTGTTCTTTAGACTTACAGAATTAAATAAGACGTAAGGCCCGTTTTTGTAAAGTTACAATCTTTCTTTGAAATGTCAAGGGACAATTACCCCAAGCACAAATACTATAAGTTAAGTAAGGGACAATTAATGAGTTGTACGAGCACCTTGGTGTTCAAGCGAGTGTTGAAGGTATGTTAGATCTGTAGTGAACTAAGGCGGTCTAGAAAACTAAATAAGGCTCTTATAGTTTACCATCCACGCAGTTTCGTGGGACAGTTAAGTTGTTTTGAAATATTGTGCCCTTCGTTAAAGGAACGCCACAAAAGCTATATTGGTTAGTCGTGATATTGTACCGCGCACTGGTAGCTCAGTTGGTTGAGCACCAGGCTGCCTTGCGGGAGGTCGTGCTTGACTCCGGGCCGGACCACGCTAAGGGACGTCTTTAAACAACTGAGAAGAAAGTGCTACCTTTGTTATGATATCTGCAAATGGTTACTCTCTAGTCTTCACGGATGAGGAGGATAAACCATTGGCCTCGTCTCACAACCCTTCAATGCTCATAAACTAGTAGGACGTAAAAGAAGCTACACACTATTCGAAAAGAATAGGGCATACCATTTAGTTCCCGGTGGTGTGGTGTGCCTTGTGTGGTGTATCATGGTTGAGAGAGTAAATGCTCGGAGATACAAGCTGCATCCAGCTACTCTAAAGTCCGAGGGTAAATAAAGATATCATAAGATATGATGAACGTGGAATGCCAGACAAAGAAGTTGCAAGATAGGCTGGTAAATGCTACCACAAACTTCTCTCTTTATGCTTCCTGCTTTCCTGCATCCCCCAGCATCCCTCCCTACTCCCCACTAGTTGTATACCCTACCCACATTGTGCTTTAATGAAACCAACATGGTGGCCGTTACCTGAAATTCGAATACGAAGGATTAGCCGGGGTCGATGACCCATTCTTTCCGAAAGCATGAGCCAAAAGTCGCACCTACTGATGACCAGTCAAAAATCTGCATTGTTTCCCCCTCCACACGCCCTCCCAAAGACGTGATGTACTTTCTTTATTCAGGAGGTGGATCGGGATTTGAATTTTCTGCCAGCGCCGGGTATAAGAAAGATACAGCTGAGATGTCTTCGGGTGAATTCTTGTTCGCTTCATCACACGCCGAATGTCAAAATTACTATAGCACGAATCCGCCACCATTTGATCCTGGATTCGTTTCTTGGGCAAAGGCACTAGTTGAGACGAAGACCAAAGAAGAAGCTGTTAATTATGTTATGGATTTTGTTAAATATTACGGCACTCATTTTTTCACTGATGTGACGTACGGAGCAAAATTTGTCCAACACCATAAAGTCAAGCAGAAGACCTATGAAACCTTACAGAAAAGCGAAATAACCGTTGAGGCCCAGGCAAGCTATTCAGGGCTGTTCAGTATTGGAGGGGGATTTTCTTTGGAAAAAGAACAAAGTGACGCCGCATCAAACTTTTCAAAGTGTGTTGAGACGACCACGTATACTGTGGGATCCACGCCACCCAGTAACGGAGATGCTTTGACCTGGGCTGCGTCCGTCAGCCAGAATCCTGTCCCTGTTTTGTATTCACTTTCTCCCATCCACGTTTTATTCACTGAGCCGTTTACCAAAAGACTTCCGCCTGACGTGAACCACACTGCAATAAGAGAAAAGCTGAGAAATGGTTCACACGTCTACTGTCACGCCCTGAGAACCGCAGGCATGGTCCCCTCTTGCGAACCTCGCTTTCACCTCCAGTCTGTGGGTGTGGATATCAATGAACAAGGTATTCATGCTTTAATCGCAAGTAACGTCTGCATAAAAAATACTTTTGTTTATTTCGCTGATTAGATAATATTACCCAAGAGAAGCAAGTTTAGTTCACTGCATACTTTAAAGAAACCGTGCTTAGTGTTGGGATGACTCTCTGAAACAGGAAACAGTTTTTCATTTGTTTATGCTTGGCTTAACTTTCGCTTTCGCTCATCAACTGCTGTAAAGAAGTACAATGATTGAGCCCAAGATCTGATAGGAATTTCCCTTGAAAGTAGCATTTTGTGTATTAGGCATGGCATAAATTAGGCTTTCCGACCTCTGTGCATGTGGAGCAGCTAGCAGAAACATTGATCATGCCGCATAAAGCTTCATTATGCTTACTCACTCATTCCTCTTCGCCCCCTTAGAGGAATAAAGTCGCAAACTTTCTTCAGTAGTTAATAAGTAGATGAGAGCCAGAGTCTCTATTTAACAATCTTTTGCTTCCCTTGACAGGTTACAGTTCCCTTAAAAACGTTGACAATTCCACTTGTCTATCGTTCTGTCGTCAAGACGAGAACTGCTCCTCTGTCTTATACAGTGAACTTCTTCCATCATTGAAGAATTCAAACTGCAGATTTTTAACAGCAGCGTTAATTTGACCCTTATGGATCCCGAGATCTACACCCCCTCTAGACTGTCAAACTTAATTATCCTGGAGAGCAGGCAACAAGCGTTTTACTTAAACGCTGCCCTGGGAGGAAAACCTTTTTTAGTAAAAGACACACACACCCTAAATGAATGCGACTCGTTCTGTTTCCACGAAGAGGCCAGCAGCCTCTTTTGCGATGCTTATACTTACAATTACACTGCTAGCATTGGTAGTTGTTCCCTTAACACAACGAAAGACGTCACAAAAATTGTATATAAGGTAAAGTCAGTTGTTAAATTGTAGTGGTACTGATGCCGTGAGACTGTGTTGAGGTACTGATTGTCAGCTGATGTCCCTTATTTTTCCCTTACGTTGTTTCATGGGGTGACTTGATGAGCGTTATTAGTTTTAAACCTTGCACTGGGGAATGCTACAAACGCGTTCCAAACTAAAATGTGTCGTTCCAATTTGGGGAAATTCAGAGCAGTATTGGTATTTGTAGCTGAAAAAGTTAGTGTTTCCGAAGGGTTGTGGCTAGTTGGAAGGAGAAAAGTAAGACTTCCGTGAGCACGAACTTTCTTACTTGCCTGCTAATCCTATGCACGTAGCTGTTTATTTACAATATGTTTTAGAGTCTACTAGATCGAGCAGTTCTGTGGACAATTCTTATAGTATTAAGTGTGCACACGAATCAGCTGACCCCCTACGGATAATCCTTTAGTTGATAGGGTGCGGGAGACGGCTAAAAAAATTTAGGAGTTAAAAGGTGCCATAGGAAAGAACCCTTGTCTATTGAAATTATCAAAGATATTAATTATGCCGATGATTTATCTAATACTCTTCAGTTGACGAATATTTGTCTTCATGTTCTTTGTTATGATGGGTTTTGCGTGAGACGAATAATAGCTATTAGTATATACTAAAACAGTGGACAGCGTTCAAAGCGCGCTCTGATTGGCTGCTCAAACTCCGGATATCCTTTGCTATTCACCTCCAAGCAACTCGCGAGGAATTTGCGCCCGTAAATGTTGTAATCTGTGCAGGAATAATGAGTTAAAATCATCTTTTTGTGCTATATTATCCCACTGCATCTTTAAGTACATACTAAAACAACTATCCACCACTAGCCACCTCCACTTCGGTGAATAGTTGTTAAATAACACTGAAATATTCCGTCGTTTCCTTTGATATCTTTCTCTCCTTGACAAGTTGAAACCAGAGGGAGATAAACAAAAACTCTTTTTTTATCATGCACTTTCGAGTGTCCCCTTTTGTTATGCATACGACACAGGTGTCAACCGGGTTTGAGAGGTCCACACAGTATCTGCATAGCGTAATCTTATGAGTCAGGTATGTCTTTCAATAAATTGGATCAATTTGGTGAACAAAATTATGGCTTGCTCTACAGTTTGTGGCATATTGGTTATCTGCTCTTCTTCCATGGCAATCGAAGCCTCCAGTTCATTAAAAGCCTCGCTGCAACCATTCAGTGGTCTTTCCTTGCACAGCTGCCGCTCCACTTCAGTGGGAATAATCTGACTTGTAATCTCTTTCGCCTAGGAAGCGATGCAAAATAAGGATCTTTACTCGAAACGAAAAAGTAAACAGTTGCAATGAAAAAGCTCATTGGTCAATTCTACCAACCCTGCAGTTGCGGAAGGAAGAACAGAACATCTGGTCTACCATGTGGACAGTCATACATTCTGCATGGTCTAATGCAGTGAAGATTCCTATGTCGCGCTCTTCTGTGAAGTTCTTCTTGAATGAGTCCCATAAAACAGAAACGCAGACATTCCCTACAATGAGGAAATGAAGTAATAGAGTGAGTGAGATGAGGCTATGGGTTAACCGTTTGTTCAAGTAACTAATAAAGAACAAGCAGTAAATGTTCCCAGTCACTTGATTCGAGGAAAAAAAGATTAAAGGCCGAAGTATAAAACATTGTTTTCAAACTTACACATGAATGGGATCGATTTCATCAACAATACCCCTTTCTCTTAGCTCCTGTGGGATTGAAGAAGAACAAGAAACCACACTCCACTCATTGCCGAGTTTTGTTTTTCAAATGCGCCAACCACAGGAACAAAAGATCCTTTGTTTCGACAGCCAATGTGGCTCTGGTTGGCACATTAATGACAAGAAGAGACATCAAGTTAAGGATATCTTCTCTATGATCGTTCGTGTTCAAAAGAAATCATTGTAACTTTCAGAGATAGGACTTTTTATTTTATTTTATTTTATTTTATTTTATTTTATTATTATTATTTTTTTTTACTTTATTGGGTTTCAATTATAATACAAGAATGAACTATTAAAAGAAAAATAAACAAAAGATAAGATAAAACACCCAAATGGACGAGCACGAACGAGACCGACGATGGGTAGCTGCTTTCGATTAGGTTTCAAGGCAATCTCAGGTTGAATGAAGGCTGCGAGTACAATGTATAGTGTATGCTAAATATTATTCCGACATTCATTTAATCG
>NC_090869.1:10102100-10107100 GCF_036669935.1 Montipora foliosa | reverse complement strand
AATAGACAGACACATGGTGAGAAGACAGTGCCTGTTCATCCCCTAAGCTCACTGGGATAAATAAATTCCATTTGGAAGAGGACTGCCATTTGGAGAGTAACATCGAAGCTATCAAAGTACAGTCAACTCTCTCGTAAGCGACCACCCTTGGTGCACGACGAAGTGGTCGCTTACGGGAGGTGGTCGCTTACGGGAAAGATCAACAAAATAAGTCTAACACTGGATTGATCAATTAATTACATAAACATATTGCCTAATCAGCTAAAGTTAGGCAAATAGAAACTAATTTATTTGATTTTTTCCACATGCAACAAGTTTCGGGAAAAGTAGAGTGGACTGTACAGTACTTGTCAATGTGTCTCATGTTAATGAAAATCACCTGAAATTTAAACCGAACAAAACCTAGGAAAACAACGTCAAACATGGAGTGCATATACTGAAACGTGAGCCACTGAATGAAAAAGATGGAAATGCAGTTGCAGTAGTGAGGCCGCTGTCAAGAAACTTTACTGAAGCAGAACATCCCAACACCGTGTCAAAAGAAGACGAAATTGTCGGCCACATACCATTACAAATGTCTCAGTATGTTAGCAAATTCTTGAAACGAAGGACCAACAATGGAAAGGCCATTATAACAGGAAAACGTGTAAATCGAGGAGCAGGTTATGGACTGGAAATTCCCTGCAGTTACATTTTCTACGGAGACAATGACATTTCTGTTCCATAGCTTAAAGAAAAGATTGAAAGCACTGGCATATTTCACATTGAATAGCGCCTGGGCAATCTATGCATTCTTCTGATGAAACTTTTTACTGGCAGTATATCATTTTGGAACAGATAACTGTAATAATTTATGTAAACTGTTATTATCTGTCAGCAGTCCGGGGTAGCGTCATTAAAAATCGAACTTTTGTCACTTCTGAGTAGTGATTCACTAACGATCATACATGATTACGTTGGGTGGTCGCTTACCAGAAACTGAAAACAAAAGAATATATCAAATTTCTGGCCTAAAAAGTGGTCGCGGTCGCTTTAGAAATTTGAGTGGTGGTCGCTTACGAGAGAGCTCTGGGAACAGTATTTAACTGAGAGACAGAACGGTTGTTTACGAAGTGGTCGCTTACGGGAGGTGGTCGCTTACGATAAGTGGTCGCTATGAGAGAGTTGACTGTATACCAATGTTTATCAAACTCGGTCACTGATTATGTGACGAAAACTGATGAGATTATCCGTACCAATCTCCTGCGATAGAGCAAGGGGTGAGGCAGTACATGCTCCCCAGGACAGAGGACCTTCCAGGATTAATCCCTTACAAGAAAACGTAGAGCTTTTTTCAGAAAGAGAAGGTAATTGAAAGTGCATGGTGCGTTATTTAAATAAGGAGGTTTCGAGCTCGTCTGAGTTGAGAAAGTGTTTATCTCTTGCTTTTGGAAGATATTATACCTAGACCGCAACTCAGACGTAACAATCGTCGAGAGTAGGAGATTCTAATCGTCATTTTTTATCTTATTATCCGCAGGACTCCTAAACACAAAAAAGACCTGTCAGTTCTATTGTGTATTCAAGATCAATCTGCTACTACGCATTCGACAACATTGAACCAACAAAATGAAAATTATTGTCTATCAAGAGAAAAGCTACTGATATCAGGAGACATTGAATCGAACCCAGGCCCTGTTGCTCATGGAACGAGTACACATACAGCACATACAATACTGAGAAATCCTTCTATAGCACTGTTGCAGGCTCGATTAGCTCAAAAAGGATTGAAGGCAGTAGAATGTACCTCGGATGGTTCATGCTTCTTTACTTCTGTTGCCCACCAGTTATACAATGATCCTTCCTATCACATGAATGTGCTGCTGCATGCTGCTGGAGTTGAATCCATCCATCCGGTGGCTTAGTTGGTTGAGCATCGGGCTGTCACGCGTGAGGTCGCGGGTTCAAACCCCGGCCGGATCAACACTCAGGATCTTAAAATAACTGAGGAGAAAGTGCTGCCTTTGTAATTTCATCTGCAAATGGACAGACTTTCAAGTCTTCTCGGATAAGGACTATAAACCGTAGGACCCGTCTCACAAATATCTTCTATGTTCATAAGTTCCCTGTGGAACGTTAAAAAACCCACACACTATTCGAGCAGAGTAGGGGATAAAGTCCCCGGTGTTGTGGCTGTTCTGTTCTCTCCAGCAGAAGTGGCCGGCTTGGTGATGATGTCTCTAAAAAGGCTTGTGGTGTATGAGGCCACCTAAGCAGAAACAGCCACAAGTCAAAAAGGGACTTTGCCGCGTGCTGGAACATGTAGATGTAGATGAAACAACCGTCAAAAATTTATTGGACCCATTACAGAGCAATTGTGCGTTTGTTGTCACAGCAACATACATGGTGTGATGCACTTATTGTGCAAGCAGTTTGCAATGTATTAAATGTTACTATACGTATAAATGAATCCATTGAGGGGTGGGCACCAGTAACTGTTATCAGCCCTATAAGCGGACAATTGCAACAGGGAACTACTGTGAACATTGGACATCTAGATGGAAGCCACTATGTTTCAGCACTTCAGTTAGATTATTATAATGACAGTATTTCAGGTTATGAAATCAGCGGTGTTACCAATGTCAACAATTATTCAGAGCCTGGTAATAATTGATTAATTAACAATTACCAAAAATGATGCGACTGTCAGTAATAATTTCTACAAAGCAGTGGCAAAAAAGAGCTTACATGAGAGAATCTATCAAGCGGAAGAGATAAAATCACTTGAAGAGTTCAGGGAAAAGAAAAACAATGCAAAACGGCAAAAAAGATCTGAAAATATTGAAGCAGAAAGGGAATAGGAAAAGAAAAGCAATCCAGAACATATCAGAGACCTAAACAGAAAAGCATAAAACCATTTAAGGAAAGCTATGCAGAGCTCAAGGCTAAACCAAACTGAAATTTGTCAAGGTCAAGACTCTATTAGACATTCCATGTCAAAGGTGATTCAGTCTTTGTCGTGCGTGATGAGATAACACATGGCCCTGAATATGTACATGTATGCACTTGCTGTGATCAGTTATGGCTCAGATCATCTGTTTCTAAGTGTAACCGTATCAAATATAGTGATAAATGTTTGCAAGGTTTGTTGGAGGAATATATAACTGGCACAAAAAGTGTTAATATTACTGAATGATCTGCTCTACTTGCTAAACCTGATGACATTAACATTATGACCTGGCAACAAAAATCAAACCTTATTCAAAATTACCCTGTCATCTGTGCAACAAACTTTGAACATATGGTACAGCTCTTTATAGAGGATGTGTTAAAGAATAATCTTATGCTTATTGGAGAAATGGTATACTACTTTCACAGCTTTGAATTCCAGCATAGGGGATTACCTCACAGACATGCATTATTTGGGGTATCTAGTTGCATATGAGAGCCCACTCTGCTGTTATACAATTATCCAACTATCAATGCTAATGCATAAAGAAAACTTCAGCCTGCCAATTTTAAACAATCGCGGTAACTTTCATATCCACGAGTAACGACAGTGGCACTTTGATTATACTAGACGTTAAAGTCGTCTTGAGACGACTTAAACGTCTCAGATGACTTTAACGTCTCTAGCATAAAAACGGCCATTGATAAACTTTCTTTAAAGTGGCATTCATCGAAGTTCTTATAGCTTCGGAATGTTATGACTTTCGGACGATAAGATAACACTTTATCTTTCAAGATTCCATAAATTAGGCAGTGATCACTTAACGACGGGTGATAAATTCCGCTATGCTTGAATAGATCGGGTCTATTGCTCAACAATACATCAATTAGAGTACTGGTCGTCTTATTCCCACTGGTGGCGATACGTGTAGGTTGCGTAATAATAAATTCAAATCCTTGTTCCACTTCAAGATTTAGTAATAATCTACCTTCGCTTGTGTTAGGTTTCAGTCTGTCCAGGTTTAAGTCACCCAAAAGTGTCACAAAATTGCAAACTATTGTTGTTATTGCTGTTTTTGAAGCCGGTTATGTTGCGTTTCGCATGTGCATGTTATCAAACACAATAGAAATACAAAAATTCAAGTGGCACCAAACCTTAGTCAGTCGTCGGTATAGACCTTATTCATAAATGGCGGCCAATTTATAATTCTTTTGTGGAAGTGCAAATTAGCCTACCAAGCCTCGATACCATACAGTGAATTGAAAAGGTTTCTTGCTCTAAAATGAGGCTTGGTAGGCTAATTTGCACGTGGACAAAAGAATTATAAATGTGACCGCCATTTATGAATAAGGTCTATACCGACGACGGGCAAACCGTCTTCTTTGACGTAGACGAACACCGACAGGATACAAAACCAACAATGATAACCGGACTGTTTCTCTGTAAAGTAAATTACGATACAAAGTTGTTTGTTGAAACCACATGCAATCAGAACTGCTATCATCAAAGAATAAACATGCATTAATGTGTACAAATAATAATAACAAATTAGTAAAAGCAGAAAAAGGACCAGGAGTCCACTACAGGCCTTATGAACCGAAAGGAAAATATGTCATTGGTGGGAATTGTATGGCATCTGGGAAGTTTACTAAAATTTCTCTGTAGGGTTGAAAGGTTCAACCCAGACTAATTTTATAGACTACACAACTTAAGAAAGTTTTACTGAATGTTATCAGTTTTTTTTTTCAGCAAAGCGATGTGAGGCAATTTCGATCTCTTAATTAAGGCTTAAGTTTTTACTTAGTCCAAGTTAAAATGGTGCATGGATTTATTTACCACCCACTAACCGTTATTCGGGCGCATTCACTAGTTAAACTACGATTCTTGAACTTCAGAATCAATTTCACCGACAACTATGTATACCCTAAAACTAAATACCCACTACTGGTTGTCTCTAGTTCTTTCAGTGATCATTAAAATTTTGTGTTTTTCTCCAAACTCCAATTGCCTAAATAGTCCTGATTTCCCGGGTGATCAGTTCACGCCAACCTGTCTACTTGAAGGCTATGAA
>NC_090869.1:10094600-10097100 GCF_036669935.1 Montipora foliosa | reverse complement strand
AGGTGTTGTCTTTGAGAGCCTCAGAAAGTGATTTAACGCCAGAATCGCCTATTCGGTTATCACTCAAATCCAAAGTAGTCAAACATGTGTTGTCTTTGAGAGCCTCAGAAAGGGATTTAGCGCCAGAATCACCGATTTGGTTGCGACTCAAATCCAGAGTAGTCAAACAAGTGTTGTCTTTGAGAGCCTCTGAAAGGGATTTAGCGCCAAAATCACCGATTTGGTTCCAACTTAAATCCAAAGGAGAGTAACATGTGTTGTCTTTGAGAGCCTCAGAAAGGGATTCAGCGTCCGAATCACCAATTTTGTTGCGACTCAAATCCAAAGTAGTCAAACATTTGTTGACTTTGAGAGCCTCTGAAAGGGATTTAGCGCCAGAATCACCGATTTGGTTGCGACTCAAATCCAGAGTAGTCAAACAAGTGTTGTCTTTGAGAGCCTCTGAAAGGGATTTAGCGGCAGAATCACCGATTGTGATGCAATTCAAATCCAGAGTAGTCAAACAAGTGTTGTCTTTGAGAGCCTCACAAAGGGATTCAGCACCCGAATCACAAATTTTGTTGCGACTCAAATCCAAAGTAGTCAAAGATGTGTTGTCTTTGAGAGCCTCAGAAAGGGATTCAGCGCCCGAATGATCGATTTCGTTGAAACGCAAATCCAAAGTAGTCAAAGCTGTGTTGACTTTGAGAGCCTCAGAAAGGGATTCAGCGCCCGAATTATTGATTTCGTTGAAAGGCAAATTCAAAGTAGTCAAGCATGTGTTAACTTTGAGAGCCTCAGAAAGGGATTTAGCGCCAGCAGCACCGATTTCGCTCCACTCCAAATGCAAAGTAGTCAAGCACGTGTTGACTTTGAGAGCCTCAGAAAGGGATTTAGCGACAGAATTACCGATTTGAAATCTCAAGTTCAAAGTAGTCAAAAATGTGTTCACTTTGAGAGCCTCAGAAAGGGATTTAGCACCACGGCCATCGAAATCAATTTGGTGCTCTCTCAAATCCAAAGTAGTCAAGTATGTGTTGACTTTGAGAAATTCACAAAAAAGGCTCACACGAGTCCATCCAAGACTGCTCATAGCTAGATCTTTAACAAGTAAGTTTTGACCCAAGGTCTGAAGTAACTTAGACTGAAGGTTCTCTCCATGACATTTGCATTCTAACATACAATCAAGTGCTAACTTAAAAATTTCCTCTGCATAATTCTTCATTCCCACATTGGACGAACTTGCAAGCTCTGCTATGCTTTTTACCAACGAAACTGTCATCTCTTCAGATCTTGCGGACAAAATACCACTCATGAATAAAAACACTTGTTTCAGTTCATTCCTGTTCCATACATCGGTCACTACTGATTTACAATCTGTGTCTCCATCAAGGATCTGATAAGCAAGATAAAAGCCAGCAAAGAACTCTTGAAAGGTCTTGTGAAGAAAGCTAAAGCGCAACGAAGGTATCCTCTTGCTGCCACCGGTCTTGATCGACAGAAACCCAAACTTGATCAAATTACTGGAACTGCCTTTAAATTCACTCTCGTCGAAATACAACTCTCCTTTACGTAAAGACTGCAACGCCATGCATCCCAACAGCACCAGGTCATCCTTGTAAACCGAAATTAAGTCCGCGTTACTGTCACTCGATGATCCAATTTTCTTTTCATATCTTAACAAAACACATCGCACAATTTCTGTGTACAACTGTGTCCTTTCTGGTGGAAGTACACCCTCGAAATCTTCCCAAAGGATGCAAAGTAAAGCTGTATTAAGAGGATTCCGTGTCAACTGTTTTAAGTCTCCCTCTTTCAGCCCGTCAAACAGAAGATGAATAACTAACCCTGTTGCCAAGTCTTCCATGCCTTTAAAGTGCTTACAAATATAGCTCGCCGCGTCTTCAAAAGTAAATCCGATAATCTCCCACAGGATGTCACAGTACCGCCTTACTGTCCTTCCAGCTTCTGGGCGTGATGTGATAACAAGGTGGCAACTGGGTAAGACTTTACTTTTCAGAAGGTCAAAGTACATATCAACTTTACTGGAATCCATCTCATCAATTCCATCAAGCACTAACAGAACTTTAGATTGATTTTCTCGAATGAACTTGAAGAACCATACCTTGTCTTCTTCGTCAATATCAAGAGGAAGAATTTGGTCATCAATGGCCTCCCAAATATCTGTTTTGATATCACGACACCTCAAAAACAACAGAACGTGAACCTCGGGGAAAGACTTGTCCCATTCTTCTCGTTTCATTGCCCAATCATATGCCAGCTTCTGACAATAGGTCGTCTTTCCCATGCCTGGGTCTCCTTCAATTAAAACAGTCCGTGGCTTTGCACAATCTTCACGTCCTTTAAAGATAGCTGTCATGTTGGTGATTTCATCAGTCAATGTTCCCCTTGTCTTTTCTTTGCCCAAAATCTTTAACTTGGTAAAAATATCATCTAGATGAAAGCTGAAGTCTTCACACCATGGAACAGGCAGAACAGATTTTTCACCAGTATTGTAGAG
>NC_090869.1:10082100-10084600 GCF_036669935.1 Montipora foliosa | reverse complement strand
GTCGGTCCGTCCAGCCCTCCATGTACGCCAATATGACCAATATCATGCTAGTTTACAGCAGACATCTTTGATATTGGACATCCATCTTTTGATTAACTGACACCTGTCAGAACAAGGTATCCGCTGACCAGTATCACATGACCACATCGCGGGCTCAAGCTTAAGCTCACAGAAGTCAGCTTTTTTTTATAAGTTGACCGCTGACCAGGTACTGGTTTTCGGTGGGATTGCAGGCTCAACTTAGGTGAACTCACCTGAACATAAGAGAGGCTTCATTTTTCGCGCGCTTTCTGTGGCTCGACGGGGCTACACGGCCATCCACGGCCATACTATATATCAACGAAAGTTCTTACACAGTCAAACGCTTTTCGTGTTCAGGTGGAAAACGGATTGGATGATGTTTGACATATCACGATATCTGTGGTCCACACTGGTGGCTACGCAGTTATTCAAGTCAAGCATCGGCGGGATGTAAACTTAAAGCTGAGTGTCTATTTTAAATTTGCTTAGAGCCGCTTTTTTCTCTGTATTGCAATTTTTGGCATATCTTTAGAAGCACGGATAAGGTTACATGATGCCTGGAGGACCTATGTCTAGAACAGAAACGAAAGGACTGAGCGAAAGAGAACGACAACGACAAAACAGAATACCAGTAATAGCTCATATTTAGCACACAAATTCTTTCCTCGGGCACTACACCGTTTGTTATTTTTACGGATGCGTTATTTAAAGTGGATGCGTATTTTTAAAAAGTGGTTTAATCGGTTCTTCCTTTTTTCAGGAATGAAAATCGAATTTTTATTGTCAACGGGAATTAAATAACAATTATCTGTACTCTTTTGGACATAAAGAAAGAGTTGATTTGTTTGTTTGTTTGTTTTCCTCTTAAATGCAAGCGAACAAGTGCTTTTTTAATCCGCTAGCCCAACTGGTTTTTGTTGCGCCTCGACAGTGACAATAAAATTTTGCCCTTATGTTATCATAGGCAGCCCAAGCTCGCGTTATAAGACTTTGTATGGGAAATCAAATACCGTCGATTATAAAGCCTAAAAAATGCTCAATTTAACTTTCATTCAATAAAATGAATAAAAATGACTCACCTCTGGTGTATTCTTGTGCCTTTTGGAGCTTGTTACACCGTTTCGAGAATTCTGTGTTTTCAGTGTTTTCAATAGGGAGCTTACGAAACGAGGACGACGACGGCTACGAGGACTTCATTTAAAAATACAAATTCGCGTTATTCATATCACTAAGAAACTATTTCATGTCGCCTCGTGTTAAAAATGTGTAGTAACTGTCGAGGAATTAAACTGGTATGAGTGGGCTGGAAGAGTAGAGAGAGAACTGAAAATTCATCGTCATGTGCTAAGGTCGTCCACAGAACCATGAATTTGGTCATCTCACGTCGTCATTTAGGAGATGACGCCAAAGAAATGTACCAAAATGTAAAACGCACAGCGGCTTCTCGTAACCATGGAGCTGTTCGAGAAGCCGCTGTGGGGATGGGCTAAGGTCGTAAATGAAATGACTGTACCTCATCGGGTGGAGTTAATTTGACCTCGGACCCAATCTCCGTGTCTTCACGGGTCATCAGTTGCTGTTAAATTCATCAGCTATCGTGGAATCGAAGGAGTAAATGCTCATTTCCAGCCAAGTGCGTGGGGATTTTTGACTACGAAACATTCTCGGAGGTTCGCAAATGATGTGGCTTTAGCTTTGAACGAAAAAATCTTGGCTGGGATGGATTTTCGAGTCGCAAACCGCCTCTGAGCTGACAACGGTCGGAATCGTAGTGTGCAGCCTTGACTTCGTCTTAGAACATTGAAAACACTGAAAACATAGAATTCCCGAAACGGTGTAATAAGCTTCAAAAGACACAAGAATACACCAGAGGTGAGTCATTTTTATTCATTTTATTGAATGAAAGTTAAATTGAGCATTTTTTAGGCTTTACAATCGACGGTATTTGATTTCCCATACAGTCTTATAAAGCGTTTAATTTCTCAACGGCTGTCTGTAGTGACGCGAGCTTGGGCTGCCTATGATGTTATAAACACGTATTCGCAATGAGTTCTCGTAAAATTAGGGGGTAATCTCAGTAGCTTGTGTTTTCAGAAGTTTGTTTAAAGCACCCAAATGTTATTTAAGTGTTGGCGCAGATCGAGTCTGAAGTTCGTATTTTCTTGGTTGCATTGCCGTAGTTTGCCGATTCTTGTACCAAGCCAACCTGGCGTGTTTCAATGAAATACATCAAAAAGTGAATGATCTTAGTGGAATAAAGTACCCCAGTAAAACTCTCATTTGACCTTGAACTGACAAAGTTGTTTTTATGGCTTCTAATTTTAGCATGATTCCTATTACCTGGCTATTGACAGTTGCCTCTGAAATTGCTTTTTTTTTCCTTTTCAATTCGCTCGGTGAGGTTGTGCTTAATGCTTGTTTCCTTTTAAAACTCATTCGGTTCAAGAAAAAATTATTGCCAAACTGGTGAATTGCAAAG
>NC_090869.1:10067100-10077100 GCF_036669935.1 Montipora foliosa | reverse complement strand
TAATGAGACATTGACTGAAAAGACTTTGGAGTTAAATTAGCAAATTGATCATTTAAAATAAAAGTATATGAGAGAATAATCTGAGATGTATTTCAAAAATAATGCCAAGTGTCAGAATCAGATTAGTATCAAAATAGCAGAAATAGCTACTTGACTTTGAAAATAATAATTGAAACACTGTTTTAGATTTTGAGAGTGGAGGAGAAATCATTTCATATTGATCGCATGACATTTTCAATATTGTCTCAGAAAAGAATTCCAAACCAAAATTGGTTTGGGTAGCTCCGTTTTGAAGATATCTAGCAAAATGTTTATGTTCAATTGCCAGAGGTTTGAAGATTGAGTCAAAGATGGTTGGGAGTTCATGAAAGTGTAATTGCTGCATGAAAGGGGTTTTATATGAGAACAGGGTATCAACAATCTTAAGCAGTACCGTAAACGTTCATGTATAAGCCGCACCCCGAATTTAGAAGCGCACATTTTGGAAAAAAATGTAGTACAATAAAGTTTGAAGTTCCAGTAATGTTCTATTGCTATAAACCAACAAGGACAAACAATCAAGGTTTCAGCATAAAGTTGAAAACGAATGAGTGCTTAGTAGCCAAGCTTTAAACGTGGGGAGGAATCTGGGCCAGGGCCTGGGTATCATGACCACGTCTATACCTGCAATAGGCGAAAAAATTCATGCAGAACAGGAGCTTGATAATGCAGTCGACAAATTTGCCGAGAAGGTGGTCAAGGACAACGAAACAGTTGGCCATTTACCTCGCGAGTACTCGCGAATTTTGTGGTATTTTATTGCACGTGGCGGAAAGATATGCGTGGAAGTGACTGGCCAAAGACGTCACTGCAAACAGCTGTGCGGAGGAATGCCATGGAGATTCCTTGTAGGTTGGTGTTTACTTGTTCGAGTACAGCGAAAATTAATTGCTTGAAAGAACTCTAGGAGAGCAAGATTCGCCGATAAACACTCGAAGACACAAACGGCTCCTTTGAGCCACCACTCATTAAAAAGCCAATGAACAACAGCAACATGCTCTCAGTTTTTTTTATCTTTCGTTACTGAGATCTTAAGAAGTTGTATGAATATTAATTAGGTTTTTTAAAACTCCAAACACATATGTATCCATGGATAAGCCGCACCCTTGATTTATGGCTTCAATTTTGTGAAAAAAAGTGCGGCTTATACATGGACGTTTACGGTAAGTTCCAATTTTTTGGAAAGGGGAAAGGAACAAACATAATATTTGAAAAACGTCATGTAAATGGTTTTGTTAATGGGCATGTTACAACACAATATTAACATACATGTAAAACAAGAGCTAGTTGTTACCCTGTCTTAAAGTAAAACAAGAAAAAAAGTGGTATTACCCTGTTATGAAGCAATACGCAAAAAAGAAAAAAAGAGCAACCTTGAAACAGGCAACATATGAACAGCACCCTAAGTTCTTGCTCCCAAAAACACACCTGCATCTCTAGAGGTCTTCATTGTACACTCCCACTCATTCAGTTTGTCCTTAATTCTGTTGTCATTATCTTTCCACTGCTTCAGAAGTTCTTTGAAATGTTCCTCATCCCATGGATCCATTTCTTCTTCCTCTATTTTACGGATGGCAACTTCATATTCAGCTCCACCCAATCCTACCAGTGTTTTCTGGATCTGCTTTCTGTATTTACAGAATTCTCCATCACTAACAGAGGCCTCTTCAGTATGGGCCGATACTGCATTCGCACAATACTTCAAACGTACAATGTGAGATTCACAGCTGTTGTCAGAGGAATGGGGAAGTAGATCCCAGCCAGTGGCTGGAGGACTCAGGTTACAGATTGTCCTCAGAAGCACAAGCAAGAGAGAATTGTCAAAGACAGTGGATGACACAGAAGAGGGCTTAACTGGATACAACTGAATCCACTGCGCTGGATTGAGGATTCCTTCCTTTCGAAGAGACCGAAGCTCAGAGTGCACTGGCTCACGTTTCAAGGTATTCCAAAGGTCTTGTGGATGAATTACTCTATCAAACACATCCCTCAACACTTGTGACCCCAGCCTGACCAGAAGGCAACATAACACTGTGTACTTGGTTTTTCCATCAACAGCACCTGAAACAAGCATCAGAAAAGATCTCTGGGGCATCATTCTGGTTACAATGACCTCATTTAAGGTGGGTTTGCTAATAAGTTTTCAGGATTGTCATTGACAAAATACATCTGAGTTTTCATTAGAAAATTTAACCTCTTATGGGATCACATCACCTCTGCCAGGCTCCTATAAGTCACCGCTTATGAGCCGAGTGGCCCATCAGGCCGGCGCTTATCTCCGGTTTCCTTAGCATGAAGCGACTAGGAGTATTTAATTTTATACCCCCCCCCCCCCCCACCCCTGGATGGGATGTTAGTCCATCGCAGGGTTCGCCCCAGCATTTTGCCGGTACCCATTTATACACCTGGGTGGAGAGAGGCACCGTGAGAGTACAGTGTCTTGCCCAAGAACACAACACAATGTCCCCGGCCAGGACACGAACCTGGACCACGCGGTCCGGAGTCAAGAACTCTAACCATGAGGCCACCGTGCCTCCCTACGCCAGGCTCCTATACTACACAGCAACTGAACACAGCTCAGTAATAGGGTACATGTAGTTTGCCACCCACAAGTTATGGATTCAAATCCTGTTCAAG
Source organism: Montipora foliosa (assembly GCF_036669935.1). Taxonomy (NCBI): domain Eukaryota; kingdom Metazoa; phylum Cnidaria; class Anthozoa; order Scleractinia; family Acroporidae; genus Montipora; species Montipora foliosa. The sequence continues at coordinate 10,074,424 of NC_090869.1, read as the reverse complement.
CTGAAATTCTTCAGGCTTTACTTTGTACTTTTGTTACCGCTCAAATAATTTTCATAACTGTGATGTACTTAATCTGCAGTTTAAATGAGCATCTTTCATGTTTAGTCCAATCATATCTTCATGCTCAACAGGTTTCAATGTAAGAGTGACACAAACACATGACAACAACAGACAGCCCACAGTACTAAATTACTACCAATGGAAAGCTGGTTTACTGACTTATAATTAAAAACAGACCACTAAACCAAAGCTTACAACTTCCTCCAGTCTCTACAAAGTGGATGACTTATCAGCAACAGCAGCAACAGACAAACAGATTTATTTTAATAAAAATAACTGACTGACCTTTTTTTACTAACAATACGCATATAGACATTAGACTAAGATGGATCCAAATGCACCAATCACTGTTTTACGGTGTTCATGGCCAGTGACAGACAGCTGACCAATAAGAGTATAAGTTTGATAACCAATCACTAAAAACAACTAGAGTATTTATACCAATCTACTGACGCTACACAAATCACTTGACCCTGAACATTATTCCGCTCAGATTGCCCAAACATCAGTCTATGTCACCCTAAACAGTCCTTCTCAGGAATACACTCACCCAGACAATTGTCCTTCATATCAAGTTTGTAAATGTGATACAGATCTGCCACTCATATTGTATATATTGCATCAACTATTATCACAGAACGTTCAAGCACATGACTGTTAAGATACTTCAAGAGTGCATAAATGGATTTCTCTCAAATTTTTGTCCAGATGTAGTGTAGATATCTTCAAATGCACTGTCAGTATAGTCTTTAAGTCATTGGCATATTCCTTTTTGAGAAAATGCAGATTTAAGAACTTCTGTTCCAATTGCCATTTTTTCACACCATTCAAAATAATTCACGCTTACTTTACTGTCAACCTTTCCTAGAAAGCAATTCAGGTCAGTTCAAAACCTCTTAAAAGCTATTCTATGTTATCTAGACATCCAGTTCCATGCCTTTTGAGAAATTACCGGTAGAGTCTTTTTTCAGTTTTTCACCCTAAATAATTTCAACTTTAATTAACATTCCTGTTTTTACTACTTGACTGAATGTATCCTTGATACTGCATCATTTTTTAACAAGCAATAAAGTGCCAAATCTAACAATAATTGGGTGCAGGGATGGCGCAGCACTCACCTCCCACCAATGTGGCCCGGGTTCGATTCCCAGACTCGGTATCATATGTGGGTTGAATTTGTTGGTTCTCTACTCTGCACCGAGAGGTTTTTCTCCGAGCTTTTCTCCGGGTACTCCGGTTCTCTCCTCTCCTCAAAAACCAAAATTTGATTTGATTTGCGTTACCTTCTTAATTTCAATTTACAGTGTCCCCAATTAGAGCTCTACAGCGCTAGAAGACTAGACACTTAAATAAAGTTCCTTTCCTTTTTTTCTCCTTTTTTTTTAATATTTGCACCTTTAACTCTTCAAGTATTCAATAAGCTTTCTGATCTGATCTGATCTGAAGCCTTTATCATTCCATCTCGGAACAAAGGCCACTGACAAAGTCCTTCTAGTCCCCTCTGTCCCTGGACAGGTGTTTGAGCTGGTGCCAAGAGAGACCTCTTGACTGGATGGTATGGTCCGTGTCTCTCCTCCAGCTGTTACACGGTCTACCTCTCCGTCTACTTTCCTGTAGGTTCCAACCAAGGGCCTGTCAAGCAATGCAGTCGTTCGATCTCCTTAGTGTATGGCCAATCCAGGCCCATTTTCTGCTCATTATCTGTTGCCTCACAGGTGCTTGACCTAAGGCTTCCCACAGGTTAGAATTGCTGATAGTGAGAGGCCAATAAATTCCAAGGATTCTGCGCAGACATCTATTTATGAAAGTCTGTAATTTTGACACGGTCTTCTCAGTCATTCTCCATGTTTCAGACCCATAGAGCAGGACAGACTTTACATTAGAATTGAAAATTCTAATTTTGGTGGCTGTTGTTATTTCCCTGGATCTCCAGATGTTTGCTAAGATATTAAATGCGCTACATGCTTTCCCTGTCCTTGCCAATACGTCTTCGTCCGTTCCTCCCGTGATGTTCATAACACTGCCTAAGTACGTGAAGGATGTTACATCTTCTATGCTGAAATTATTGATGGTAATATGCTCATTCTATTTGCCGTTGATCCTCATGATCTTTGTCTTATCAGTATTTATGTTAAGGCCTAATTTAGGGAGATATGTCCAGAAATGCACACAACAACAAAAATGGCAAAAATGAGAAAATGTTGGCAAATCTGGCAAATATGGCGAAAATGACAATTTTGGCACAATCGCCAACGAGGCAAAGCACAAAGCAGTATAGGGGCCCCATAAAAGTTGGCGAAAGCGGCGAATCTGGCAAATATGGCGAAAATGACAATTTTGCCACAATTGCCAATGAGGAAAAACAGAAAGCAGTGAAGGGGGCCCATAAAAGTTGGCGAAAGCGGCGAATTTGGCAAATATGGCGAAAATGACAATTTTGCCACAATCGCCAACGAGGCAAAACACAAAGCAGTGAAGGGGGCCCATAAAAGTTGGCGAAAGCGGCGAATTTGACAAATATGGCAAAAATGACAATTTTGCCACAATCGCCAACAAGGAAAAACAGAAAGCAGTGAAGGGGGCCCATAAAAGTTGGCGAAAGCGGCGAATTTGGCAAATATGGCGAAAATGACAATTTTGCCACAATCGCCACCGTGGCAAAGCACAAAGCAGTGAAGGGGGCCCATAAAAGTTGGCGAAAGCGGCGAATGTGGCAAATATGGCGAAAATGACAATTTTGCCACAATCGCCAACGAGGCAAAGCACAAAGCAATGAAGCAATGAGAGGGTCCATAAAAGTTGGTGAACGTGGCGAACAAAATTAATGAAAGAAGAATTCGATCTCCAGTGCTGTTTCAAATGTTTGACCTCAAATTACAAAAGTTCATTTCTTGAATTTTAATGATTTTAGAAAATTAACAACCAGCATGAAGAACAAGGGAAAGAGGAATTTGGCAAAATAGGGAGATATGGGAACGGGACGTAGCTCCAAATAACAAAGTCATGGCAAGGTTGTCATTTGTGACTGCGCTGGAACAATTTAATTACTGACATATATAACTGCCTCGTACTCTGACAATTCATGTAAGAATGACTTCACCAACGGGTACTAAGAGTTTCAAAGCAGTTATGTGAATCTTACCAATGTCCGCTTGCAAGGAATTAGATTCAATAAACCACACACAAAATATGTCCTTGTCGTATGATCCATTACTTGAAAGTAAGCATTGCGTGAAGATGCATGTCGTGCCTGTCAATTTTATAGTAGCTTTTCACGAATCTTGCCATCAGTCGAAATTGAAATCCTTTTACCACAACTGTGGAAGAATGTCGACACCCAGTAGAACAGAAGTTGCAAAATTAAAATTCTCCACAAGACGATAAACATTTCCTGGATTAAGGATTGTGATCCGCCGGAAATACCGAAGCGTTCCTTTGGTAACTACTTGGTGTAGGCACTCATATAGTGGTCCGGTGTAGTCACTCATATAGTGGTCCCAGGCAGCGTACTTAACTATGTTTAATCATCCCTAGCCGTACCTAAGCATCCCTAGCCGTACTTAAGCATCCTTAAGCGTACTTAAGCATCCCTCTTCATCCCTAGTCGTACTTGAGCATCCTTAATCATCCCTAGCCGTACCTAGGCATCCCTAACCGTACTTAAGCATCCTTTATCATCCCTAGCCGTACTTAAGCATCCGTAAGCGTACTTCAGCATCCTTCTTCATCCCTAACCGTACTTAAGCATCCTTTATCATCCCTAGCCGTACTTAAGCATCCTTTATCATCCCTAGCCGTACTTACGCATCCGTAAGCGTACTTAAGCATCCTTCTTCATCCCTAACCGTACTTAAGCATCCTTTATCATCCCTAGCCGTACCTAAGCATCCGTAACCGTACTTAAGCATCCTTTATCATCCCTAGTTGTGCTTAAGCATCCCTAACCGTACTTAAGCATCCTTAATCATCCCTAGCCGTACTTAAGCATACCTAAGCGTACTTAGGCATCCTTCTTCATCCTTAGCCGTACTTAAGCATCCTTCTTCATCCTTAGCCGTACTTAAGCATCCTTTATCATCCCTAGCCGTACTTAAGCATACCTAAGCGTACTTAAGCATCCTTCTTCATCCCTAACCGTACTTAAGAATCCTTTATCATCCCTAGCCGTACTTAAGCATCCTTTATCATCCCTAGCCGTACTTACGCATCCGTAAGCGTACTTAAGCATCCTTAATCATCCCTAGTTGTGCTTAAGCATCCCTAACCGTACTTAAGCATCCCTTATCATCCCTAGCCGTACTTAAGCATCCGTAACCGTACTTAAGCATCCTTAATCATCCCTAGTTGTGCTTAAGCATCCCTAACCGTACTTAAGCATCCTTTATCATCCCTAGCCGTACTTAAGCATACCTAAGCGTACTTAAGCATCCTTCTTCATCCCTAACCGTACTTAAGAATCCTTTATCATCCCTAGCCGTACTTAAGCATCCTTTAGCATCCCTAGCCGTACTTACGCATCCGTAAGCGTACTTAAGCATCCTTTATCATCCCTAGCCGTACTTAAGCATCCCCAACCGTACTTAAGCATCCTTAATTATCCCTAGTTGTGCTTAAGCATCCCTAACCGTACTTAAGCATCCTTAATCATCCCTAGCCGTACTTAAGCATACCTAAGCGTACTTAAGCATCCTTTTTCATCCTTAGCCGTACTTAAGCATCCTTAATCATCCCTAGCCGTACTTAAGCATACCTAAGCGTACTTAAGCATCCTTCTTCATCCTTAGCCGTACTTAAGCATCCTTTATCATCCCTAGCCGTACTTACGCATCCGTAAGCGTACTTAAGCATCCTTCTTCATCCCTAACGGTACTTAAGCATCCTTTATCGTCCCTAGCCGTACTTAAGCATCCCTAACCGTACTTAGGAATCCTTAATCATCCCTAGCCGTAGGTAAGCATCCCTAAGCGTACTTAAGCATCCTTCCTCATCCCTAGCCGTACTTGAGCATCCCTAATCATCCCTAGCCGTACCTAGGCATCCTTAACCGTACTTAAGCATCCTTAATCATCCCTAGCCGTATTTAAGCATCCCTAAGCGTACTTAAGCATCCTTCTTTATCCCTAGCCGTACTTGAGCATCCTTAATCATCCCTAGCCGTACCTAGGCATCCTTAACCGTACTTAAGCATCCTTAATCATCCCTAGCCGTACTTAAGCATCCCTAAGCGTACTTAAGCATCCTTCTTTATCCCTAGCCGTACTTGAGCATCCTTTGTCATCCCTAGGCGTACTTAAGCATCCTTTATCATCCCTAGCCGTACTTACGCATCCGTAAGCGTACTTAAGCATCCTTCTTCATCCCTAACCGTACTTAAGCATCCTTTATCATCCCTAGCCGTACTTAAGCATCCCTAACCGTACTTAAGCATCCTTAAACATCCCTAGCCGTACTTAAGCATCCCTAAGCATACTTAAGCATACCTCCTCATCACTAGCCGTACTTGAGCATCCTTAATCATCCCTAGCCGAACCTAGGCATCCCTAACCATACTTAAGCATCCTTACTCATCCTTAGCCGTACTTAAGCATCCTTTATCATCCCTAGCCGTACTTACGCAACCGTAAGCGTACTTAAGCATCCTTTATAATCCCTAGCCGTACTTAAGCATCCGTAACGGTACTTAAGCATCCTTAATCATCTCTAGTTGTGCTTAAGCATCCCTAACCGTACTTAAGCATCCTTAATCATCCCTAGCCGTACTTAAGCATACCTTAGCGTACTTAAGCATCCTTCTTCATCCTTAGCCGTACTTAAGCATCCTTTATCATCCCTAGCCGTACTTACGCATCCGTAAGCGTACTTAAGCATCCTTCTTCGTCCCTAACCGTACTTAAGCATCCTTTATCATCCCTAGCCGTACTTAAGCATCCCTAACCGTACTTAAGCATCCTTAATTATCCCTAGTTGTGCTTAAGCATCCCTAACCGTACTTAAGCATCCTTAATCATCCCTAGCCGTACTTAAGCATACCTAAGCGTACTTAAGCATCCTTCTTCATCCTTAGCCGTACTTAAGCATCCTTTATCATCCCTAGCCGTACTTACGCATCCGTAAGAGTACTTAAGCATCCTTCTTCATCCCTAACCGTACTTAAGCATCCTTTATCATCCCTAGCCGTACTTAAGCATCCCTAACCGTACTTAAGCATCCTTAATCATCCCTAGCCGTAGGTAAGCATCCCTAAGCGTACTTAAGCATCCTTCTTCATCCCTAGCCGTACTTGAGCATCCTTAATCATCCCTAGCCGTACTTAAGCATCCCTAACCGTACTTAAGCATCCTTAATCATCCCTAGCCGTACTTAAGCATCCCTAAGCATACTTAAGCATACCTCCTCATCACTAGCCGTACTTGAGCATCCTTAATCATCCCTAGCCGAACCTAGGCATCCCTAACCATACTTAAGCATCCTTACTCATCCTTAGCCGTACTTAAGCATCCTTTATCATCCCTAGCCGTACTTACGCAACCGTAAGCGTACTTAAGCATCCTTTATAATCCCTAGCCGTACTTAAGCATCCGTAACGGTACTTAAGCATCCTTAATCATCTCTAGTTGTGCTTAAGCATCCCTAACCGTACTTAAGCATCCTTAATCATCCCTAGCCGTACTTAAGCATACCTAAGCGTACTTAAGCATCCTTCTTCATCCTTAGCCGTACTTAAGCATCCTTTATCATCCCTAGCCGTACTTACGCATCCGTAAGCGTACTTAAGCATCCTTCTTCGTCCCTAACCGTACTTAAGCATCCTTTATCATCCCTAGCCGTACTTAAGCATCCCTAACCGTACTTAAGCATCCTTAATTATCCCTAGTTGTGCTTAAGCATCCCTAACCGTACTTAAGCATCCTTAATCATCCCTAGCCGTACTTAAGCATACCTAAGCGTACTTAAGCATCCTTCTTCATCCTTAGCCGTACTTAAGCATCCTTTATCATCCCTAGCCGTACTTACGCATCCGTAAGAGTACTTAAGCATCCTTCTTCATCCCTAACCGTACTTAAGCATCCTTTATCATCCCTAGCCGTACTTAAGCATCCCTAACCGTACTTAAGCATCCTTAATCATCCCTAGCCGTAGGTAAGCATCCCTAAGCGTACTTAAGCATCCTTCTTCATCCCTAGCCGTACTTGAGCATCCTTAATCATCCCTAGCCGTACTTAAGCATCCCTAACCGTACTTAAGCATCCTTAATCATCCCTAG
>NC_090869.1:10057100-10062100 GCF_036669935.1 Montipora foliosa | reverse complement strand
AATATCATTATTGTATTTAATCCTTGATATGATAATTAAATGAAGTGACTCAAAATATCCAAAGAATTATTTGTGAATCTTATAATGAAGAGACAGTAAACATAAAACCTTTGAGCGGATACCCTACTGGACACGACTAAATCTCCCTTTTAAGTAGTCCTTCAGCGGATGACAAATTACCGTATCCACCATCACGAATGAGCTTAAACAGGCAAGGAAGACGTCACCACAAATTGTTATATTTACCAATTAAAACAACAGTGTATCAGGGACTGCAAGTGCGATTCTTAATTTTGAAAAAAATTCTGTTGTTCTCAGCCGCTTTCTAACTACTATACACGATATATGAAATTTGGGGTTGTGTGGAAGACGTGAGGACTCGACGACAATTTTTCATTTTCCTATCCAAATCTTTACAGCGCTCAAACCAATTTCAATTTGCTGAATATTTGGTACACATTTTGCGAGTTTAATGACTTGTAATACTCGCAAAGAGATTACAGGAACGCGAGGTCACATTTTCAAGTGACAGTAACGTTCATGGTACGTTGTACGTCTTCGTTGATCCGTGAACAGTACGGTAGATCAACGGTATAAAACGAAGCACAAGCGTGCGTCACAAATTCAACTCACTTGTTTACGCACATCTGAATACTTGAAGATAATCTTTTTCCCAATGCACGAGCGGGCGGAATTCTACGAATCCTACAATTTGATTGGCTCTGCGAGCGTTAGGAATTTTTCTATCTTCCCCGCCAACCCGGTGGGAATCGTAGCCCTGGTTGCGCGAGCTTGTGTGATGCCGCCGCAAGGTTACATGGCTACATTAAAATCTTTTGGACCACGAATACATTTTTTTGAATCCTTTTAAATGTTTTCACAAGTAAACAGTGTTGCTTTACCATTTCATAAATATTGAGAATAGAATCAACCGATCATTGCGGCATTGCCTGATATTTCTCTTTTGACAATCAGCATCGCAAGCCAGCCTTAAGCTGTGGTTCCCAGGCAGCACACCGTTTCAGTAAAAAATAATAAACAGGTTATTCACCGCATTTGATCGGTCCATATAGGGTCTCCAGTGCGACCTCGGCCTGCTGCCTTGTCACGCAACGTTCTTTGTTACATCACATCGTCACAATGACGATCTTGATGGCTGCTTTAAGGAGACGAATGGGCGGCATATCTGAAATGACGAACTCACAAAGAAGTAGCCATCACCAGATACCATCATCTTCCGGATATTAAAATTTTTGCAACCCCCGGAAAAAAAGTTATTGTTAATAAATGTCTGGGTTGCACATCAATGACGGTTAGTGACGTAACGAGAAATATCGCTATTTGATGTGTTTCTTGACGTTGAAAGGCCCAAAACAACAACGGCCAGCAGGTGTAAGGTACAGGTCACAGGTCACTGTTATTATATTTCTATGCAGAAACCACCCAAAACCTACACCAAAACCAACGTTCATGCTAAACACCGTTTTTAGGACTAGGTTAGGCAGTAATAAAGCGTTTGGGTGGTTTCCGTATTGGTAGAGCAATGACCTATATGACCTGTACTTTCGACCTGCCTTGATTACAAAACAAACTATATGAGTAAAATCTCGATAGACAAATAACTAATTACTTTCGTAAACACTTTAAACTATAATTTGAATTATATTTAACATAAAACAAACATATATAAGACGAATAGTTTAAGTGCATACCAAAAGCAACTAGTTTAAATTAAAAAAACTTAGTTAATTAATTGATTAATTATTTAATATTAATAGACTCTTATAAAGGCTTTTAAAGTCGCGATAGCCTAAGGTCTATCATTCGCAAGTGTAGGACCTGATAACACAATGTTAAATTTGCCGACACGGAAAAAAATTACGCAAGGTATAATATCTTGCAAGGAATTCCTCTCTACATCCAAGTTTGATAAGTTAGGGGATATTGTCCAGCCTAGATATTATTTAAAAACGCGGCTTAAATACTCTTAAGGATGATTGATAACGCCTTAGTACGGTTAGGGATAATGGTTCACGCTTAAGTACGGCTAAGGATGATCAGGGATGCTTAGGTATGCGTAGGGATGACCAAGAATGCTTAAGTACGGCTAGGGACGATTGAGGATCCTTAAGAACGCCGGCTAGGGATGATTAAGAATGCTTAAGTACGTTTGGGAATGCTTAAGTACGGCTGGGGATGATTAAGGATGCTTAAGTACGGCTAGGGATGATAAAGGATGCTTAAGTACGGTTAGGGATGAAGAAGGATGCTTAATAACGCTTACGGATGCGTAAGTACGGCTAGGGATGATAAAGGATGCTTAAGTACGGTTAGGGATGAAGAAGGATGCTGAAGTACGCTTACGGATGCGTAAGTACGGCTAGGGATGATTAAGGATGCTTAAGTACGGTTAGGGATGCTTAAGTATGGCTAGGGATGATACAGGATGCTTAAGTACGGTTAGGGAAGAAGAAGGATGCTTAAGTACGCTTACGGATGCGTAAGTACGGCTAGGGATGATAAAGGATGTTTAAGTACGGTTAGGGATGAAGAAGGATGCTTAAGTACGCATAGGGATGCTTAAGTACGGCTAGGGATGATTAAGGATGCTTAAGTACGGTTAGGGATGCCTAGGTACGGCTAGGGATGATTAAGGATGCTCAAGTACGGCTAGGGATGAGGAGGGATGCTTAAGAACGCTTAGGGATGCTTAAGTACGGCTGGGGATGATTAAGGATGCTTAAGTACGCTTAGGGATGAAGAAGGATGCTTAAGTACGCTTACGGATGCGTAAGTACGGCTAGGGATGATAAAGGATGCTTAAGTACGGTTAGGGATGAAGAAGGATGCTGAAGTACGCTTACGGATGCTTAAGTACGGCTAGGGATGCCTAGGTACGGCTAGGGATGATTAAGGATGCTCAAGTACGGCTAGGGATGAAAAAGGATGCTTAAGTACGCTTAGGGATGCTTAAGTACGGCTAGGGATGAGTAAGGATGTTTAAGTACGGTTAGGGATGCTTAAGTACGGCAAGGGATGATTAAGGATGCTTAAGTACGGTTAGGGATGCTTAAGTACGGCAAGAGATGATTAAGGATGCTCAAGAACGGCTAGGGATGAAGAAGGATGCTTAGGTACGCTTAGGTGTGCTTAAGTACGGCAAGGGATGATTAAGGATGCTTAAGTACAGTTAGGGATGCTTAGGTACGGCTAGGGATGATCAAGGATGCTCAAGTACGGCTAGGGATGAAGAAGGATGCTTAAGTACGCTTAGGTATGCTTAAGTACGGCTAGGGATGATTAAGGATGCTTAAGTACGGCTAAGGATGAAGAAGGATGCTTAAGTACGGCTAGGGATGCCTAGGTACGGCTAGGGATGATTAAGGATGCTCAAGTACGGCTAGGGATGAAAAAGGATGCTTAAGTACGCTTAGGGATGCTTAAGTACGGCTAGGGATGAGTAAGGATGTTTAAGTACGGTTAGGGATGCTTAAGTACGGCAAGGGATGATTAAGGATGCTTAAGTACGGTTAGGGATGCTTAAGTACGGCAAGAGATGATTAAGGATGCTCAAGAACGGCTAGGGATGAAGAAGGATGCTTAGGTACGCTTAGGTGTGCTTAAGTACGGCAAGGGATGATTAAGGATGCTTAAGTACAGTTAGGGATGCTTAGGTACGGCTAGGGATGATCAAGGATGCTCAAGTACGGCTAGGGATGAAGAAGGATGCTTAAGTACGCTTAGGTATGCTTAAGTACGGCTAGGGATGATTAAGGATGCTTAAGTACGGCTAAGGATGAAGAAGGATGCTTAAGTACGGCTAAGGATGAAGAAGGGTGCTTAAGTACGCTTAGGTATGCTTAAGTACGGCTAGGGATGATTAAGGATGCTTAAGTACGGTTAGGGATGCTTAAGCACAACTAGGGATGATTAAGGATGCTTAAGTACGGTTACGGATGCTTAAGTACGGCTAGGGATGATAAAGGATGCTTAAGTACGGTTAGGGATGCTTAAGCACAACTAGGGATGATTAAGGATGCTTAAGTACGCTTACGGATGCGTAAGTACGGCTAGGGATGATAAAGGATGCTTAAGTACGGTTAGGGATGAAGAAGGATGCTTAAGTACGCTTACGGATGCGTAAGTACGGCTAGGGATGATAAAGGATTCTTAAGTACGGTGAGGGATGAAGAAGGATGCTTAAGTACGCTTAGGTATGCTTAAGTACGGCTAGGGATGATAAAGGATGCTTAAGTACGGCTAAGGATGAAGAAGGATGCTTAAGTACGCTCAGGTATGCTTAAGTACGGCTAGGGATGATTAAGGATGCTTAAGTACGGTTAGGGATCCTTAAGCACAACTTGGGATGATAAAGGATGCTTAAGTACGGTTACGGATGCTTAGGTACGGCTAGGGATGATAAAGGATGCTTAAGTATGGTTAGGGATGAAGAAGGATGCTTCAGTACGCTTACGGATGCGTAAGTACGGCTAGGGATGATAAAGGATGCTTAAGTACGGTTACGGATGCTTAGGTACGGCTAGGGATGATAAAGGATGCTTAAGTAGGGTTAGGGATAAAGAAGGATGCTTAAGTACGCTTACGGATGCGTAAGTACGGCTAGGGATGATAAAGGATGCTTAATGACGGCTAGGGATGATAAAGGATTCTTAAGTACGGTTAGGGATGAAGAAGGATGCTTAAGTACGCTTAGGTATGCTTAAGTACGGCTAGGGATGATAAAGGATGCTTAAGTACGGCTAAGGATGAAGAAGGATGCTTAAGTACGCTTAGGTATGCTTAAGTACGGCTAGGGATGATTACGGATGCTTAAGTACGGTAAAGGATGCTTAAGTACGGTTACGGATGCTTAGGTACGGCTAGGGATGATAAAGGATGCTTAAGTACGGTTAGGGATAAAGAAGGATGCTTAAGTACGCTTACGGATGCGTAAGTACGGCTAGGGATGATAAAGGATGCTTAAGGACGGCTAGGGATGA
>NC_090869.1:10019600-10049600 GCF_036669935.1 Montipora foliosa | reverse complement strand
TAACAATTATTCCATGAGCCCGAGTTGGATATGAAGTGATAAAATAACCAACGAGCGCGTAGCGCGAGTTGGTTATAATCACTTCATATCCAACAAGGACGAATGGAATAATTGTTTTAGTAAATTCTCAAACCAGGTTTTGCCGCCGATTTTTATTCCCACAACTTTACAAAGTGTCCGGAAAGAGCATCTTGGCGCACTATTTTCCATATGAAGCTTCGAGGGCTAATATGCTAGTTTTAAGAACATCAAATTTCCAAGGGGCAACTATCAGACCGATAGTTCCGAGACATAAACACTCTATTGTCTTTATTGTTCAACACTAAATTTTCTTCCCCGCGCCAGTTGAAAAACAGTCAAAACCCACTTAATGCAGATCAATCAAATATTTATTCATGCGTACAGGCTGTCACAAATGTCAATAATTCGCAGCGTACATTGGCTAAAGAATAGCGTACAACTGTCAACTGTTTTTTCAGAGGACGACTACTATCCATCCGGGTATTTTCCTCGGACGGGCACTTTGGGCTGATAGTGTCTCTCCGCGGACGAACACTATCGCGTAACGTGATCAATTTAACTATAATGGCTCATAGTCGGAGTTTTTTAGCCAATCAAAAAGCTAGAAATGCAATAGTCGGAGCTGAAAATTTACTAAATGTATATATTCTTACTGGTGGATTTTATCATTGTAAAGTTTTGTGTGGCAACTATATAATAAATCAATAAATAAAATTGCAAAGATTAAAAGATCACAGAGCTGCAGCTTTGCGCCATGTAACTAGACAAATAAACAAAATGAAACCAGTTCAGCCCAAGCAAAGAAGAAGACAGGATTTATGAACAACTGAACAGTGAGGAGTTAAAAGTTCTTAAACCAAACGAATTCCACTTTCCACTTATAAATAGAATTCAAGATACCTTTCCGTAATTTGTGTTAATAATTACCTTCTTTGTTATGACTGTGCCACGGGCTGCATCCTGCAGCTGCTGAAGGAGCAACAGCATGGCTTGCTTCCGGCTGCACAGGATCTATTGCAGAATAATCAACACAATCTGCTGTTAGATTGACAAAAAGCGGCATAAAGAACTTTCTGACTACCAGGAAATAAAGAGAAAAACAATATTATGGTTTAGAAATTAAAAAGATACAGCTGCACTGACATTAACTGAAAAAAAAAAACTTTCAAGGTAAATATTTAGCAATTATTGAATGAGGCTGAGTAGGATATGAAGAATTCTGCAGGTCGAGGAGGGTGTTATCCACCAAGGCCGAAGGCCGAGGTGGATAACATCCTCCGAGATCTCGTCCCCTGCATTTTTCGGTCAACGGTTCAATAATTTGCAGCGGGTTACACTTTTGACGTCATTTTGACGTCATCGGTTCAATAATCTGCAGCGGGCTACACTTTTGACGTCATTGATTCAATATGACGAAGTTTCTTTCCAAATTTGGTGAACAGCAGCTGGTTATGGTAAATTATGCATGTGGTTTTAACCAATCGAAAACGGGGAAATAGTTTGAATGAATAATAATAGGCAATATTGATCAGCTGGATGGGTAAAATAAAATATAATGTATCGAAAAATACATAATTGAAATAACAAAGCAAGCGCAAGAACAACTGAGAGCCTTGAAGAACTCCACAGGCTGTTGCATTGATAAAAATGTGCTCCCATACGCAGCTGTGTGAAAAAGACTGTTTTCAGTCAGTTAGCAGTAAGTGTGAAGTCAACCAATTTAAAACAAAACCTCAAATACCATTACTACATGTACATGCTTTCGGCATCAAGTGCTGGTTTTATGATTGTGATATATTGTGGTAGAGAAGACATAGATGGGTTTCAATGAACACCAGACTAAGACTTTTAGTTTTGGTACTTAAGCAAGAAAATGCCATTGGCAGGCACAAAGGCAAAGGCCTGTGGTTGAAAGAGACACTCCAACAACAATGTATTCCTCTTTTCACTTAGATGTTTGAATTTAAGAAACATCCTTACAGTGACTGATATCAATTACCTTGTTGGTGATGACTGTGTATGCTGGTTCCTGCAGCTGCTGAAGCAATATCGGCACCACTTCTTTCTGCCTGCACAGGATCTATTAGAAATTACTCATTGTAAGATCAATAGTGCATGTATGTTGGAAAATCTAACATGGGTTCTTAACATAATCTGACCCTGGCCAAATTTCGTCTGGGTATCATGATACTAACTACATCTTAGAGAAGAATATGTTTATTTGTGTCAAAAAAAGATTAACTATTTCAGGCATCCTTACCAGGTGATCTGGTGACGTAATTTGGAGGCCTGGGAAGAAAAAATTTAACGCCGTATCCCACAACCGTGAGCGGCCTTAGGTTTTGTTTCCAGATTTCCTGCAGTACAGTATTTCCATCGCCAAAACTCAACAGATCTTTCCGTGTCTCCTACATTTCCTGTTACTGAATGAACATTCAAATGGAAACCGCCAAGATCTAACGTAGCCTCTGCCATGTTGAATTCGGAAATAACATTCAAGGCCGCGCATGGTTGTGGGATACGGCGTTAAAATTTTTCTCCCCAGTCCTCCGCATTACGTCACCAGATCACCTGGTAAGTAATTGCCAGACACTGCCTTTCAGTCATTTGTATCTATGACATGTAGTGACCTTGCTTGTGATGAGTGTGTGCGCTGCTTCCTGCAGCTGCTGAAACAACATCAGCAAAGCTTGCTTCTGGCTGAAGTACAGGATCTATTGTAAAATAATCAATCTGCTGTCAGCATAATAACAAAAACACCAGCAAGAATTTCATTAGAACTATCAAATACAAAGAAAAATAATTGTACTCATGAACATTTTAAAATTATATAGAAAACAGAAGCCCTTTAATAAGACATTGACTGAAAAGACTTTGGAGTTAAATTAGCAAATTGATCATTTAAAATAAAAGTATATGAGAGAATAATCTGAGATGTATTTCAAAAATAATGCCAAGTGTCAGAATCAGATTAGTATCAAAATAGCAGAAATAGCTACTTGACTTTGAAAATAATAATTGAAACACTGTTTTAGATTTTGAGAGTGGAGGAGAAATCATTTCATATTGATCGCATGACATTTTCAATATTGTCTCAGAAAAGAATTCCAAACCAAAATTGGTTTGGGTAGCTCCTTTTTGAAGATATCTAGCAAAATGTTTATGTTCAATTGCCAGAGGTTTGAAGATTGAGTCAAAGATGGCTGG
The DNA here is from genome assembly GCF_036669935.1 of Montipora foliosa. Lineage (NCBI taxonomy): Eukaryota > Metazoa > Cnidaria > Anthozoa > Scleractinia > Acroporidae > Montipora > Montipora foliosa. The sequence goes on along the minus strand of NC_090869.1, from coordinate 10,046,372 downwards.
GAGTTCATGAAAGTGTAATTGCTGCATAAAAGGGGTTTTATATGAGAACAGGGTATCAACAATCTTAAGCAGTACCGTAAACGTTCATGTATAAGCCGCATCTGTAGATAAGCCGCACCCCGAATTTAGAAGCGCACATTTTGGAAAAAAATGTAGTACAATAAAGTTTGAAGTTCCAGTAATGTTCTATTGCTATAAACCAACAAGGACAAACAAGGTTTCAGCATAAAGTTGAAAACGAATGAGTGCTTAGTAGCCAAGCTTTAAACATGGGGAGGAATCTGGGCCAGGGCCTGGGTATCATGACCACGTCTATACCTGCAATAGGCGAAAAAATTCATGCAGAACAGGAGCTTGATAATGCAGTCGACAAATTTGCCGAGAAGGTGGTCAAGGACAACGAAGCAGTTGGCCATTTACCTCGCGAGTACTCGCGAATTTTGTGGTATTTTATTGCACGTGGCGGAAAGATATGCGTGGAAGTGACTGGCCAAAGACGTCACTGCAAACAGCTGTGCGGAGGAATGCCATGGAGATTCCTTGTAGGTTGGTGTTTACTTGTTCGAGTACAGCGAAAATTAATCGCTTGAAAGAACTCTAGGAGAGCAAGATTCGCCGATAAACACTCGAAGACACAAACGGCTCCTTTGAGCCACCACTCATTAAAAAGCCAATGAACAACAGCAACATGCTCTCAGTTTTTTTTATCTTTCGTTACTGAGATCTTAAGAAGTTGTATGAATATTAATTAGGTTTTTTAAAACTCCAAACACATATGTATCCATGGATAAGCCACACCCTTGATTTATGGCTTCAATTTTGTGAAAAAAAAGTGCGGCTTATACATGGACGTTTACGGTAAGTTCCAATTTTTTGGAAAGGGGAAAGGAACAAACATAATATTTGAAAAACGTCACGTAAATGGTTTTGTTAATGGGCATGTTACAACACAATATTAACATACATGTAAAACAAGAGCTAGTTGTTACCCTGTCTTAAAGTAAAACAAGAAAAAAAGTGGTATTACCCTGTTATGAAGCAATACGCAAAAAAGAAAAAAAGAGCAACCTTGAAACAGGCAACATATGAACAGCACCCTAAGTTCTTGCTCCCAAAAACACACCTGCATCTCTAGAGGTCTTCATTGTACACTCCCACTCATTCAGTTTGTCCTTAATTCTGTTGTCATTATCTTTCCACTGCTTCAGAAGTTCTTTGAAATGTTCCTCATCCCATGGATCCATTTCTTCTTCCTCTATTTTACGGATGGCAACTTCATATTCAGCTCCACCCAATCCTACCAGTGTTTTCTGGATCTGCTTTCTGTATTTACAGAATTCTCCATCACTAACAAAGGCCTCTTCAGTATGGTCCGATACTGCATTCGCACAATACTTCAAACGTACAATGTGAGATTCACAGCTGTTGTCAGAGGAATGGGGAAGTAGATCCCAGCCAGTGGCTGGAGGACTCAGGTTACAGATTGTCCTCAGAAGCACAAGCAAGAGAGAATTGTCAAAGCCAGTGGATGACACAGAAGAGGGCTTAACTGGATACAATTGAATCCACTGCGCTGGATTGAGGATTCCTTCCTTTCGAAGAGACCGAAGCTCAGAGTGCACTGGCTCACGTTTCAAGGTATTCCAAAGGTCTTGTGGATGAATTACTCTATCAAACACATCCCTCAACACTTGTGACCCCAGCCTGACCAGAAGGCAACATAACACTGTGTACTTGGTTTTTCCATCAACAGCACCTGAAACAAGCATCAGAAAAGATCTCTGGGGTATCATTCTGGTTACGATGACCTCATTTAAGGTGGGTTTGCTAATAAGTTTTCAGGATTGTCATTGACAAAATACATCTGAGTTTTCATTAGAAAATTTAACCTCTTATGGGATCACATCACCTCTGCCAGGCTCCTATAAGTCACCGCTTATGAGCCGAGTGGCCCATCAGGCCGGCGCTTATCTCCGGTTTCCTTAGCATGAAGCGACTAGTAGTATTTAATTTTATACCCCCCCACCCCCCCTGGATGGGATGTTAGTCCATCGCAGGGTTCGCCCCAGCATTTTGCCGGGACCCATTTATACACCTGGGTGGAGAAAGGCACCGTGAGAGTACAGTGTCTTGCCCAAGAACACAACACAATGTCCCCGGCCAGGACACGAACCTGGACCACGCGGTCCGGAGTCAAGCACTCTAACCATGAGGCCACCGTGCCTCCCTACGCCAGGCTCCTATACTACACAGCAACTGAACACAGCTCAGTAATTGGGTACATGTAGTTTGCCACCCACAAGTTATGGATTCAAATCCTGTTCAAGCTGAAATTCTTCAGGCTTTACTTTGTACTTTTGTTACCGCTCAAATAATTTTCATAACTGTAATGTGCTTAATCTGCAGTTTAAATGAGCATCTTTCATGTTTAGTCGAATCATATCTTCATGCTCAACAGGTTTCAATGCAAGAGTGACTGGACACAAACATGTGACAACAACAGACAGCCCACAGTACTAAATTACTACCAATGGAAAGCTGGTTTACTGACTTATAATTAAAAACAGACCACTAAACCAATGCTTACAACTTCCTCCAGTCCCTACAAAATGGATAACTTATCAGCAACAGCAGTAACAGACAAACAGATTTATTTTAATAAAAATAACTGACTGACCTTTTTTTACTAACAATATGCATATAGACATTAGACTAAGATGGATCCAAATGCACCAATCACTGTTTTACAGTCTTCATGGCCAGTGACAGACAGTTGACCAATAAGAGTATAACTTTGATAACCAATCACTACAAAATGACTAGAGTATTTATACCAATCTACTGACGCTACACAAATCCCTTGACCCTGAAGATTACTTCCGCTCAGATTGTCCAAACATCAGTCTATGTCACCCTAAACAGTCCTTCTCAGGAATACACTCACCCAGACAATTGTCCTTCATATCAAGTTTGTAAATGTGATACAGAAGATATGCCACTCATATTGTATATAATTATTGCATCAACTATTATCACAGAAAGTTCAAGCACATAACTGTTAAGATACTTCAAGAGTGCACACATTTTCAAATTTTTGTCCAGATGTAGTGTAGATGTCTTCAAAGGCATTGTCAGTATAGTCTTTAAGTCATTGGCATATTCCTTTTTGAGAAAATGCAGATTTAAGAACTTCTGTTCCAACTGCCATTTTTTCACACCATTCAAAATAATTCATGCTTACTTTACTGTCAACCTTTCCTAAAAAGCAATTAAGATCAGCTCAAAACCTCTTAAAAGCTATTCTATGTTATCTACACATCCAGTTCCGTGACTTTTGAGAAATTAAAATCTTTTTTAATTTTTCACCCAAAATAATTTCAACTTTAATTAACATTCCTGTTTTTTTTCTTGACTGAAGGTATCCTTGATACTGCATCATTTTCTGACAAGCAATAAAGTGCCAAATCTAACAATAATTGGGTGCAGGGATGGCCCGGGTTCGATTCCCAGACTCGGTATCATATGTGGGTTGAATTTGTTGGTTCTCTACTCTGCACCGAGAGGTTTTTCTCCGAGGTTTTCTCCGGGTACTCCAGTTTTCCCCTCTCCTAAATAACCAAAATTTGATTTGATTTGCATCAACTTGTTAATTTCAATTTACAGTGTCCCCGATTAGTGCTCTACAGCACTAGAAGACTAGACACTTAAATAAAGTTCATTTCCTTTTTTTTCTCTTTTTTTTTTTGTATTTGAACCTTTAACTCTTTAAGTATTCAATAAGCTTTCTGATCTGATCTGATCTGAAGCCTTTATCATTCCATCTCGGAACAAAGGCCACTGTCAAAGTCCCTCTAGTCCCCTCTGTCCCTGGACAGGTGTTCGAGCTGGTGCCAAGAGAGACCTCTCGACTGGATGGTATGGTCTGCCTCTCCTCCAGCTGTTACGCAGTCTACCTCTCCGTCTACTTTCCTGTAGGTTCCAACCAAGGGCCTGTCAAGCAATGCAGTCGTTCGATCTCCTAAGTGTATGGCCAATAAAGGCACATTTTCTGCTCATTACATTACATTACATTACATACTTAATTGACCGCTCCCCATAGGGGCTTTTCAGGGCCAATGAAACACAACGAAACGACAGAACAGAACAACAACAACTGTTAAGAATCCCAACTGGCCGGAGGCAAACCAGTTGGCTATTTACAAGTGCAGCTGAGAAGTTGAACTAGGGACTACCAGGATCAAATTCAACGAGTGGTCAGAGCGTGTCTTGAACCTGGGATCTCCGGATCTCAAGGCAAGCGCCCTTACCACTGGGCCACACTGCCTCCTCTCCTCATTATCTGTTGCCTCACAGGTGCTTGACCTGCGGCTTCCCACAGGTTAGAATTGCTGATAGTGACAGGCCAATAAATTCCAAGTCTGTAATTTTGACACGGTTGTCTCAGTCATTCTCCATGTTTCAGACTCATAGAGCAAGACAGACTCTACATTAGAATTGAAAATTCTAATTTTGGTGGCTGTTGTTATTTCCCTGGATCTCCAGATGTGTGCTAAGATATTAAATGCGCTACAAATTGCTTTCCCTATCCTTGCCAATACGTCTTTGTCCGTTCCTCCCGTGACGTTAATAACACTGCCTAAGTATGTGAAGGATGTTACATCTTCTATGCTGAAATTATTGATGGTAATATCCTCATTCCATTTGCTGTTGATCCTCATGATCTTTGTCTTATCAGTATTGATGTTAAGCCCTAATTTACTGTAGATGAGATAGCTTTGAGTTTGGAGGTTTTCGCTTGCATCTGAGAATGAGTGTGAGCCAGAAGTGCCAAGTTGGTACATTGGGTGCCGAGTTGGTCTACAAGAGTCCACTGAATTCCATTCCTTGAGCCAGTTGTCGTCTCTTTCATCGCCCAATCAATCGCAAGAAGGAAAAAGAATGGTGATAGGAGACAGCCCTGTCTTACGCCCGTTTTGATACTAAAGCTTTCAGTTAAGCCACCATCATGAAGAATAGTTCACTAGCGATATGATCTTGCCAGGGATTCCATAATTGGCCATCAAATCCCACAGAACATTTCTATCCAGGCTATCGAAGGCCTTCTCATAGTCAATGAAATTTACATAGAGTGGGGTCCTCTATTCCAGCGACTGCTCCACAATTATACGCAGGGTAGCTATTTGATCTGCTGTTGATCTTGATGACCTGCAGCCTGCCTGGTTCTCCCTCAATATCTCATCCACAGCTTCCCTCATACAATCCAGGATTATAGGGTATAAAACTTTCCCAGCGGTTGACAGGAGCATTATTCCTCTATAGTTTCTATAAAGGCTCAGGTCTCCTTTCTTAGGTTGCTTAACGAGGATCCCCTCTCTCCATTCTGATGGTATGTATTCTTGTTCCCAGATCTTAGTTAGGAGGCCCTGTAGCATGTGCACTGAGCTGTTGATGTCAGCCGTCAATATCTCTACAGGGATGTTGTCTAAACCTGCTGATTTGTTTTTCTTCAGGGATTTGATCGCCTTTTTGACTTCAGCTTCAGTTGGGGGTTCACAGTTTATATCAAGCTGTTGGTCAGCTGGTGGCAATGTTGGAGGCTGCAATGGCAAAGGTCTATTAAGCAGCTGTCGAAAGTGCTCTACCCATCTTGTAAGCTAGTCCCCAGTAGTTGTTAGAAGGCAGCCATTTACCGTATTTACCAGTGTATAATACGCACTTTTTTTCCGCTAAAACAGCTCCGAAAATTGAGATGCGTATCATACACGGAATCCATTGTTTTAGACACGCATCCCTCATTAGCATAAAAACAAAGACGCATTGGTTTCTGATTGAAAAGTAAAAGGCTTGACCAAGATCCACTAATAAATTAACCTTTCTGTTTAAATGAACAACTGAACAACATAGCCTTAAACTGAAACATCAAAATGGCCACGAAACTCCTCGGAGTTTACGATGCCGGTCTGATAAACAACGCTCGTTAATTTCGCTGAAGATCATCCGATTTCACACTGTTATATTATAAAACTTTGCAAAGAACACAACTACCCACTACATGTTACTGGAAATATGGACAAAACGCCACTGATCTTCGATATGCCGCCAAACCGAATGATCAACATTACACCGCGGAGAAGAAAATTAATGTCACGCAACTGTTTTGTTGGCGCGTGCTGGTGATGGATCAAAATTAAGACCAATGGTGATTTTCAAGAGGAAAACGGTGCCTAAAGTTGAAAACAAGCACAGGGTTATCAGTGACGCCCAAGAGAAAGGCCAACTGGATGCCGAAGGAATGAAGAGTTTGGCGTGCTCCACGTGTTGGGACTGGGGAGACGAAGAAGCCTGCTTATTTATGCTTTCGAAGCTCGTGTGACTGAAAGCATGAAAGCAGCATTTACAGAGAAAACACCAATTTAGCAGTAATTCTTGGCAGATTGACCTCAGTTCTGCCTGAAGAGATGATTGAGTCGTATTTTGTCAAATATGGAGTAGTAAAATTAAAAACGATCTTGTGGACGGACAACGAGATGAACTTGTCGATGACGAATCTTGTGCGAGAGAAGTGCTGTTCGATTGTGACTACGAGTTAAAGGTTTCAGTTTTTAAACACTTTACGTAGGCTTATTTACTTTACTATTGTATGTAGCAGAGCAAATTTTCTTATCCAGGAAATGGATTTTTCCACACTAGTTTTGCTTTTTGCTCTAACTTTTTTTTTCAAAATGCAGTCCAAAATTGGGGTGCGTATTATACACGGGCGCGTATTATACACAGGTAAATACGGTAAGTGTCTAATTTGGCGGTTTATTACCCTGAACCTACTTGAGAGTTGCTTTGTTGTATCATAGAGTGTCTTCATGTCATGTTGCCTGGCTGCTGTTTCTGCTGCCTTAGCTAGGTCATCAATATACTTCCTCTTGTCCTCTCTCACACTTCTTTTAACATCCTTATTTGCTTCAATGTACTCGGTATGGGCCCTTTCTTTTTGCACTCGTGTCCTTAGATATCCAACCTTTTTTTGATTGTTTCTTTCGACCAAGTACTTCCTCGCTTGTTTCAGTCCACACCTTCTTTAGGCTATCCCAGTTTTCGTCTATGGGGTCTTCAGGGTCCTGCATATCTTGGAGAGCTTGGTATTTATTCCTGATCGTGATGGAAAATTGCTGTGCAATAAAGGATCTTTCAATAAGTTGATATCATATTCCACCCTATTTGAGACGCATCTGGCTGATGTTTTCAACTTGAGCTGAAATTTACGTCAAGCAGTGTTCTTCTAAACTTCCTTGATACAGTGTATGCAGAGGTCGTCTGTCTGGTTTTCAGTTGTATAGTTGGGCGAGACCCAAGTTGTATGGTTGTGCGGAAAAACGGACCCTCCTATCACCAGCTCATGCTCGGCACACAAATCTGCAAATCTCTCACCATTATTATTCATGTCACCTACATGTAATCCATGTGTCCCCATGACGTCCTCATAGCTGATGTTATGGCTTCAAATCTTGGCATTCAAATCTCCCATCAAGACGGTCAATTCTCCTTGCGGTCTGTTGTTGCCCAGCACGTTTTTGAGTTTTCCATAAAACTGGTCCTTTACCTCATCAGTAGCCTCATTAGTAGGTGCATTACACATGATGAATCTGGCGATGATCCTTTTCTGTTTCGTTCTAAATGTGGCTGTTATTAACCTAGAACTTACTGGCTCCCAGCTAATGAGAGCCTTCTCTGGCTGTCTGGACAGCATGAATCCTACTCCTTCAGTGTGTGGTGCCCTATCGTGGGTATGGCCAGAGTATAGTATCAGTTCCCCAGTGTCAAGACGACAATAAGCTTTCAAATGATATAAAAATTTACTTGGGTAAATATTATGCACTGCATGACAGTTTACCAAATTCATGTATTTTTTATCCTAAGCTTGGATGAATGTGCAAATGAAGATTTGCACATTCGTCAATTTGAAAAACAAATGACTCTTAATTGTTTTTTAATACAAACCATGCATCATGAATGTTATAAAGATATACTGCTGTTATGTACCAGAAACTAGAAAAATTATTACCAGAATGTTGATGTTCCTTTTTCTTCCCCCTATAAATATCAGACAAATTGTCTTTGAAGACCTTTGCTACCGGCCTCCGACCTTGTTCTGGCTTTTTTGACATCTTCCCTCACTGTGTGCAAGAAAATAAAAATTGATAAGAAGTGAGTCAGTGTTTCATTCCTGGGCGTGTAATACTAAGAAAAATCAATATTAATAGGATCACTCATATCAATCATCCACCTGCTCACCTTGAGCTCAAACAGAGCGACTGTGTGATTTTCAAATTCTCTTTTTAATGAAGAGCCATGTACCGGTAGTTGCTGTTGTTGTTGAGGTGGGGGGAGAGGTAAGAACCAACCCAGTGCTCAGGCTAGAAGTACCATTGCCAACAAGTTCAGCGCCTGCACATGCACCCATCACACCAAGGGACTGACTGCATGGAAACCTGTCACACTTACTTCCTACTTCCACTTAAACCTACATAAAAAGGAGAAGAAACTTCAAGGCAGGGTAGAGTCAAATGCACAGGAAGTTCAACTAACGTGCAGGCAGGTTAGGATTGGACAACAAAGCAGATTTCCAGGTAGTTTTCAGGTTAAACCACTACTGAGGGCTGTGGCTGGGTTTTGATCTCAGCCAGGCCAGATTTAAAAAGGTAATTAATTTTGAGTAGCAGAGCCATTCCAAGTTTTACTTGCGCCTTAATTCATATCCAACTACAGATGCCACAAAATTCACATTTTTCAAAACTATGGACAAGGATGGATTGTTCATCTTCAATTTAGTGATTAACTTCACGGCATCAGGCTAATACAGACTGAAGGAAGTCCTACAATCTTGGACAAAACTCGTTGGGAAAATGTGACGCACTAATTTGTCTGTGTGATAAAGATGAATTTCTTCCCACTTTACCCCCTCCCCCCATTCCAATGTTGGTTAAAAAACGGGCAAAGGCTTGCACAGTATGTTTTGCATCACATTGTCAACATTGGTTTGGGGGGTGGGGGGAAAGGACCAATATACTTTGTAAGTGCATGTCAAATGATGCTTACGCTAGAATTTTTCCCAAGAGTTTTGTCCAAGATTGTAGTACTCTCAGAATTTCTAGAATTTATTTGTCAGCTAAATCTATGGTTCAACTCCCCCTTCCCCCAAAGGCATGTACCCTGAGTATTGAAGGGGGTAGTTTCTAAAGAAACTGTGGTGCTGTGTTGGTGGGGAAGTAGTATACAAAATTTTGGTTTTATCAATGGAGTTGATAATGTAAATTGGCCACCGTATTAAGATTAGAATCTCTGTTCGGAGGCCAATATACATTATCAATTCCTTTGATAAAACCAAATTTTTGTATACCCTGAGTATTGATTACTCTTTGTCTTGTCAGAGGTCAGGAAATTAATTTTATTACTATAACAGAGAAGTGGGGACTTTGAACTTGATCTTACATGTATGTGTCCCAGTGCTTGCACCCTGTTGGGAAATAATACTCTAGATTGAAGCACTTTGAGTCATGGACAGCAATAAAAAGTGAGGGAGTTTTTTACTTAAATTGCCTTCCTGCTACCAGACGTTTTTACTCCTACTGAGATGACTTTCTCCAGAATGTGAAGTCATTGCTCAAAAGTCCACATCCAGTTTACCATGCATGACTCAAATAAACTGTGTCTCTTAATTGGGCCAGTGTCATGGGTTGTTAGCAAGAATCTGGAAAGCGAAGGAGACCTGTTTACTGATGGCAAACAAATGGCCAAAGTTTCTGCAAAAATGGCTATTTTAGCTCACAGAAACCATTCTTAAGTGTTTTTAGTTACGCGCAGCCAAGATTAAAATGAATGCCAACTTGAAAATGTCGGGCCGAAGTTTTCAAAATCTTCTCTTGCATAGGTCTAATCAGAAAGTTCCCCTCCAGGCAGTGCATTTGAATTGGAGAGGTTTTAGAACACCAGGCCTTGGTTAGTTCAAAAGGTAGATAGCGATAAATCACTATCCAGCGGATAAACACTATCAAAACCAATTGAGTTATCCAGTGGATAGTGATCACTGCAGTGATCCAGAAGCAATATTATTTAAGAATGAAACGGTCACTGAAAATTGATTTAGCAATTTTATGGTTGAAATAAAAGGGATAATTTCCATGATACTACCTCTTTAAATGTAAGCTGTTGAAATACATGCATCTCTTGCTGGCCGAAGAAAGGATTCTCGAAAAGCTTTACTGTGACTTTTATGGAATTTCAAATGGGCCAATGATGGGTTATTTGAACATCGAGTTAAGCTTGAACAGAGGGAAATCCGAGTATTCACTGGATAAATCACTATCCACTGGATAACTCAATTGGTTTTGATAGTGTTTATCCACTGGATAGTGATTCATCGCTATCTACCTTTTGAACAACCAAGGCCTGGTGTTCTAAAACCTCTCCAATTCAAATGCACTGCCTGGAGGGGAACTTTCTGATTAGCCCAGCAGATGGTAAATTCTGATTTGCCAGCTAGGAGGCAATAATGTCATCTACCTTGTGTTAACCAATATCTCTATACTCTGCCTGCACGGAAATTATTTAGTTTTCCTGATGCAGAAGAAAATAAAAAGCGCTGAAACACACACACTCTTTAAAGTTACTGGCAAATGATTTAAAATTCCACAGAGAAACAAGTCAAATACTAATTTAAAGGAAGAACATGGGCAACAAAATTAATAATACTTTAAGGAAGAGAAATTCTAATTAACAATTAGATTATGAGCTCGAGATTTCCATGAGGTGAAGGCCTCATCAACTATCACCTAATGCCTAATGGCTGATAGTGCCTAATGGCCTAATGGCTAATACATGCCTAATTGCTGATAGTGTTCAATGGCTCAGCCAATCAGATTACAGCATTTGCATTAGTATACTTGTAGAATTCTACTAATAAAAATTATTATACTGCACACGGGTGTTTGCAATTTTCATGGAATATTTCTTCATTCTCATGTATTCCAGTGGCTTGAAACAATTATACATGTAACACCTTTTTGAAAACAGGGCTACCAATTCCCCAGCTGAATAAAACTGCATGGGATTGGATGTTTTGTTAATCTGACCTTCAAACGATTTATCAATTAGGGGGATAATATAAAAAAAAAAAAGAAAACACTCGCTACACTTATAATACTGGAAACCAAATTACGACAGAGGCTTCAACTTCCACTTCTTATGAAACTTGTTCAAACTGTTGGTCTTACCAGCAATATATAACTCCGTTTCATACTTTTTTTATATAAACATAACTTTAAATAGACTTATAGTAAGTTTCATCTCGTTTCTCCTACACTGGTAAATTATAGATTTTCCTAACAAAATACAATAATTTAAAAAAATGAAGATCTTTTCCACGGAAGCCAATAATTATTTCTTTCAAAGATAAAGTAATGTCTTCTTTCATGTTTTCAAACCAAAATAATTTTAAGTCTATCCAGAAAACTTGTGAAAAGGGGCAAAGATAAAATAAATGTTCCAATTCTTCTCTAGAACGGCAACAAAAAGAGCAAACATCTGAATCTACTTTTCCCAATTTCTTTAGTAGAATATTCGTGCAAGTTATATTATTAAGAATTTTAAATTGAAAATCCCTTAGAAATGTTTCCATACAGACTTCATTAGGTAGAAGGTAGATCTCCGATAATTCTTTACGAGTAACATTAATTAAATTTTTGCTGCAACCTTTTTGCAACATTTGGTAGAGTAGCTTTCAACTCAATAAGCATGCTGTAATGATGTTTGCATTTGGCCACCGCAACATCAAAGAAAGTGTTATTATAATAGAAACCCAGTTTTTCACCCTTTCTGACATCATCTTCCTTACCCCTTAAAACAATAGGAATAGCTGCTCGTAAACCAGTCCATTGTAAGAAATTGCATTTTATATTTGTTCCATTTTTGATAATTTTTGATCCTAATATTTTTGTTGTTCCAAATTACTGAACTTGACCTATTAGCTTCAGGAAAGGCTTGTCTGAAATCTGCCCAAAACTTAATCAGTTCTGCATAAAAAGTGTTTGAAAGCTTAAAGTCTTTTGGGTCATAGTCACAATAAAAAAGAAATGATCCTCCATAAGGTTTTAGCAAGTAGTTAAGATACGACTTCCAACCAGCTTCCTCACCATTACACAACCTGTTCAACCATGATAAGCGAAGAGAATGCACTAGAGTCTCAAAATCAAATTTATTATGGCAGTTCTCACAACTCTATCCTGACCTCTCCACAAAAACTTAGGAACAACTTTATTTATTTCTTCAATAATTTCCTCTCGAACAACAAACATACTGGCTATGGAGATTAACTTGGGCAAAAGAAATGAGTTAATTACCTGAGCCCTACCAAATAGAGTTAAACCTCTTCCTTTCCACCAGTTTGTTGTGTTTTCTAATTTCTTGAGTCGTTTATAGTTCATTTTAATAAAATCATCATAATCATTAGTTAAATAGACCCCTAAAGATTTAATAGGATGTGCAGGCCAATTAATTGAGACCAAAGAGATCACCCTTCCAATCGCAACCTTCTCCTACACCCATACATTCAGATTTAGAAATGTTACTTTCTAAGCCTGAAATTTTTTCAAAAGATTTAAGTACATCCAATAACGTCTTGAGAGAGGAATCGTCTCTTAGGACCCCGGTCGTATCATCTGCGTATTGTAGCAACTTAATCTCACTCTCCCCAAGACAAATTCCCCAAATGTTATCGTTAGCGCTTATTGCTATAGCCAATAATTCTATCACTGTTATAAAAATATAAAGTGAAAGAGGGTCCCCTTGTCGAACTCCTCTCTCTAGAATAATCTGAATGCAAACCGTTATTACTAATGCAACTAGATACATCAGTGTATAGAACTGAAACCCATCTCCTAAAAATAGGGCCAAAACCGAAAACTTCTAGACATCTGAATATAGTGTCCCATTCAATGCTGTCAAATGCTTTCTCAAAGTCCAGAAATGCCAGAATACCACTTGTACCCTCATTCTTTGTAAATTCCATTATGTCGTACAACGTTCTAATGGTTTCACTTATATACCTTCCTTCCACATAACCACCATGATTACTATCGATTATATTTGGTAGAATCTTCTTTACCCGAAACGCTAAGATTTTAGATAAAATTTTAACCTCTGTATTTAACAAAGAAAGGTGACTGCAGTGGACAGGATTTAAAATTCATAAAATGACATAGTCTGGATTTAACATCCCTTGTGACTTATGCCAGCTCACGATATCGGGCTGAAAGCATACAAGGGCGCCTCTGGCTGCCGCTATACAGTCCATGTTGATGTCGGAGCACAGCACCACAGCTATGTGTTAATTAGCTGTGAGTCGATTTTGATGAGGCAGGAAAACCGGAGTACCCGGAGAAAAACCCTCGAGTCAGGTTGAGATCGACTGAAACTCAACCCACTTGCAAGCCGCGGACAGAGTTGAACCCCGGCTAGCAGTGGTGGGAGGCTCGATAGATAACCACTAAACCACCCTGACTCTCAGGGTGCAATTAAATCTGTGTGCAAGTTTTGAACTTTGCTCTTGAGATTCTGAATTCCCATGGATATTTCCTAGCTATGAAGTTTCATTTTATAATAAAATAAATGGTGTTAAATTATCTGATAGAAGCTCAGAGCATCTCTTTAATTTAATAAGGGGGTGCTTTTAATAGATATGAGGGATTCACTGTATAAACAAGCTCAACAAAACTATTGTGCTTTAGGCGAAAACTTAAATAGCAGACTATTGACTCCATCCATTACTACCTCTGGGCAGTCAAGAGATCAATATCCGTATTTCAATCTGAACTCAATATTAACAAAATACAATCTGCAAACTCTTGTTGATCAAGCAAAAAACAAACTATATTAGCAGATTTTGCTTCATTTCTTTATTTCCTCATATCCTCAAGTAATTTCATTGGGAGTGAGGCGTGTGTCTACTAGAATGGGGACATTGTCTGAATTGCAAACCTACATGTAATATTGTTATAGCCATTTATTTGAGGGCGGGTGTCCATAATTTCGCGTGATCGCATTACAAGGCAATACATGGTTTTCAATATTATTTAAGAATGAAACGGTCACTGAAAATTGATTTAGCAATTTTATGGTTGAAATAAAAGGGATAATTTCCATGATACTACCTCTTTAAATGTAAGCTGTTGAAATACATGCATCTCTTGCTGGCCGAAGAAAGGATTCTCGAAAAGCTTTACTGTGACTTTTATGGAATTTCAAATGGGCCAATGATGGGTTATTTGAACATCGAGTTAAGCTTGAACAGAGGGAAATCCGAGTATTCACTGGATAAATCACTATCCACTGGATAACTCAATTGGTTTTGATAGTGTTTATCCACTGGATAGTGATTCATCGCTATCTACCTTTTGAACAACCAAGGCCTGGTGTTCTAAAACCTCTCCAATTCAAATGCACTGCCTGGAGGGGAACTTTCTGATTAGCCCAGCAGATGGTAAATTCTGATTTGCCAGCTAGGAGGCAATAATGTCATCTACCTTGTGTTAACCAATATCTCTATACTCTGCCTGCACGGAAATTATTTAGTTTTCCTGATGCAGAAGAAAATAAAAAGCGCTGAAACACACACACTCTTTAAAGTTACTGGCAAATGATTTAAAATTCCACAGAGAAACAAGTCAAATACTAATTTAAAGGAAGAACATGGGCAACAAAATTAATAATACTTTAAGGAAGAGAAATTCTAATTAACAATTAGATTATGAGCTCGAGATTTCCATGAGGTGAAGGCCTCATCAACTATCACCTAATGCCTAATGGCTGATAGTGCCTAATGGCCTAATGGCTAATACATGCCTAATTGCTGATAGTGTTCAATGGCTCAGCCAATCAGATTACAGCATTTGCATTAGTATACTTGTAGAATTCTACTAATAAAAATTATTATACTGCACACGGGTGTTTGCAATTTTCATGGAATATTTCTTCATTCTCATGTATTCCAGTGGCTTGAAACAATTATACATGTAACACCTTTTTGAAAACAGGGCTACCAATTCCCCAGCTGAATAAAACTGCATGGGATTGGATGTTTTGTTAATCTGACCTTCAAACGATTTATCAATTAGGGGGATAATATAAAAAAAAAAAAGAAAACACTCGCTACACTTATAATACTGGAAACCAAATTACGACAGAGGCTTCAACTTCCACTTCTTATGAAACTTGTTCAAACTGTTGGTCTTACCAGCAATATATAACTCCGTTTCATACTTTTTTTATATAAACATAACTTTAAATAGACTTATAGTAAGTTTCATCTCGTTTCTCCTACACTGGTAAATTATAGATTTTCCTAACAAAATACAATAATTTAAAAAAATGAAGATCTTTTCCACGGAAGCCAATAATTATTTCTTTCAAAGATAAAGTAATGTCTTCTTTCATGTTTTCAAACCAAAATAATTTTAAGTCTATCCAGAAAACTTGTGAAAAGGGGCAAAGATAAAATAAATGTTCCAATTCTTCTCTAGAACGGCAACAAAAAGAGCAAACATCTGAATCTACTTTTCCCAATTTCTTTAGTAGAATATTCGTGCAAGTTATATTATTAAGAATTTTAAATTGAAAATCCCTTAGAAATGTTTCCATACAGACTTCATTAGGTAGAAGGTAGATCTCCGATAATTCTTTACGAGTAACATTAATTAAATTTTTGCTGCAACCTTTTTGCAACATTTGGTAGAGTAGCTTTCAACTCAATAAGCATGCTGTAATGATGTTTGCATTTGGCCACCGCAACATCAAAGAAAGTGTTATTATAATAGAAACCCAGTTTTTCACCCTTTCTGACATCATCTTCCTTACCCCTTAAAACAATAGGAATAGCTGCTCGTAAACCAGTCCATTGTAAGAAATTGCATTTTATATTTGTTCCATTTTTGATAATTTTTGATCCTAATATTTTTGTTGTTCCAAATTACTGAACTTGACCTATTAGCTTCAGGAAAGGCTTGTCTGAAATCTGCCCAAAACTTAATCAGTTCTGCATAAAAAGTGTTTGAAAGCTTAAAGTCTTTTGGGTCATAGTCACAATAAAAAAGAAATGATCCTCCATAAGGTTTTAGCAAGTAGTTAAGATACGACTTCCAACCAGCTTCCTCACCATTACACAACCTGTTCAACCATGATAAGCGAAGAGAATGCACTAGAGTCTCAAAATCAAATTTATTATGGCAGTTCTCACAACTCTATCCTGACCTCTCCACAAAAACTTAGGAACAACTTTATTTATTTCTTCAATAATTTCCTCTCGAACAACAAACATACTGGCTATGGAGATTAACTTGGGCAAAAGAAATGAGTTAATTACCTGAGCCCTACCAAATAGAGTTAAACCTCTTCCTTTCCACCAGTTTGTTGTGTTTTCTAATTTCTTGAGTCGTTTATAGTTCATTTTAATAAAATCATCATAATCATTAGTTAAATAGACCCCTAAAGATTTAATAGGATGTGCAGGCCAATTAACCCTTTCAGGCCCGAGGGGTTCCCCATTGACGAGTAAAATCGTCTGGCGTTAGACAGAGTAAAATCTATAAGTGCCATTTGGCACTATCGGGCCTGAAAGGGTTAAACGGGGACATAGTTTTTGGATGCTGTTAGCTTAACCCTTTCAGGCCCGAGGGGTTCCCCATTGACGAGTAAAATCGTCTGGCGTTAGACAGAGTAAAATCTATAAGTGCCATTTGGCACTATCGGGCCTGAAAGGGTTAATTGAGACCAAAGAGATCACCCTTCCAATCGCAACCTTCTCCTACACCCATACATTCAGATTTAGAAATGTTACTTTCTAAGCCTGAAATTTTTTCAAAAGATTTAAGTACATCCAATAACGTCTTGAGAGAGGAATCGTCTCTTAGGACCCCGGTCGTATCATCTGCGTATTGTAGCAACTTAATCTCACTCTCCCCAAGACAAATTCCCCAAATGTTATCGTTAGCGCTTATTGCTATAGCCAATAATTCTATCACTGTTATAAAAATATAAAGTGAAAGAGGGTCCCCTTGTCGAACTCCTCTCTCTAGAATAATCTGAATGCAAACCGTTATTACTAATGCAACTAGATACATCAGTGTATAGAACTGAAACCCATCTCCTAAAAATAGGGCCAAAACCGAAAACTTCTAGACATCTGAATATAGTGTCCCATTCAATGCTGTCAAATGCTTTCTCAAAGTCCAGAAATGCCAGAATACCACTTGTACCCTCATTCTTTGTAAATTCCATTATGTCGTACAACGTTCTAATGGTTTCACTTATATACCTTCCTTCCACATAACCACCATGATTACTATCGATTATATTTGGTAGAATCTTCTTTACCCGAAACGCTAAGATTTTAGATAAAATTTTAACCTCTGTATTTAACAAAGAAAGGTGACTGCAGTGGACAGGATTTAAAATTCATAAAATGACATAGTCTGGATTTAACATCCCTTGTGACTTATGCCAGCTCACGATATCGGGCTGAAAGCATACAAGGGCGCCTCTGGCTGCCGCTATACAGTCCATGTTGATGTCGGAGCACAGCACCACAGCTATGTGTTAATTAGCTGTGAGTCGATTTTGATGAGGCAGGAAAACCGGAGTACCCGGAGAAAAACCCTCGAGTCAGGTTGAGATCGACTGAAACTCAACCCACTTGCAAGCCGCGGACAGAGTTGAACCCCGGCTAGCAGTGGTGGGAGGCTCGATAGATAACCACTAAACCACCCTGACTCTCAGGGTGCAATTAAATCTGTGTGCAAGTTTTGAACTTTGCTCTTGAGATTCTGAATTCCCATGGATATTTCCTAGCTATGAAGTTTCATTTTATAATAAAATAAATGGTGTTAAATTATCTGATAGAAGCTCAGAGCATCTCTTTAATTTAATAAGGGGGTGCTTTTAATAGATATGAGGGATTCACTGTATAAACAAGCTCAACAAAACTATTGTGCTTTAGGCGAAAACTTAAATAGCAGACTATTGACTCCATCCATTACTACCTCTGGGCAGTCAAGAGATCAATATCCTTATTTCAATCTGAACTCAATATTAACAAAATACAATCTGCAAACTCTTGTTGATCAAGCAAAAAACAAACTATATTAGCAGATTTTGCTTCATTTCTTTATTTCCTCATATCCTCAAGTAATTTCATTGGGAGTGAGGCGTGTGTCTATTAGAATGGGGACATTGTCTGAATTGCAAACCTACATGTAATATTGTTATAGCCATTTATTTGAGGGCGGGTGTCCATAATTTCGCGTGATCGCATTACAAGGCAATACATGGTTTTCATTCCATACACATTCCGTGTGTTAGATAGGACACAAAAACATTGCTAGAGCTTCAGATACTGCTCTTAGCATTTTCAAGCAAAAAAAGCCGAAGATACCGCAAGGTAATGTTGCAATATTAGTGTCACGATCAGTTACACAAATTATAACGGTTTGTATGGGAATTTGTGAACATGTTAGGTGTCGAAAATAATATAGAGAGAGAAAAACAGCAAACCTTACAACCCATTCGAGTCGCTCTGAAATGGCCAAAGTACGCGAATGTTCACTGATAAGGTCACAAAATAAGGTACTAATTAAGAAGACAAGGTAAGGCATTTTTGTTCGATTCGTGTTCTTTATTTTCGACTCCTGAACACGTTCGCAACCCTTATGTGTATTAAAGTAATCGTTGACGCTCAAATTAAATTACAATATTTATAGCTTGGGCTACCTGTGAAAGAGCTAAAATTGATTCTTCACTGCAGAACAAGCTCGGGGTAGCAAGAAAATGATTATTTTGAATTAAGATTTATCACATTTTCATACCATTATTGATCATGAAGTATACAATACAAGCTCATTAAATTTAAACTGGACCAAATTAAAAGAAAGCTGAAAAGATCGCTATTTCCGCGTATAACTGAACTGATCATGGCCAAATGTCGGTCAGTCGGAGGATCGTCATTCTATCAAGAATTTTCCGTTACAGTGTTTTAAAACGCTTACCAAAGGCTTACGAGGCTTTCATAGCATTTCAGTCTGGGCTTGATTCCCTTTTCATCTGCTTCATACACATGTAACTTTGCGAAATGAAACAACCAGCAATTCATGCACCTAAAGCCCGCCGCACACGGTGAGAAAAGAGCTGAGCAAACTGCCTCGCGAGGCGGTTTGCTCAGCCGTTTCCTCACGTGTGCGGGTAAATCTTGGTGAGAAATTCGCCTCGCGAGGCCGTGAGGAGAAAATCAAACATGTTTGATATTTTTTGCCTCGCGAGGCAAACTCCTCATCGTGTGCGGCCATCGTGAGAATCGAGCTGAGCTTGGTCAAGCAAACATCCAATAGAAATACATGGCATACTCACGTGACTTCAGTGGTTCAAGATGGCGTCGGGTAGTATTTTGAGTGAGGTAATACTGGAGGAGAAACTCGTGGAATTATGGCCTGAATACACGTGCCTTTATGACGTGAGTTCTACAGAATTCAAGAACAGGGATCGACGGGAAGTCGCAATGTCTGAAATAGCGGAAAAGTTGGGCCAGAACGGTAGGTCGAACCTGCACGAAATTATGATTTTCCTCGAGCCAGCCAGAAATTAAATTTAGTAGTTTGTGCATGTAGCTTCTTTTTGGTTTTATAAATTAGATGTATTGCGCCATTTTTGTTGTAAGTATTAAAATGTTAGAAATGAAAGAATGAAAAATGCCCAATCAACGCATGTTAACTTGTCTTGAGTGTTTCTGCATTCTTGTAAGCTACGAAATGTACAGGATATGGAATTCCTGACGATTTCATGATTGTTTTCAATTCATCCTCATTCATTTAGGTTTACCACTTGGTTGCCTGATGAAATGGACATGTTTCAAGACAGGTGGCCTTGGGTTTAAATACCAGTTTGCAGGTCATGGGTCGCCGGAATTTGTTGCTGTTTATCTGGGTGTCTTGTTTTTAAAAGCAACATATAATATACAAATGGAATTTATTTAGGAAAGAGTGAGTTGAAGAATCTGTCTAAAGATTTCCAATTTTGCTGTACTTTTGAAGCAACTCAGTGCTAAAAGCTATATTCCTGGACCACTCTGAAAATATCAGCTCCTTCAACAAAGGTGCTTCTTGAAAGAAATGGATGGTTTTCAGTAATAATGTTGTCCACTGTTTAAAATGCCATTCTTGTCTGCTCTCTTTCTTTGACCATACCTATAATAATACATTTTTGTGTATTTAATATAGTAGGAAAATATTCAATAATAAAACATTTTATTTGCAGTTGATTGGGTCAAAAACAAACTACGTCAGCTACGAAACAGCTACACAAAAGCAAAGAAGGCACCACCAAGTGGATCTGCCAGAAAGGTGCCCTCAAAACGAACAGCATGGCTCCTTGACAAATTGCAGTTCCTTGCTCCACATGTTGCTACAAGGCCAACTGTCTCCAACTGTGACTTGGTAAGTCTTTCAACATTACAGTTATTGCCTTAAAGAGCACCCAACATCAAAATTTTTATTTTAGCAAAGGTTAAAAATCAAATATGATATCATATACTTTACCTTCGTTTCTCTACATTTTACTGGTACATTTTAATGTGCTTCATAAGGCATGTAAGAGAAAGATGCTGGCAATGGTTTGTCTCATGACCGATGCAGTGAGAGGTTTGGGCCTATTCCTTCGATGTCGTTATAAACTACTTTGCATTATAGTTTAGAAAAAACCTTGCCAATGTAAATTAGTTCTTGACATCATCGAAGGAATAGACCCATATCTCTCACTAGCTCGTCCATGGGACAAATGAATGCCAGCTTTGTTACTCTCTCATACCTCATCAGGCCTATTAAAAGTAAAATATAGAGAAGCAAATGTAAAATAAATGTTAGACATTTCACTTATGGAAAGAAAATTTTTTGAGGTTAGGTGCACTTTAATGGTTATGTATAGTCTAATGAGTTATCATATGATCCTGCCATGGAACTGACCCTAACTCAGACATAAAGTACTCAGTAATCTCCTTTCGTTGCTGCTTAGCAGCATGGGCTGGATTTCTAACTGAGCTCGTAGATAGGCCTGTAAGAGGAGGATCATTTCTCCAAGTGCCTGCAGTGATGGTGTGTTGATCTGTGTTTTCTATTTCTTGAGCACTTAGATAAGCAGACTTGTTGGTTTCGACCATGAAATTATGCAGACAACAGGCAGCTAAAATGAGAGTGACAACTTTTTCATCATTAAGCTTAATGGTTGTCAGAAAGACTCTAAACCTGTTAGCAAGAATGCCAAAAGCATTCTCAACAACACGCCTCGCTCTTGACAAGCGGTAATTGAAAATTCTCTTTGCCTTATCCAAGTTCCTCTGAGGATAGGGTTTCATAATGTTCTTGGATAGAGGGAAAGCGTCATCTCCAACTATATGATAATCTACTGGACTTGGAATTCCCTCAATTGTTTTAGCTGGTGGGATGTTGAGGGTGTTTCTTTCCAAAGCTTGCTTCAATGATGATCCTGCGAAGACACCTGCATCTCCAGCACGGCCAGGTGCACCAACATCCACGTACAAAAATTTGTAGTTAGCATCAACAAGTGCGAGAAGTAACACACTGAAAAAGTGCTTGTAGTTGAAGAATTCTGAACCACTATTAGGTGGTTGCTGTATGGCTATGTGCTTTCCATCAAGAGCACCTATGCAACATGGGTAATTCCACTTATTGTTAAATTCACGTGCTACTTTTTCCCATTGGTCTGCTGTATCTGGTACCTTAAAAGAGAGAAGTTTTAAAACATTATTCTTGACTGTTTACTTGTTTTATCATCACTAAAATATATTTCAGCCCTCTCCTACCCCAAGTACAGATAGTAGGAACACTGGTGACACTGGTCACGAAGAAATTGATGAGAACAACACTGGTGAAGACGGCCTACATGTATTTCCTTCAAAGGAAACACCAGAAGAACCACAGTCAACAAAGATGCCAATTAAATCACGTCCCAAGACAGCACAGAAACAACGAGAGGAAGAGGAGTTGCAATTGATCAAGGGCATTGCTAATTCTTTGAGTCAAAGTGCTAACAAAAAAGCTAAGAGTGCTCAAGGTGGCCAGTGTGAGACATTTGGTGCTTATGTTTGTGAAACCCTACAAGACCTTGAACCTGTGACTAGGAACATAGCACAACATAACATCAGCAACATTCTCTTCCAGGCACAAATGGGCACACTAACCCAAAACACAATGCATTCAATGTTAGGTCCACAGCACAATTCACCACCATTGGTGCCTGCACAGCAATCAAAACCATTTTCCAACCAACAGCACCAAATGATGATGCCACACCAAATGACTTTGTACCCCTCTGATTGGTCGACACAGGGACAAAGCCCTACCTGTAATAGATTTGATTAAGTGATGAGCATTCTAAGCATTTTTTAATGTTAATGTTGTGTTGTTTAACATTTACTATAAAAGGACTACAAGAAAAGGTTGATTTTTCATTTTTAATGTTATTGTTGTAAGTTACATTTCTGGCAAGACAAATAACCAAATACATTACCTTTAGATATTCTGTTTTCATTGTAGTAAACAAGGCTTCACAAGTGTCAAAAACTGCTTGAGACAACGTGCGTTCCCCCCTCCTGAATAGAAAAGCCAAGTCACTGAATTTTTCACCTGTAAAATAGGAAATCAGTTGCAATTTGACAGTTCTCATCAATATGTTGTCATATTAGACAAAGTTAAGGTGATCCATGCATTTAAAAAAAAACGCAACTAGATTTTGAAATGTTATCCAAGTCTGGCATTCCTTAACCAGACAAAAACTATACCCCCACCTCCCATTAACCCACTGACACCTGGGACTGAGACTTAACAGATTGCCACGCAATTTTACTCGTCAACTCGGGAAGTCCTTTTTGAGAAATCAAGTGGCCGAATGCAAAAATGGCCGCCAACAAATTATTCTTTTGTCTTTGTGTTATGTAGCCCAACTAGCCTCGTTTTACAGCCCAAATTCTTTCAATTTTACGCGTGTGAACGAGGTTAGTTAGGGGCCGACCATTTAACTTTTGGGGGCAGGGGTGGGTGTTTTAAAAAAAAAATTTCCTGCAAGCGCTTGTCGGAAAAAAAACATTACACGCAGAACAAATTTAACAGAAAGCTTATGGGGAAAAAAAAGGGAAAAAAAATATCCTGCACATCAGATTGCTTGAAAATTGAAAATTATTGCTGACCAGAAATCACCCACCCTGGCCAATTGTTAAATCTGCTGACGTTTCCCATTGCATTTGTCAATGGAAGCAAAACAAATGGTTCTTTTCTTTCGTATTTGTTCAGCCCGCTGATCTCTCGTTTTACCAAACAAGGCTTCTTATTCGTGACTAACTTCTCAGTACAGTACATTATTACTGGGTTGCCTTATAAGGCAAACCTAGTCGAGGTCTACGTTTAGTTTGTTTGTTTTCTTTTTTTTTTTTTTTTTCCGTGTCGGTAAAAGTCTTGCCTGTCACTCCCCTGGTAAGTAGTGTCTTTGTGTATAGAGCCTTCTGCGCGTATTTTCTTAGGATCGAGAGGGTAGTGGAACTGCGTAGATTTCTCTTGTGGACACAGTAGAATCATTAACTTAGCCTGCAATGGCGTCGAAAGTCATGCAACGCGAATGGCGTTTTAGTGGATCCTTAAACAAAATATACCCTTATGGAGCTCAATAATGGAAAGTCAGTTGGATAAACTAGGCATGAATCTCAAAACCGACGAGTACTGGACTTCGACAACAATCTATCGCCCGTCGAGACGAAATCAAAGTGAGCAGTATTTACCTGAAGTACATGGTAATTTGACACAATTGAGTTTCTTGTCTTCACGCACGCAATCAAATAGGAAGAGGTTTTCGCCTCTAAGAGCAAATATGTTGTTTGTTTCAATAAAATTTTCGCTGGAAAAGGATTCTGTGGTATTTTCTGCCTTTGTGAATTATAATATCATGTTGTGTATTGAATTTTCGAGCTTAAGGTTCAAATGTGATATGGGAGAAGTTTTTTAGTATTGCTCTGTAAGCAGGAAGGGTTCACAGCCTGTTGGAAGCGTGCTTGAGTTTCAACAAAATGAGCCCCAAAATCAGTGAAAACTTGTGACGCAGATGAATAATAAAGTAGCTGCTATTTCCAAAATGATGGAATTACCTGGTGATAAATCACGTCGTACACGTCTTGGAGAGTAAATTTTGACTTTGCATAAACAAGAGTTGGGCGATTGTGATCTTTGTTTTGACTTCGCTCATTTCATTGTCAAACTTTATCACACTTGACAGAAAAAGAAACTTACAAAAACCCGGTATCTTGGGCATATGAATTACGGGGTGGTGACTTCTTTGCCTAAAAGCAACTCACTTAACGAAACTGTCCTTTTTCAAACAACAACAAGGATTCAAACAGCTTCAATTCTTACAGAGTTCGATAAAACATGCGGTGGGGCAACCAAAGCGATGGGAGCTGTGTTGGGGTTTCAGTGTGAAAGTACAAACGGCTACTAACACTCTTATAACTCTTTTTTCATTATTATTTTACTAACCCACAGTCTGCAGTCTGCATTTTACCCTCAGTCTGCATTTTATCCCTGGTCTGCAGTCTGCAGTCTGCGTTTTACACTGACCGGTTATTTGAGTGGTTTTTGGCAACAGAGGTTAATTATTCGTAATGCGATCGCTTCCGTTCCCCTTAGCAATGGGTCGCAAATTTGACACTTTTATCGCATTATCACATTACGCATTGAACCACGTTATCTATTATTCCTAAAAATCTAAAAATATTCGTGCCTTATCAGTTTTCGGTCGAATTTATGTCCAAGAAGGCAGATAAATTGCAGAAAATATTAGTTTTGCATCCAAAAATTCGTAATCAACGCTAAAATGACCAAATTTTGCCTAGAAAACATATTTTACTGTTATTTTTCTTAAATTTTTTCGTTCAACTTTCGCTTTTATAAAATGTTTCAGTTTTCTGTAAATAAGTTATATGCTGTTGGAAAGCTTATTTTCTTAGCTTTAAAATGATGTATTTTTTCCCCCTAACTTAAATATTTTTTGAGAAAAAAAAAACATTTTTTGGCGATGGCTGATTTACCGCGGTTTTCTCGCGGTTGGGAAAGTAGGAAGAAGAGTTAGGCCAGTAGCCAGGTTTTTAACCTCAGAAAAGGATCTGTTTCGTCGTACGAACGTGTGAGGACCTGTTAATTACCTTTTGGTTAGTTTTTGCAAGCCCGGGGGGGGGGGGGGGGGTACTCCCATATGAAACAGACGGGGATGCTCGTCGTCTCGCTTAGGGGTGTAAATTTTGGATTTTGGTCTCGCTTAGGGTGTTTCGGGCAAAGCGCCAATATTTTAAGCCGCCAAGGTCAAAATTTGCTTAAGTCACGCCCAGATTGGTCTCCTTTAGGAGTCACAAAAAGCTTGAGCCCTTCCCCCCCCCCCCCCCCCCACCTCCGGGGCTGCACGTACCACAGGCAACCCAGTGTACCCTCACGGAGGGTCTAGTTCAGTTTACTTTTTTACCTGTTGCGAGAAACCGTAAGGTTATTGAAAGTTTCTCGCCTGGGGGGATACTTCTTCGCATGAGTGTGTCCTTCTTGGTTATCAAAGGTGCAATCTTGGCCAGAATTGTATCAAAGGACTCTCTATCCAGTCGATGAAATTGACGGAAAGCTTCGGGGTCTTCTGTGTTTAGTTCCCGTAAAAGATTAGGATATGCTCCTTGCAGCTGACTTCTGGAGATCCAGTTTCTTGCCCATGCCTTTGGGCGATCCTTCTGTCTTTTACGACGGCGTCGTCGAAGTAAGAGAATTAGTAGGAGTGCCAACAGTTCTTCATTATGTTCCGACGCCATCTTGAACCACTGAAGTCACGTGAGTATGCCATGTATTTCTATTGGATGTTTGCTTGACCAAGCTCAGCTCGATTCTCACGATGGCCGCACACGATGAGGAGTTTGCCTCGCGAGGCAAAAAATATCAAACATGTTTGATTTTCTCCTCACGGCCTCTCGAGGCGAATTTCTCACCAAGATTTACCCGCACACGTGAGGAAACGGCTGAGCAAACCGCCTCGCGAGGCAGTTTGCTCAGCTCTTTCCTCACCGTGTGCGGCGGGCTTAAAACTTCTGAGCGCAGTTGGGCGCAGCAAATGAAAACCACCTTTGGCAATGTTTGAATGACAGTTACCATAGCAAGTGCGGTTGCCTTGTTGAAGAATCAGTCACGCCATTTTATTTGAAAATTCGAGAACATTAGGGGCCTACAATTTAACTCTTGAGGGGGGGGGGGTTGGGTGGGTGATTTTGAAAAAAAATTTCCTTCAAGCGCTTGTTGGAAGAAAAAAATTGCATGCAGCACAAATGAAATAGAAAAAAAATTCTTGCACTGCTGCAAGCAAGAAAAAAAAATGTTGCAAGGCTATTTCATCATTCCTGGGGGGGTTTACAAAATCCCAGCAAAACTGCAACCATTCCGGATAATCTGCAAGACAGCGAGCCACTCTGGTTAGTCTATTAAAATAACACATTGGCTAGCCTAGTTGCTTGCAGTTATTGGGATCAGCGATTTCTGGCTTGCTGGCTCGCACTGTATCCAAACTTGTTAGCTTATCACAAGCAGTAATGGAGGTAGATTTTCCTATTTGAAGAATCAAGTTTTATTGGACAAAGAAAAATATTTTGTTCATTTTTAA
>NC_090869.1:10009600-10012100 GCF_036669935.1 Montipora foliosa | reverse complement strand
CACAAGAGAAATCTACGCATTTCCACTACCCTCTCGATCCTAAGAAAATACTCGCAGAAGGCTCTATCCACAAAGACACCACTTACCAGGGGAGTGACAGGCAAGACTTTTACCGACACGGAAAAAAAAAAAAAAAAAAAAAACTAAAAAAAAAAAAAACTAGACCCTCCGTGAGGGTACACTGGGTTGCCTGTGGTACGTGCAGCCCCGGAGGTGGGGGGGGGGACTCCCATATGGAACACACGGGGATGCTAGTCGGAAATTTTAAATTTAACCCCTGAAGGAGACCATCTGGGCGTGGCTCAAGCTTTTTGTGACTCCTAAAGGAGACCAATCTGGGCGTGACTTAAGCAAATTTTGACCTTGGCGGCTTAAAATATTGGCGCTTTGCCCGAAACACCCTAAGCGAGACCAAAATCCAAAATTTACACCCCTAAGCGAGACGACGAGCATCCCCGTCTGTTTCATATGGGAGTACCCCCCCCCCCCCCGGGCTTGCAAAAACTAACCAAAAGGTAATTAACAGGTCCTCACACGTTCGTACGACGAAACAGATCCTTTTCTGAGGTTAAAAACCTGGCTACTGGCCTAACTCTTCTTCCTACTTTCCCAACCGCGAGAAAACCGCGGTAAATCAGCCATCGCCAAAAAATGTTTTTTTTTTCTCAAAAAATATTTAAGTTAGGGGGAAAAAATACATCATTTTAAAGCTAAGAAAATAAGCTTTCCAACAGCATATAACTTATTTACAGAAAACTGAAACATTTTATAAAAGCGAAAGTTGAACGAAAAAATTTAAGAAAAATAACAGCAAAATATGTTTTCTAGGCAAAATTTGGTCATTTTAGCGTTGATTACGAATTTTTGGATGCAAAACTAATATTTTCTGCAATTTATCTGCCTTCTTGGACATAAATTCGACCGAAAACTGATAAGGCACGAATATTTTTAGATTTTTAGGAATAATAGATAACGTGGTTCAATGCGTAATGTGATAATGCGATAAAAGTGTCAAATTTGCGACCCATTGCTAACGGCAACGGAAGCGATCGCATTACGAATAATTAACCTCTGTTGCCAAAAACCACTCAAATAACCGGTCAGTGTAAAACGCAGACTGCAGACTGCAGACCAGGGATAATATGCAGACTGAGGGTAAAATGCAGACTGCAGACTGTGGGTTAGTAAAATAATAATGAAAAAAGAGTTATAAGAGTGTTAGTAGCCGTTTGTACTTTCACACTGAAACCCCAACACAGCTCCCATCGCTTTGGTTGCCCCACCGCATGTTTTATCGAACTCTGTAAGAATTGAAGCTGTTTGAATCCTTGTTGTTGTTTGAAAAAGGACAGTTTCGTTAAGTGAGTTGCTTTTAGGCAAAGAAGTCACCACCCCGTAATTCATATGCCCAAGATACCGGGTTTTTGTAAGTTTCTTTTTCTGTCAAGTGTGATAAAGTTTGACAATGAAATGAGCGAAGTCAAAACAAAGATCACAATCGCCCAACTCTTGTTTATGCAAAGTCAAAATTTACTCTCCAAGACGTGTACGACGTGATTTATCACCAGGTAATTCCATCATTTTGGAAATAGCAGCTACTTTATTATTCATCTGCGTCACAAGTTTTCACTGATTTTGGGGTTCATTTTGTTGAAACTCAAGCACGCTTCCAACAGGCCTGTGAACCCTTCCTGCTTACAGAGCAATACTAAAAAACTTCTCCCATATCACATTTGAACCTTAAGCTCGAAAATTCAATACACAACATGATATTATAATTCACAAAGGCAGAAAATACCACAGAATCCTTTTCCAGCGAAAATTTTATTGAAACAAACAACATATTTGCTCTTAGAGGCGAAAACCTCTTCCTATTTGATTGCGTGCGTGAAGACAAGAAACTCAATTGTGTCAAATTACCATGTACTTCAGGTAAATACTGCTCACTTTGATTTCGTCTCGACGGGTGATAGATTGTTGTCGAAGTCCAGTACTCGTCGCTTTTGAGATTCATGCCTAGTTTATCCAACTGACTTTCCATTATTGAGCTCCATAAGGGTATATTTTGTTTAAGGATCCACTAAAACGCCATTCGCGTTGCATGACTTTCGACGCCATTGCAGGCTAAGTTAATGATTCTACTGTGTCCACAAGAGAAATCTACGCAGTTCCACTACCCTCTCGATCCTAAGAAAATACGCGCAGAAGGCTCTATACACAAAGACACTACTTACCAGGGGAGTGACAGGCAAGACTTTTACCGACACGGAAAAAAAAAAAAAAAAAAAACGAAAAAAAAAAAAAAAAAGAAAACAAACAAACTAAACGTAGACCTCGACTGGGTTTGCCTTATAAGGCAACCCAGTAAAAAGAAAACAAACAAACTAAACGCAGATCTCGACTGGTTTGCCATGAGGCAACCCAGTAATAAAGATCTTCATCTATTTCATTAATAACCGGGCCATCTTATTTACAGCATTTTTTAAAATACCATCATTCG
>NC_090869.1:9994600-10004600 GCF_036669935.1 Montipora foliosa | reverse complement strand
CATTTGTAGCAAATTACACTTGGAGTTTAAATTGTCTCTATGCTGCCTTCCCTGTCACAGTTCTGGAACTCCTGTCACTTGGTGCTATTCTTGTCACACCACGCACGCAGGACCTAAAGATATGTGTTCCAGATTTCTGCCCGAATTTATCATCAGTGGCGGACCAAAAAGCCCTCATGAAAAGTGTTCTAGCTGCGGTAAGTCATATAGTTTTCAGATATTATCTTATAGAATTTTACCCTTACTGTAGGACTGTTAGGTAACTGCCTGATTTGTGGTGATAAATGACAGAAATCATGATTTTACCACGATTGATATAAAGAAGTTGGTATAAAAAAATTGACAAGCCGTTAGCAGAGTGAAATTTAGGATTGGACCATACTTCTACGAATGCTACCTCTACAACTGCTTCTGCCACCACAACTACTACTGCCTGAGAAAACTTTACATTCAGGTATGTCCAATGTGGCTGAATTTCCTAACTTGCCTAGTAGTCAATAAAATTGCAGAAAGTCAAACATGGCTCATGCATAAAGTTAACTATGTCCATTTGTAAATCAGAGATACCATCGCAGCTACCAGAAAATTCTTACCGACTAACGTGTTAAATTTACTACTTAAAAGATTACTGTTTCTTTTATTAATAACTTTGAAAAACATGAACATTCATATTCACAGTGTGCAAGCTTAGGCATTTATTGTCTCCAGTTCTCGAATTGGTCGTAGTGCTTCGCCATTTCTTCATGCAACGACAACGGCGAGTGCGATGACAACGGGAACGCGGCAGTAATACGTTGAGTCAGTAACAACGATAGCAATATAGAGGCTGCGAATGTGCATTTTATTCAGGGTGCATCTTTGCCGTCCCCGCTATGCAACACAGCATAAAGTGCAGAGCTTTTGCAGCTTGTAGAGAATCCTGGGGAATTGGAGAATGGGCTGGGAAATCTTTTAAATGGGGAATCTTTACAGGCGGGAATCTTTAAAGCGAGGAGTCTTTAAAACGGGGGATCTTTAGAAGCGATTCTAGTGCTCCAAGATTCCTGTTCACAGTTCTCTAAACAGAGGAAAGAAGATCCTTCCTTACTTCCAGACCAGAGCGCCATAATGGCAGTTCTCTCAAGGCAGATAATTTATGCTCATGATAGGGGTACGACAGCAAGTCATAATGTTTGTCAGACCCAGGTATCCGGCTTAAACCAAATTCACGCGCAGTCGACTGCTGATCGCAACAGTTTTAACGAGTTATTGAAGCCAGCTAGTGGTTTGTCAAACAATGGATTTCTGCCGAGTCAAAGTCACAATCCGGAAGACATATCTTATTTTCAGCGGAGCGACATCTTGCCAAACCAGATAGGACCACCAAACTGTAACATCGTGACGCCCAAGCAACAATTATAAGGGGGTTGGGAACCTGCAATGCCCAATATGGGATCGACCAACTCTTTTCTGCTGAAGTGGCTAGTTGGTCAACGTTTCCAGATGCTACGCTTGCGGTGGTGCCATTCCAAACCCTCCCCAGGATGTGCCAGACGATTTAGTCATAGTCTACAGGGACTTAAGACGTTATCGTGACCGGCACATTGGCCAGCTCCAATGAACAGGTACACCACAAAACGTGCACTTTCATCTACGTTTCGCTTGTGTCCGAGCAAGATACCCCCATTTTACGGGAAGTTTGCTCATTGTGCCTATTGAATTTCCGATACGTTTTCGGGTGGAACACCTTAGTAGGCTTATGTCCGAGTTCGGGTGGACCCCTAGTGCTGCTATTCATTCTTATCTAAAACGGTAAATGCTTTCATGCCAGTCTGAGCCGAGAGTATACATGCGAGCGTTTGTGGGGTTATAACACACACACACAAAAAAAAACACGCGACTGAACTTAAACAGGAACTTTGAATGGGATGACAGACAGCAAGACTGGTTCGTTATCTTCTCTCGTCGCCTTGATACTGAAGCGACTGTACCCCGCTTAGGAAAGCATGTGTTCCAGTCCCGCGCAAAGTTAGTGTTGATGTCGGATTATTGCACCTATCAATGTTACGCCCCAGGGTGGGGAGGGGGGGGACGGGCTACCTACGGGAAATTGACTCAGAGAGCCTTCCCCTGGATAGGGATTTTGACACGTGCGTTGCCCCATGGGAATTTGACATGTCCGCCATCTTGGAACACCGAGAGAACCTGCAGATGAGTTTTGATGAGACTTGCCAGGACACTATGGGTGAAAGAAAGGTAACCAAATCCGTCTTCAGTGGCGGATCGATACCGGTTTCCAGCGTTTTACGGAGGTCGGTCAGAAACATGGGAAAGGGGACTTAAAGAGAGTTAAAATCTAAAAAATTCCCAGGTAAGGATGCCCCCGGACCCCCCTAGAAACTTTTTCGTTGTTTTGAAAATCGGTCATTATTTTTCCTAGAACCGTCCCTGGTCTTGTCGTTTTGTAAATAACGACCATCACTTCTATCAGTTCTTGCTGGAGTATTCACAACTACGAGAATGTTTCTTTCCACTTTTCTTTGTGATTGCTTTTTGTATATTTCTACATATTCATTAATTTTCCACTATATCATTGAGCATGCTTGATTGATTCGAAAGCTGGTTAATATTGTTCATGTTGTTTTTCTAAATGTAAGGTTCTTGTTCATTACCGTGAGAAAGGTTTTATGTTACACGGCAAATTTCCATCAGCTGTTAAAAAGGAATTTGAAATCGACAGTGAAGAACATTGGTGTTCCAAGAATGTGACCCAAATGAAAAAATCAGTTAAGCCGGCCTCATTTACACTGGCAAGTTTTCCTTGACAAGTTTTTCTTGGCAGTGTAAATGGAAAAATATGACAAGTTTTTCCTTGTCAAGTGTCCTTGTTCAAAAACTAGCATGCTAGTTTTTAGTGCGAAGTCCGAAGGACGGAGAACTATTAGGTTTAGAATGGGGCATCATCCATCAAGTAAGCAACACAATATTTCCTGATCAAAATTCCTGTGCCAGATGTCAATATTCCAAAGGGTCGGACACAATGTGATTCCTTACTTGACGCAAAAAAGGTTGAAAATTCTTCAAATTCTTTGTTAGACCACGCGTAGTGGTGGGTAAATAGGGACTTTAAGCAACGACTACGTAAGTGTCTAGTACGGTGACCGGAAGTCATATTTTTTCCCGCGACACGTACGTGGCCTGGTTTCTAGCCGTAGAGCGCTTCCCGAATACGTAGGAGATTATGGCGGGCCGTAGTGGAAAGTACGTAAGTGTTTTGTTGTACTTGATATGCTTAATAAGTTAGTGTTTCAACCCAAATGGCAAGCTACAGGCATTTTATCCATTTTTGATCACCTTTGGTGATTTCCAAGAAAAATATTTGTCAATTTTGAGCTGAAAATGTGGTAACAGCAGCATCAATCCCAAACAACGTGTTTTAGCGAGGTAAAGCTTTATCAGCTTTCACCACTTGTTTTACGATTTTTGTGAGCTTATACACTTCTTGCCGCGGCTTTTCACATATCTTTCTCAAGAGGAAAGTACTTTAACAATTTAAACTCCTGCTTATACATGTATCAGCATTTGAATGAGGAACGTGAGTTTAAGTGGAGCCTAATGTATAATTTTGTTGCTTTTAGGCGCATGGAATGGAGTCTGGAAAATGATGTTGTGTTGTGCACAGAAATAAGGGTTCGTGAACCCTATAAATTTAAAAAGTGCAGCAATGAAAGGGGTAAGATTTGGACCGAAATTGCATCGACGCTTAACAGTAACGAAGAAGTCAAATTTCATGTCACTCAGAGGGGCGTCCGTGAAAGATACGAAGGACTCAAAGCAAAATATTTGGAAAAGATCAAAGGCGAGGAGAAAGCTAGTGGAATTTCCCCTGAAGTCACAGAGCTCGATAAGCTGTTGGAAGAAATAGTTGAGAAGGAAAGTTTGGCAGAATCGTCGAGAGAAAGCGACTCGACTATCAAGAAAAACGAGGAAGAGCGTAAGGTCGCAGAGGATTTGCGGAAGACCGCTATGGAGAGTATGGGCGAAACAAAGAAAAGATCAATGGAGAGTGAAGGGGGCGATATCAGTGTCAAGCGAAAGCGAAGAAGTGGCAGTGATGCAGTCGAATATTTACGTGAACGGGCGGAGAAAGAGATAAAAATTAGGGAGGAGGAGCTTGCACTCAGAAAACAGAAGCAAGACCAGGAGGCCAGCAAACAATCTCAACTGTTTCAACAACAAAATGAGATGTTGAAGGCAATGAAGGAACAGCAGATTCAAATGCAAAATATCCAAGCTATGATGTTGCAACAACAGCAGCAGCAGACAGCTGCGTTGATGTCGATGTTGGGGAGATTCATACCAAAACAGTGATGATCCACCTCCTCCACCACCCGCTCCGTTCGGTTTAACTTCTTACATTAATGTGCACCATTGAATTTTGTTTTATTAGTTAAAGTTGATAATGTTTTAGAGAAAAGCATTCACCAGAGGTTGAGTTTCTTCACTCTGGATTATAATATTCAAATGTTCTCACCAAACACCTCTCTGTTGGTTGGACCTTGTTACTTATGCCTGTTGAACAAGTAGCATCACGTGTTGAAATATTCAGCATAAACAATGTGACCATTTTGTTGGTCAGTGCTGTCTTCCTAGGGCATCATGCATAGTTCCCGTTTCTTGTGTGGCAAACAACCCAAATTGTATTTTTGAATTACCCATCACAGGCCTGTTTCTGACTACAAAGGATTGAAACTACTCTTGAAGCACTGAGAACAGAACACTGTCAAACATTTTGAACACTGTCAAACATTTGTTAATCACCTGTTTGATTATCAGTCGAAGAAATGCTGTGGCCATTACCAAAGAGGAATGTAAGCAGAATGCTCAAGAAATGTTGTAATTTGTGCTCTGATCCCTTTTGTACAAAGGGACTTAAAATATTGAAATTTATTGTTCATTAACACTATGTCATGATTACCGCAGAATTCAATGAGAGTCTTGTTAGCACTGAAAGTCATAAATTACTCATGCAAAATTGAGAGTAGTTACTCAAGCAAGACACGATATTGTGAGTGTCCAATCAGTGCTTAAATTTGGGCTGCCAGTGACCAATCAGATTTGACAATTTTTGTCACAATTACGAATAAATTACTTGAATAATCATAAACGAAAAGGCGACTTTAGTGGTTTCCTTTCTACACCAGTTCCTGATCGTTTTTCCTTCCACACTTTGCTGATCACCCTGTGGGGGGAAGGGTAGGAAAATGGGAGGGGGGTCTGCCTCTGAATACGTAAATACCCATGGACCACAGTTTTTACCCAGCTATTTACCCTCAACACAACTTTTGAACCTAAAACCCTATGGTATGCTTGTTATGAAGTGCTCAATCCTCAAGAAGAGCCCTCCTCAGATTTAGTTGTAATAGAGCACAATGTACATTCTCATTATAACCAGTGCAGAAACAGGGTGACCACACCCAGGGGTTGATTCTTCTGAAACTCTTGCTTTTGTTGACTTAAATCTTAATTCGTGCCAAATGCTTGCTCCTCTCTTCACCAATGGTCAGTCGGAAGGAAAAGGTCAGACCTTGCCCATCACCCACTGTCCTGCTCAACCCCTTTTTTAGCTCCACACTTGAGTCTGGTTAACAAAAACAGTTAATTAAAATAATCAAAAATTGATGGAGGCTCCAGAGAAAAGTAATTTGAAGTGCTGTTGCCATATAGGCAAGTAAGTGTATTCCTCAGAAGAGCACATACTATGTACATTTTACCGACACTGCTGAGTTGGACCTTGAGGTTTTTCTTAAAATCAAGAAACTTAAAATAATTTGAAATGTCTCCAAACAGCCATTCCACTGTACATCTGACGGCACTCATGGCTGAATTGAATGCTTCCATTTGGACGGTGAGGGCAGCATTACGGAAAGGTGCCTGGAGATGAATGCGTAGTGGATAGGCTGGATCACCAAAAACACACATGGGCTGGACAGCAGGAGAAAACGCATAACGCTCAAGCTGTCTCAAAAGACCAGAATCGGCCAGCATACCTGCGTCGTGTCTCCTCCCTTCTGAAATGTTAAAAGGGGTTCAATATGAAAATGAAGTCCTTAATTCTCAGTTTAGTTTTGTCATAGCCCAAAAAATAAATGATAACATACCTACAGGTCCATACAAATTTCCAATCAGGCCATTCGGTAAAGCAATGGATTGGTATTTAAGGGAATGCACCCGTTTATGGCCATTGTATAGAACACGCTGGTGTCTCCCAGGTCTGCAAACAGGACGAACGGTGCCGTCTATAAAACCAAAGCAATTCTGGAGTGGTGAACCTTTTCTGGAAATGGCCTGTGCATACTCTTCAAGTGCTTGCGCACTTAACAAAGCTGGGTTCCAGTCAGTTAGCAAATGTCCATGAGTATCGTATATGTAGTCCAGAACTGTATTAGTTACCATACTAAGAACTGGAACAGGCCTACCGAAACGCGAAATCATGTCCGAGTAGCGACAAGGGTATGCAAAACGTCTGAGTAGCATACACAACCCCTCCATACCGCCTATTTTGCTTCGCTGCTGACAATGAAATGTTGCTGGTATTTGCAAAGCCTCTCCAAGGGTCTCCAAATCTTTCTTTTCAACGCGAAACTCCGCCAAACATTCATCGTCTTCCATGTCATCAAAGTGAAAATCGCCATAAGAAGAGTGTGGAAAAATCAAGTTGGCTGGCTGATATTCCTCGTAGAGAACTAAAAATTCTTCAGAAATAAAATTAGAACCGTGCGAAAGAAGGAGCAAATCTCTTATTTCTCGAAACGAGGGCATGGCACTTAACAAACTATCGAGAAAGATTATAAACTTCCGTACTACGCGACTTGCTTAATGTACACAAGAGCTTTGAATTTTGGCGGGATTCTACGTACTCGTTCCATTTTTCCGCGGCTAAAACTCTCCGTACTAGACACTTACGTAGTCCTTGCTTAAAGTCCCTAATATCTCGAAATATTTCATCTAGGGGTAGGTGAGTCTGCTGGTCTTTTAAGAACAAACTGGGAAATGTCGCTGACCTACACCCCTAAAGATAATCTGTGGTCGATATCCGAAATTGTCGACGGTGAGAGATGGGTAAGTCGTGTGTCTTGTTCTTAGCGGATCAGTCCGTCATTTTGATGTCGCTTTCTTGTGGAAGTGCACATTGTACGGACAGACGTACGGGCTGCACAACAACTTTGTGCAAGGTACAGAATTTTCGCTACGTATGAAAGGGAAGTTTTGGTCTATTTTGTGGCTTCTATTTTATCTGGAGGGAATCTACCTGCCTACTTTACAACAACAAGCACGTTTATGGCAATTAAATCACTATATGAGCCTTTGGTTTACCCAAATGTGCCTTTGTCGCTTTTAGTTTCCTTTGCTTTTAAGATTGGCAAATGATGTTGAAACAAGTCCCGTTGATCAGCGCTCCGGACAAAGGCCACTTCCTGTTTTCACCTTACGCGATCGTACGTGCAGGACTTCGCACTAACGGTTCTGTGCCGCTTGTTGAACATGGACACTTGTCAAGGAAAAACTTGTCAAGGACGATATTTGCTAGTGTAAATTACTTGTCAAGTGCACTTGTCAAGGAAAACTTGTCATATTTTTCATTTACATTGCCAAGGAAAACTTGTCAAGGAAAAACTTGTCAAGAAACAGTACAGTCGGCAAATTTTCCTTGACAAGTGGACTTGTCAAGGAAAACTTGCAAGTGTAAATGAGGCTTTACTCCAGGGCAGGAATGTGATGTTCTGAAGAACATTTGTCATGGAAACCTCACATTCTTAGCGTCTTCAGAAAAATATCAAAATTTATAGGCATTATTTATAAGTTAAGTTTTTGCCTTCCCAAAACTTCCTTAAACTGTTTGTACTATAGTCTAGTTTACCCTTACTTAATATATTGTATTTCAGTGTGGGGATCGACCTATCAGAGTAATATAAGTCGCGCTATTATTCTGCAAAAGAGGATCATAAGAATAATATGTAAAGTTTCTTTCGATTCTCACACTGTTCTTTTTAAAGAACAGGAGATTTTGAAACTCTCTGACATTTATTTCTACCAGATAGGAAAATTTATGTATCTATTTAAAAGAGGTTTACTTCCTAATTATTTTCGTGATATGTTTACTCTTGCAAGCCAGTTACATTCGCATTATACTAGAAATTGCAACCTTTTTTACATACCTCCCTGTCAAAATAATCTATGCGTTTCAACTCGTTCAGTCCTGAAACTCAAAACAGTGAAAGCATCCATTTGTTTGGCAAAAGACTTTAAAAATTCCTTCTTTCTTAGTCATATATACTCTTTGTTGAGCTACATACTTCTTCTTTCCTCTTCTTTTCTTTTTCTTTTGTTTTTAAAATAATACATTCTATATTTTATGCTGTCCCCATAATTTGTGATGTACCCTATGTTGTCAGGAAACCTATAGCTCATAAGCCCCTGGGTTCTATATAGGCTTCCTTGTCATTACCACCTTAAATATTTTTAGTCTATCGTCTTTAAGTTATTATAAATTTCTAGTGTATTGCTTTTTTTTCTTCCTTTTCTTTTTTGCGGTTAATGGCAAATAAAATGAATGAATGAAAGAATGAAGAATGAAGTGATAAATTTAAGAACGGGCGTTTTAGTACGTTTTTAAGATTCACACTCTTAACATATTCAAAATTTCCGTCTGTACCGGGTGCTAATGAAGTCATGTCGTTTTACCTTTGTTCGTTTTTTATCCTAATTTGGGGAAGTTTTGTTTGCTATCTTTTATTTCATCTCTTACGAGCCGAAGTCGCAGTTGTTGAACGGAAAGTGATAATCACTAAGGTGTTTCAATGCAGCTAAGGTATAACAGCAACACGATCTTGCTGCTGTAATCGCCGATCCTTCGTGGTAACACGAGTTGTGCTCGATGCTTAAAAGTTGCATTTCTAGCTTTCTAGCTTGGATTATTTGTAGATTTTATAAGATGCCTGGTAATACCAGTATCACTTTGATGTACGTTTGATAACATGATGGCATCCATTGGTAAGGAGCGATATTTTTGAACAACAAAATAACTTTAAACCACAGAACATGATGTTTACAATTGAAATTGCTCAAACTTTTTCCAATGAAAGCGTTTGTATTCGAGAAGAATAAATTTCAAAAACGCTTATTTTGGCTTTCAAATTTCCCGGGCGCCGCCATCTTGAATAATTGTGACGTGTCGTGGTTGCCCTATTGTTCCAGAACAATCGCTCTTTGTGTCAACCTCGTTCCCAGGGAGGAAGGAAGAGAGAGGACCCTGGGAACGAGGTTGTCTTTGTGTCAGAACGATAGGGCAACCACGACACGTCACAAATATTCAAGATGGCGTGCCCGTGAAATTTGAAAGCCAAAACAAGCCTTTTTGAAATTCATTTTTTTCGGATACAAACAAGTCCATTGGAAAAAGATTGAAAAATTTTAATTGTTAACATTAAGTTCTGTGGTTTGAAGTTATTTTGTTATTTTAGTGGAGATTCCCTTTAAGGGAACCAGTTTACCCGATGTTTGGGTAAATCGATACTGCCTTAAGAATGATCGTAATCAACTGCAGAGAAAATGTTACTTGAATAATTTGATTGGTTTGTTTATTTGCTATTATCTCAGTTACCGAATGAAGACGTTTTCGAGCTATTGAGCTGATTCTCCATTTTAAAGATTTCCCAGCCCATTCTCCATTCCCGATTTTAAAGAGCCTCGAATCGATAGAGAATGCCGAGAATGTGTGAAACGTGTTAATAAACTTTTTCACTCTCCAAATGCTAGCGTTTTTAGCAATTTCATAATTTTACAACTTGCACTAAATGCCTTTTGGTGTTAAAAATAGTCGGAATAATAGAGGAAAGATTGCCTAAATTGCAACTGCTGCAAGTGTTTCCTTATAACTGCGATGAAAGAGTTTAAATGGTGGACGTTTAAGTTGCTGGTGGACGAAAGCAATAGGCCAATAGATTGCTCACAACCTCAC
>NC_090869.1:9987100-9989600 GCF_036669935.1 Montipora foliosa | reverse complement strand
CATCCATTAACGTATGTATGAAGTGTTGCATTGCCATAACTGCCTCATCCTGACATGCTTGTGAATCAGGTTTAAAAGAAAGATAAAGCTGAGAGTAATCCGCGTAGCAATGAATATCAGGTAGATGTGCGTTTACAATCTCAAAAAGCTTGGATGCGTAAATGATAAACAATATCGGAACCGAGACAGGATCTCTGAAGAACACCACACTGCAAGGGAAAACGGTCAGAGAGAATTCCATTGACCGAGATGCGTTGACTCCTGTTCCTTAATTAAGTATACTGAAAACCATTCCAAGACTTTACCAGAGACGTCAAACCTACCTTGACTGAAGACTCGTCATCAAAATACCGTGATGAACGGTATCGAAGGTTGCGCTAAAATCTAAAAGAACAAGCAAAGTGACATGACCCTTGTTCATATTCATAAGAATGTCATTCTTCACCTTTAAAAGAGCAGTCTCAGTACTATGGTGTTGCCATACGACGACTGCAAAGCAGGATAGAGACCATTGGAAGACACATGCAAAAGCAGTTGATCTGATAACGAGCGTTCTGTCAATTTAGACACATAAAAAAGAAAACTGGGTGATAGTTTTTATACAGAAGATCGAGGCCATGTTAAAATCCCTTGAGCAGACGATTTACCACTGTTTCCTTCCATGAATCAGGAAAAGAGGCAGTCTCTAGAGACTGATTGATCATCTGTTTAATTACAGGCAAAAGCACATCAATACACTCTGCTACTAATGGAGTTGCCATTGGGTCCAAAGGACAGCACTTCTTAGCACATTTCTTCACCGTCTCTATTACGTAATCGTCATTTAAGAGCTTAAACTTGCTGAATGATTCTCTCACAGGACGATCAAAGTCATATTTTGAGGATCCAGAAGAACTTCGTGCAGCAGCATCAAGATTCATCCGAATATCAGATACATTCTTGACAAAGAAATTCCCCGTAGCGTTAGCCAGTAGATATTCATCATCGTGTGGTGGGAACTGAACTCCAGAATCTTGCCTCAGCAGCCTCTTCGTAGCCCTGAAAAGTTTACCCTGATCGCCACTGTTTTCCGGGATAAAATCTTTATAGAACGCCGTGCGGGCGTTGTTCGATAAATAGGTAACACGGTTCCTGCACGGTTCCTGCATGTCCAGCGCTTGTCAACCCTTCCCCAAGAGCTCTTGGCTTCTCTTATGTCCTCATTAAACCATTTTAGGCGTCGCCTTACAGTGGGAGGCGCGGTGGCCTCATATGGTTAGTGTGCTCGACACCGGATCGAGTGGTCTGGGTTCGGGGCCTGGCCGGGGACATTGTGTTGTGTTCTTGGGCAAGACACTTTACTCTCACGGTGCCTCTCTCCACCCAGGTGTATAAATGGGTACCGGCGTAATGCTGGGGGTAACCCTGCGATGGACTAGCATCCCATCCAGGGGGGAGTATAAATGCTCCTAGTCGCTTCATGCTACAGAAACCGGAGATAAGCGCCGGCCTGATGAGCCTTCTGGCTCGAAGCAGAGACTTTTTTTTTTTTTACCTTACAGTTACAGCATTGGTTTTGAGAGGGGTGTGACGGTTAGAATATCCGTGAGAGTAGAGTTGTAACAGCCAATCATCACATCAAGGGAGCTAGACACAATTCAGAGTCTCTAAGATCTTTTCTTAGTTGATCAATGTTAACAGCTTTAAGATTTCTGTAGTTATGTTCCTTAACAGAAGTGGCCGGCTTAGGCATTTGAAGATTGCAGGTAACAGCAAAGTGGTATGAGAATAAGCGGTCTACATATGGTGTAGAGATCACAGATTGCGATTGGCGCGTTACAATCAGATCCAGTGTGTGTCCATGGATGTGAGTAGCCCCCTTCCCATGTTGCTGAAAACCTAAAGATTCAAATAAATCCTGCAGCTCACTTGCACCAGCCACGTGCAGATGGGTATTGAAATCTCCCATGATGACCAGTTTGTCAGGGGCCAATATGATGGACTCCAAAAGTCAGAAAACTCAGCAAAGAAAGCATGTCTTAACACAGGGTGCTCAGCACTGTATGGCACGCGGTAAATAATTACCGCACGGAGTCTATATGAGCCATTCAGAAAACTCAAATGAAGACTTCTCACCAGCAGAGAGCTTAGACACACACAGGGTCTCCCTAAATAGCAAACCGGTGCAGCCACCAGTACTCCGACTCACACGTGGGTAATCAGGATTCTTGTCGCCCTCAGGAGTCGCCAGTACACGGGCAGCCACATCGTCAGTAGTAAACCAGGTTTCAGTCAGCCCAACAAGATCAAGCTGCGAATCCATAACATATTCTGTGAGGTCAGCGGACTTATTTCCAAACAAACGCCCATTAACTAAACAAAGCCTCAATGATTTATCATTGACAGAGATGTGGAGAGCATCTAAGGGAATGTTAATCAAATTCGAATAGTGATGTTTTGTGTACGCCAGACGCTTTGAACAATGGCGATTATTAGCGCTGAGCCTGTTGGTCGTGTGAAC
>NC_090869.1:9969600-9982100 GCF_036669935.1 Montipora foliosa | reverse complement strand
AGAGAGCCTTCTTAAGTAATGCATAGCCAGAATCAAAATCCAAAATAGGCAAGCGCGCCTTAGAAAGCGACTCAGCGCCAGCGGCACCAATTTCGTTCCCTCTCAAATCCAGAGTAGTCAAGCATGTGTTGACTGTGAGTGCCTCAGAAAGGGATTTAGCGCCAGCGGCACCAATGTCGTTCCCCCTCAAATCCAGAGTAGTCAGGCATGTGTTGACTTTGAGAGCCTCAGAAAGAGATTCAGCGCCAGCGACACCAATTTCGTTCCCACTCAAATCCAGAGTAGTCACGCATGTGTTGACTTTGAGAGCCTCAGAAAGAGATTCAGCGCCAGCGACACCAATTTCGTTCCCACTCAAATCCAGAGTAGTCACGCATGTGTTGACTTTGAGAGCCTCAGAAAGAGATTCAGCGCCAGCGACACCAATTTCGTTCCCACTCAAATCCAGAGTAGTCAGGCATGTGTTGACTTTGAGAGCCTCAGATAGGAATTCAGCGCCAGCGGCACCAATTTCGTTCCCACTCAAATCCAGAGTAGTCATGCACGTGTTGACTTTGAGAGCCTCAGAAAGAGATTCAGCGCCAGCGGCATCAATTTCGTTCCCCCTCAAATCCAGAGTAGTCAGGCATGTGTTGACTTTGAGAGCCTCAGAAAGAGATTCAGCGCCAGCGGCACCAATTTCGTTCCCACTCAAATCTAGAGTAGTCATGCATGTGTTGACTTTGAGAGCCTCAGAAAGAGATTCAGCGCCAGCGGCACCAATTTCGTTCCCACTCAAATCCAGAGTAGTCATGCATGTGTTGACTTTGAGATCCCCAGAAAGAAATTCAGCGCCAGCGGCACCAATTTCTTTCCTACTCAAATACGTAGTAGTGAAGCATGTGTTGACTTTGAGAGCCTCAGAAAGGGATTCAGCGCCAGCGAGACCAATTTCGTCCCCCCTCAAATACGCAGTAGTGAAGCATGTGTTGACTTTGAGAAATTCACAAAAAAGGTCACGGTTCACATGGGTGAATCTAATATGTACAGTTTGATCTTTAACAAGAAGATTCTGTCCCAAGGTCTGAATTAACTTAGACTGAAGGTTTTTCCCATGACATTCGCATTCCAATATACGAGCAAATGCGAAATATAAAATTTCTTCACAATCATCCATCTCGGACGAACTTGCAAGCTCTGCCAGGCTTTTAACCAACGAAATTGTCATCTCCTCAGATGTTGCGGACAAAATACCAATCACAAATAAAAACACTTCTTTCAGTTCATTCCAGTTGCTTTTATCAGTCACTACTGATTTACAATCCGTGTCGCCATCAAGGATCTGATGAGCAAGATAAAAGCCAGCAAAGAACTCTTGAAAGCTCATGTGCAGAAAGCCAAAGCGGGAGGAAGGTTTTCTCTTGCTGCCACCAGTCTCGATCGACAGAAACCCAAACTTGATCAAATT
This sequence comes from Montipora foliosa, assembly GCF_036669935.1. Lineage (NCBI taxonomy): Eukaryota > Metazoa > Cnidaria > Anthozoa > Scleractinia > Acroporidae > Montipora > Montipora foliosa. Next base: position 9,980,653 of record NC_090869.1, on the reverse strand, counting down.
ACTGGAGCTGCCTTTGAATTCACTCTCGTCGAAATACAACTCTCCGTTACGCAAAGATTGCAACGCCATGCATCCCAACTGCACCAGGTCATCCTTGTAAACTGAAAGTAAGTCCACGTTACTGTCACTTAATGATCCAATTCTCCTTTCATATCTTAACAAAACACATCGAACAATTTCTATGTACAGCTGTGTCCTTTCCGGTGGAAGTACACCCTTGAAATCTTCCCAAATGATGCAAAGTAGAACTGTGTTGAGAGGATTCTTGGTCAACCCTATTAAGTCTCCCTTTCCCCACATGTCAAGCTCAAGCTCTGTAAGTAGCTCTATTGCCAAGTGTTCCATGTCTTTGAAGTACTTAAGAATGTAGTTCTGCGCGTCTTCAAACGTAAATCCGATAATCTCCCACAGGGTGTCACAGTACCGCCTTACTGTCCTTCCAGCTTCATGGCGTGATGTGATAACAATGTGGCAATTGGGTAGAACTTTACTTTGCAAAAGCTTGATGTACATGTCAATGTTTTTGGAATCCACTTCATCAAGTCCATCAAGCACTAAAAGAACCTTGGACTGATTTTCTCGAATAAAGTCGAAGACCCATTCCTTAGCTTCTTTGTCAATATCTTCAGGAACAATTTGGTCATCAATGGCCTCCCAAATATCTGTTTTGATATCACGACACCTCAAAAGCAGCAGAACGTGAATCTCGGGGAAAGACTTGTCCCATTCTTCTCGTTTCATTGCCCAATCATATGCCAGTTTCTGACAATAGGTCGTCTTTCCCATGCCTGGGTCTCCTTCAATTAAAACAGTGCGTGGCTTTGCACAATCTTTGTGTCCTCTAAAGATAGCTGTCATGTTAGTGATTTCATCAGTCAATGTTCCCCTGGTCTTCTCTTTGCCCAAAATCTTTAACTTGGTAAAAATATCGTCTAGATGAAAGCTGAAGTCTTCACACCATGGAACAGGCAGGACAGATTTTTCACGAGTATTGTAGAGCTGACGGATCCTTTCTATAATATTTGCGGGATAAGGCACATCTGCAAAAGACAAAAATAACAAATAAAGGTGTTCTCCTGTAGTGTTTATTTTGTTCTAAAATCCTCTGGCGAATAGTTAAACCCGGGATAATTATTGTGGTCTCAGTTTTGATGTGAAGGGCCCAGACAAAGCCTTATTGTCGCAAAACAAAGATTTTTTTCTCAAAAGGGTAGTTCCACAATAATGCACTTTTTCACATTGCAAAGTAATGACATAAAATAACGCGACACGATTCCATCAACAAAGTGTGAGACTAATAAGACAAGTTAACAGTTCACACGGCAACATGGTGTACACTGAATCAGTCATAGTTTGTATCTACTCCGATTTGGAATTGAAAGTAACCTAACAAAGTTACAGTTCAGAGACCCAATGTTTCGACACTTAGCAAGTGTCTTCTTCAGGGGTGAAGTAAAACCGTTGGAAGAGTCCTTTTATAGAGACGCTAATCAACGACCTTTGACACTAACGAGATGGAGGTATTTGTTAGGTAAAATGTCACCATTGCCACGGTTCAAGAGAGCGTGGGTGGATTTAATGTGCCATGCCCCCAAACAAAGACGCTGATGGCACCCCCTGTTAGTAGTGATAATTTTAGAATTACCCCCAACCTATTGTATGGTTGGTCAAGCAAGCACGTTTCTCCGACAAAGCGGAATTTTTGCTTTTTGCACACCCTCGTTTCCAGGGTTTCTTTTCTCTGCCTCCCATGTCGTTGAGGATAGAGACACGTGGCTCCCAAAATCTGGGAGCTTTTCCAAATATGTGTTACCGGAGGGGTGGCAGTGTAAGCCTTGTCATCATTCGGCACGCATTTGATTTTGTGGCCAGACGAACATCGAAACGTTTCACGGCAAGGTATTTTATGTACTTCACGGAATTTGAAGTGGAAGGCAAAAAGTTGGAGGTTGACAAGCAATATAGTTATGACATTAGAGTTAGAGTTAGAGTTAAGTTTCTAAAATCCTGAATTCAAGATTTTGGAAAGCCAAAATCCTGAATTCTTTGATTGCCCCTGACGTCACGGCGGCCATGTTGGTGGAAAGAACAATAGCGAAAAAGTCTTTTGGGAATTTGACTCTATTATTATGCAAAACTTGAGCTACATTTTTCTATTGCTTTGGCGCCAACATGGCCGCCTTATCACGTGAGTACAATCAAAGAACTCAAGATTTTGGATGGTCAAAATCCTGAATTCAAGATTTTGGAAATTCAAGATTTTAGAGAGCCAAAGAGAGAGACTTGGGCAGAAGAAAGACAAGATGGCGGAACGTTTGTCTGCCCGTGTCCCAAGCACTTATGAGGTATGTATATCAACAGCATTTGATCATAACAAAAGACTATTATTTTATTTATGAACAGTAGAGCTTATTATGTTATTGCAACCTCGTTCCCAGGGTCTCTCATCTTAACGCCTGGGGCGAGCGAGGAGAGATCCTGGTAGGGTCTGGTCACGTGTCTCCCAGAATCTGGGAGATGACAATTTATCCAATGAAGGGAGGGGCGGCTTAGTAAGAATTTTGTCTATACTGAGACTACGGGAGTGCGGAATGTGTCGTCACCAAAACAAACCAAGTTTCACGCGCTGCGGTATGTGAACATATGTTCTTCTGCGGTTATGTCCGGCGATAATAGTTTGTAAACGCCTAAGAAAACATATACATCGTCTGTCATAAGTTGCTGTAGATTGTGCGGTTCAGTCAAAGACGTTTTACATTGTAAAAATCTGTTCAAGAAGGCCACTGAAGAATTGCTCGCCTTAGCCGAGGCTGTGTTTGGAGGAACTTTACAACGCCATGAATTAAGGCCACAAACGCGACAAACGCAACAAACGCATTATATCCTTGTTTAGAGAGGACTCCTCCCAAGTGTTTTCAATTGTCACGGAAGCACGTGACCAGACCCTACCAGGGTCTCTCCTCGTTCGAGAGACCCTGGGAACGAGGTTGATGTTATTGCCGGCTGTCTTAGAAGTAAATTAAATCTCGATTTCTCATTGATCGTGACCATGAATTGACTGAGCTAGATAGCTTAATGTATTTTGCGAAACGAAACGAAACAAGACAGCACTTTTAAACCTGTAGTAGTGAAAGTATCAAGTATCAAAACAGTTACATTTCTCTGTGCGATAACCCAATTCAAACGAAGAATAAAACACCGGGTGATTGATTGAAAGTTCAGAATTTGAAAATCGAAAATACAAACTCTTCGTAGAATGTGACGATATTTAACTTATTTATTCGCATTCGCTAACACGTTCTTAGGTATAACTCGATGCATTGATAATTTTTTTAACGAAGGGTTTGAAATAGAAGGTCAGAAGTTCACCGTAACGAGCGCTGATTACGTGACAGACACTTGCGTGACTGCTTTACTTCTTTCGTTACCATGGTGATGGAGCGAGTACTTTTCACTGCGTTTTGCAAAATATTTATATCTGTAATTTGCGAAAGAGAGCCCTTCTAAACTTTTGGCTCACACTAGTGACTCTCTAATCCTCATTGCATCGAGTTGTATAAAAAGAATGTGGACGAATGCGAAGCTTAAGAAAGAAGTTAAATATCGCCACAGTATACTACGAGAACTGCTACACTACTGATACGAGGAGGTCGTTTTGCAAAATGTTGATCTTCGAATTTACAATTTCTGCATTTCCGGTGTTTTATTCTTCGTTTAGGTTATCGCACTGAAAAATCTGACTGTTGTGATTCTTGAAATTTCATTTCTACAGGTTTCGTTTAGTTTCGCAGAATACAGTGCGGGCAGACATACTTTCCGCCATCTTGTCTTTCTTATGCCCTAGTCCCAGTCCCTTTCGCCTTCCAAAATCTTGAATTCAGGATACGGGCTTCCAAAATCTTGAATTCAGGATTTTGGCCTTCCAAAATACCGAGTTTAGGATTTTGGCCTTCCAAATCTTGAATTCAGGATTTTGGCCTTCCAAAATCTTGAATTCAGGATTTTGGCTTCCAAAATCTTGAATTCAGGATTTTGGAAACTAACTCTAACTCTAGGGCATAACTCTATGAAAATAACTCTAAGAATAGCTGTCCCCAAAAGGTTGTTGTCTAATCGATCGGATGGAACAGGAAATAAAGTCGCGTTGTTCGAATCTCACTTATTTCCGTGTACGTGAAGGTCTGGATTCAAACTTACTTGACAAAGCTAAAGTAAGCAGTCGAGTTGAGTGAGAACAAAAAATGCTTAATAGTTTGCGAAGGAAAGAAGGTTTTGTCCTGCATGAAATCAAGTGAAACGTTTATTCATGGGAAACAACCATGTTCGACGATGGATCAGTCGGTGTCATGTTTATGTCACGCATCGAACTCAAATCAAATTCCACCTTGACATCAGTCCGAGTCACTACGGAGTTACATGAGAAGCATGCGCATGCTTATCAAGTCATTTTGCAGTGTTTGCTTTCGAGCCAGTCGACACGTTTTTATAGCGATTTCAATCCTGTGGACAGTGCTTTACAGGAGTCACCGAACGTGAGTAATTTGCCTTGTCCTTTCTTCGTTTTCCACTAACCTTTATTTTCCGCCAGAATTCCTATATTTAAATGGCGGACGAGCTAACCCCATCGTCTGTGGTCCCAATCTGCCCACCACAACAGTGCCAAACCTTAACAAAACTAGATATTTCTCTCATGCAAGCATTGCCGGATAACTACGTGTTCACCATCGGAGAAAAACTTAAAACAACTAAATCAGGGAAACACCTTGAGCCAATTGAGCTAGTTGCGTACGTATAAGCGAGATGAAAGCTTATGTGTGGTTTCCCACATAACACATTATCTCCTTACGACAAAGGAGCTCAGAGGAGAGAACTGTCAACTGCCCATAAGCTTTATCAAACCACACAATCCGGTCTCCAATTCCACAATAGGTAAATGGGTGAAGTCTATCCTCGACGACGCAGGCATTGACGTCACGAAATTCTCTGGGAATAGCGCTAGACCCGCTGCGATTTCTTATGGTACTCACACTGGTCTTACTCTCCAAGACATACTTAAGGCCGGAGGCTGGTCCAATGCACAAACATTTGCTACCTATTACAATAAGCCAATTGAGACCAATTTTGGTGCTAGCATTTTAAAACACTTCCGGGGTACTCAAAACTCTTAGTTTACATTTTATGTGTAGCGCAAGGGATTTGTTCATTGCTGTCATTCTTGTTATGACCCATTAAAGCTGTTATTCCTTTACACGATCCACAGCGACTTTACTTGTTCGTGTTTCCAGGGCTTTCGAATCTCACGTAACTCCGTAGTGACTCGGACTGATGTCGAGTTGGAAGTCTACAATTAAACGAGACTTACTAAGTCGATGTTTGATTGGAATTCTTCCTCGTTATCAGTCAGGAACGAAGGAGTTACATGCCCGGCCCTCGCGTTTTTTCCCTCCCGCTCCTTCGTTCCTTTTCTCCTGGAAACACTTCCCTTTAAGACTGACTTGATGAGCATGCGCATGCTTCTCATGTAACTCCTTCGTTCCTGACTGATGACGAGGAAGAATTCCAATCAAACATCGACTTAAGTAAGTCTCGTTTAATTGTAGAATTGTATGAACGATATTTAACATATGCAAGTATTTTATTTTGTTCTTCGATTTTCGTTTTTCTTTCAAATGTTAAACAAAGCAAGTTATTCCAGGTCGCAAGCTTGTACAGCGAGTAAACAGAATTGACTTATTTATATTTCAACAACTTCGCGTAAATTGTATTTTTACTGCACACAGCTGGTTGGCGTTTACAACACAAATCGTGAAGTATATTTTATAGTCGGTAAAATTTTAAAAGAGCCATCTTATCAAGCAAACGTACTGTGTGGTGTATTGTTTTATGATAGCGTACGTCCTCCAGAAGGAAATTGAGACACCAACGATATCTTTTTTTTTTTGTGAGATTTGTGAGAGAGACTATTGATCGAGTTACGAGTTGAGTTGAGTTGAGGTTGAGTGAAGACTGAGTTAAAATTGAGTTAATATTAAGTTACGGTTTTTGGCATTTTTGGCACTTAAAACTAAAAAATATTAACTAGAAGTCACTGAGAAGACCATGAAACACCGTTTTCGTGAAGTGCACAGATGTATATTTGCGAAATAGTTTTAAACTGATCAAAACAATCTTGAAATTTCATGCAAGGCAGTATTCTTGTTTAGGTAATAGTGAAGAATAATTCCCAAAATCTGGCTAACAGTCGGCCGACTGTCGGCCGACTGTTGGCAGTTGGCCAATAGTCGGCCGACAGTTTGTGTTCTGTTTGAGGCCAAAGTGTTGGCCGACTCAGTCGGCCGACAGTCGGTGACCTGTTGGCAAACTGTCAGTAACGTGTCGGTAACCTGTCGGCGGGGCAAACTAAAATGATCGTAAGCATTTACTTGTCTATTGCTTCTAAACTACGCGAAAAGAGTTAAAGGCATTTCATAACGATACCTTGAGCAGCACTTATACTACTAATATGGCTTTTGTCCACTGTTTTAGCGTTGGCTAGCGATACTTGCCCAAATTGTTACCTATTCATTTATCTGCCATTTTGAAAAAAATTTCTAGTTCCCAATCCCCAAAATGCTCTTCCTCCGAAACCCTTTTGATTAAGTCTTTAATTATTTGTCTAGCATGCACTATTTGATCTGTTGGTTCATTCACTTTTGCAATGTTGGTGGCTCCTAAAGGAGCCGTTTTTTTTTATTTCCGATGAGGATGTGATGCCTACTCGTAGAAGCGCGGATCGAACTTCAGCGGGAGTAGCCGGCTTTCCCTCCGCATGGCAGCCATCATTGGTTGATAACGTCGCAAACCTTTGCGACACACCTGCTCTAGCTGTTGTACTGAAGCAGAGTGGTCGCGTGTGACTAGCTCGTGCTTCCTGGGATCAACGATCTTAAGCTCAGCGATCGCTACGGAATCCCTGATTGTGCTGCGGGGGCATCTGGCTAGCCGAAAGGCATTGGCCATACTGCAGTGCTCTTCTCGGAGGATGTCAAGCACTCTGTTGTAGTGTTCATGGATGCTTTCCAGTTAGGTAAGAATGATACGATCTACAGATTTCTATTTACTGTTTTTCACTATATTTACGGTCAATGTGTGGTCTACTTAACAGTGTCAGCCGACTGTTGGTAATGTGTCAGTAATGTGTCGGTAGCCTGTTGGTCGACAGTTGGCCGACAGGGCCCGGTTGTTCGAAAGCCGATTAACGCTAACCCAGATTAAAAATTAACCAAGGAGTTTACTTCTCTACTCCCAAATGTTGTACAACGCTGATATTTGGCAAAATTTTACATTAGACGAAGTCAAGCTTGAAAACCAAAAAATAATCAAAAGAAGCTTCCACCCAAAAGTTAAAAAAGCAAACCAAAGTTTACGCTAATCCTGGATTAAGTTAATCGACTTTCGAACAAACGGGCCCAGGTTACCGACAGCCGAATATGGGAACCATTGTTCACCAGTTTCAGCACTTGGACTCCTTCGATTTGACTACTGCCTGTTTTGCTTGTTATGTGGTCTCATCGATCAGTAGTCCCTTCAGAAGATTATGCCAAGCCGACCACATGGCTGACGCAAAGACCAGACCACAACACCGTACTCTTTTCGACTAGCGTGTGCGATCCTTAAACATCCCACAGACTGAACATTGAAGGTTGTGAGACAGGACCTGCGATTTATAGTCCTTATTCGCAAAGGCAGCACTTTCTCCTCAGTTATTTTAAGACCCTGAGTGTTGCGGGTCCGGCCGGAGTCGAACTCTCGATCTCCTGCATAACAAACTGAGCCACCGGCGAGCGGTTGTTCCTGTTCCTTCTAGCTGGCGATCAAGTCTATCGACGCAGAAAAGATGTCTTCTTGTAAGGCTTGATGGGATTTACTGTCAAGCCAGTTTATAGCTCCGGCGGTTAAACGATGAAACGTACCGTTTGTCGTCCAGCAGCGTGGTTTTCATGACCGCATGAGGGTTTACGTAAAATATGGAATCCAGAACCTGGAACGCGTTTTTTCCCTTACTGACCCTAGCCTATGAAGTGCCTTTGTCAGTTCTCATTTATGTTCTTGCAAAAACAAAGGAAACCGTGCACGAAAAAGTAAAATTAATTAACAAGTGAATAAATAAATAATGAGAAATAACGGTAGATTGCTTTATGCAACATGATTTAAAGCGGTACAAGTCTTTGGATGGTAAAAGTGTAGACTGAAAGAAATGTCTATCGTGATTTGTATAGAGCATAGACATCCTTTCAATTTTAATACTCTGATTTACAAACTTGTTTGTAGACCTTTTTTTTTACCGGTTGAGCAGGGATCCAGACAGGCAATTTTTAACTAACAATTAAAGATCACCACTTCGAACGCTTGCCGACGACTCCGCGGTTAATTATCAACATTCCATTGCATGAGAACAAGAACCCGGACTGCTCAAAGATCTTAAATCTTACCATGTACAAAACGGGAAACAGAAGGTGAGCGAAAAAGACTTTATTTCATAGTGTTTTCACTGATTAGTAACAACTCATATTTTAGAAAGGGGCCAGAATAGATTCCGAAAAACAATGCGAATCGCACGCGTGACCTTTCTAGTCACAAAGTAAACTCGCGTGACACTCTGCCATAACCGGGCACCGTGACAAGTCTAAAACACGGGTCACTTTTGACGTGTTACTCGTTGCAGGTCATCATTTTACCTTTTGGAAAATAACCCAAAACCCTAGTTGATTTGGGTAACCCTAGGCCTAAACTTGGTTTTCAGGCCTAGGGTTAGGCAAGTTGAGGGTTTGGGTTACTTTCGAAAAGGTAACACAATGACCTGCAAGTACGACTGACCCGTCAAACTGAAAGTGACCTTTGTTTTAGACCCCACCCAATCTCGGTCATAAATTTCTGGGACACTTGATGCCCGTTGTTTATCAAGCCCTATTTTTTTCCCCTGGGTCTCCCGACGCGAGTGTTTTCTCTCAGATGCTAATAATTAAATTTCACTGGCTTCAATAAGTCCAGCCACAAAATATTCGTAGGACAATATCCTACGCGAACAAAGTTTATTTGCATGTCAATATATATTCCTTGAAGGCTTGAGTCAATGCAGTCATGTCGGGAGACGCACGGAAAAAAAAATGCGCTTGATAAACAACGGGAACAAATTTTATTTGCATAATTAATGTTAATTCCTTGAAGGCTTGATAAATGCAGTTACGATCACGAACAGCTTACTTCGTACAAAATCCTATTAACTAATAAAAGCGGCACGAATGCGCTAAAGTTTGTTTACTACGGCTTTCATTCTCACATCTTTCAATGCTTTCCGGCTTCGCGAATGTGTTGTCAACACGAAGGAGGCGTGACTGTGATTGGACGACTGAGTCAATGCAGTCATGCCAGTAGGCCCAGGGAAATAAAGAAATAATGCGGTTGACAAACTATGTTCCGCCACCCCGGTAAGGGTCAGTTTGATATCATCGGTCGAAGCGGTGACCACTTTTGTGCTAAAGCACCGCCTTTATATGCTGTTTTGTTGCAATATTCATCGCCTGACGTTGCTCGCAGGACTGCTATTGCGTTGATAGTGGGTTGAAATGAAAGTTCAATCTTTGTCAATTGATTCTGATGTGAAATTGTGACCGTAGGAATATTTATCCAGGAATATTTGACTAAAATTGGTGGCACCTGAGAATTTAGTCTCCAGCCTTGGGATTTCATTATAACCGTTGAAAACCACGAAATTGTGAAATGGCTCAAATCGTGTCGGATCTGGAAAATAACCACACAGGAAGGAAGCCATCCACGATGGCAATAAGGTTAGGCTTTTTAATTAATTGAGAGATTTTTCATATAATTATCTTCTTAAGCTTTTTATCGGGATTCTCATACAAATCCTTATATTTTTGTCAGCCATGCTCACACTGAGCTTGGGGCGCCTGTGCTTCGGTGAGTAGAAAACGCAACAATCGTGTCGACGCACAATCTCCTTCCCAGAGTCTTCGTTCCCCTTGACCAGCGGGTCTCTGGGATAATCCGTTTGGATAAAGTTTTTGATTGGTTGAAAGTCTGAGCATGAGCAATCGATTTCGGTAACGACTCGACTGCCGCGAAGGGTTTCACAGAGCTCCGTATGATTGTTTCATTTGTTTCGTTGATTAGTTTGGAGCCAAAGCAAAGAGTGAGAACCTATTAAATCTAATGGAATGGAATCGTCTCTCACTGAGTAATAATGTCTTTAAAATGTAGTCATACTGACTCTTTAAATGGCTGTATATTATTATATGAATCCATAAGATCCTCTCGTATAGTTACTTACGTACATGTGAGTGTCCTGGAAAGGTGCGAGAACCTTTAGCAGATGATTTTTTGGGTAGAGGAAGAGTTACTGATGCAAAGAAAACTCGTTTGACTTCTGACAGTGCTGTTGAACGCTTTGAAAATATCGTGGAAGGCCCGTCTCTCTGGCATGCAAAGTAGGTTCGGTAGGTTGAAAATTTTACTCGCACTTCATTTGGGTTCATTACACTGTACTGTTTTCAACCTCCATTGGAAGAAGAGGCCAGATCAGATATAGAGAATCAAATCAATGAAATGGGATATACAACCCACATCCAATAAAACTTGTCTTACATTTCAGGTACTTAGAAAAAATGGAAACTTCAATTGTTGATTTTGTTATGCAAATACTCAGCAAATACTTAAATTTAAAATTTAAAAAAATGTATTGTCTAACATAAAGCCTGACCATCCTCTAGAGCCTATTACTTGTTGCACTTAAGAGTCAGTTATAAGGCATCATTCTCTTGAGTAATTAAGTACTTCTTTCTGAAGTACCTTAACATACTACTACATAAGGAGTTTTTTTCCGTAATTGCTCAGCCCACAGTATCAATTACAGTGGCGATTATTATTTGCTTATTGAAGCCACCGTGGTCAAGTGTTTGAGACTTCAAAGGTTGGTTCGAAGGGTGGATTGTTGTTAGAAGGGTGGATAGTGCTATCCACTGGATAAATCCCTATCTACTGGATAACTCACATTGCC
>NC_090869.1:9945335-9964500 GCF_036669935.1 Montipora foliosa | reverse complement strand
GGCTCCGCAGTAGGCTCGGTGCAGATGCACTTAAAACACACTATGCGCATTTGCATCGAAGGTTTTTTACCGACGCAGGTGTCAGATTACGTCCTGGAGTAAGTGGTTGATCATTACAAAGTGTTGGTAAAGAAGCGCAAACTGGCTTTGTAATTCAATCAATTTCCAATTTAACTTTTTAAAGAAGGAAAATAATTTAGATCCGGAATTGATCAGGGAGATTTTCAAAGAATCAATTGCCATGATTGTTTACCAGTATTTTCACACTCGATTAGACGCAATTGTCACGTTAACAGTAGCATCTACCGCGGTCAGTTTTTATTTACAGGTTTACAGTTGATCTAGCAATTTTGCAGTAAATTAGTTACGAGCATTGGTTTTAAGAAATGGGAAAGTGCCTGCGTTTTGTTGAGTTTATTTATTTTATTGACGTACTAACAACGTCAACGAGTATAATGTAAAATATTTGTGGAATCAGACGTTGTCGGGTAACCTCTTCTGTTCACGTTAGCAAATATCGGAAGCTCAGTTTTTAACATTGTCAGGAAACGTGATCACGACTAAAAAATAAAATAAAATGCTACTGTAATATTTCTCAAAATTGTGTCTCAAAATGCGACCAGATTGCATCCTCAGCGCATATTCATTTCACAAAAAGTTCCTGGGGAGCATTGACCCCGGACACCCCTAGAAAGCTCGTGGCCTTCGGCCACTCGGGACTTCTCCCCCAAACGCTAAATCCTAGATAGGAACCCTGAAGGCGCACAACATGCGTGAAATGGTTTTTGAAACCATCCAGTCTTTAGAGGTCAGTACGCGGATGAAGGAAGACATTTGATGACAGCCATGACAAGATTCAAGAATTTCAAATTCTCCGCCTAGTGCATGACAATGGTTATGCATGATGTTGTTTATATCAGCAGTTAGAAGAGGAGACTAGCTTCTTCATCTGACTGTGCTTTAAAATACGTTAACAAAGTATTTTTTTTGCGAATGATTGCATCAAATACCCCCTGTACCTCGAAGAAATGGAGGGTCTTGCTAAAGTCAGCCCCCGAAAATTTATGAAGAATTCCTACGCGAAAATTGGGGTCGTTAAAAAAGATACCAGGCATTCTGTGCAATCGGAGTTTTAAAATGCTCTTAAGGATCTCAATCGGAGGGATGAAAAAATGCCCACGTGGATTCGTTGGGACAACTTTGTTGAACCCCAAACGGCTCGAGTAATTTTTTTTTAGTATAAGAAGTATTCTGTTATTTACATAATACCGTTCCTTTCACACGATATCACGAAACGCCTTCTTTTCTTTGCTACAAGGATAACAACAAAAAAAATCACTAAATTTAGCGCAAATTTTCTAATGATAAAAACTTGTTCAGAAATCCAAACTCTACGTTAAGCAGGCACACACCAGGTCTATTCCTTAGTATGTGGATAGAAATTTCTTCGCATTTCTTCTTCCAGATGCGCTTCAGCCATTCGATAGAGGGCCACTCTCGTGCTTCTCAAGTTGCTTAGTTCATTTGCCCAAAATGGATTCTGGGTAATTCTGCCATTGCATGACAAGGAAAGAACCCCGATTCTCATTTCATTGATATTTATAAGTGTCGGAACCAACAACCCAAAATACAGCATCCATGGCAGACTTTAGCTTTACAAAACTTGCCCAAATCGTATAAGTAGGTCCTCGAATTCGTCGACAGAAAGGCAAGAGAGCAAACCTTTCAATCGCCACCGCCATGTTTACAAGACAACATTTAGGTGCCCCCCAGTCTGCATTAAACCATCTCTCACCTCTGTTTTCTTTCAAAGGCTTGCCTTTACTCACATTCCAGCTTAATGATCCTGGAGTGGGATCTTCTGTAGACGGACATGGCCCAAAAAAAACACTTATAAAAGATAAGATTACCAGGTTGCAGCCAAACAGCTAACTCCCGAACGCGAACCGTGGATAATTGTAAGGGTGAGGGTTATAACTGAGCACACATTACCTAAAACAGACAGATGTGTCGATGAGAACTTCGTATACGGTGAAGGCAAGATGCGGGCCAGTCCTTTTTATCGCCAAAAACCGTTTTTAAAAAGCACGGTATTTGGGATCCCGTAATGAGTTAAACTTAGTACGTGGTTTACAATGTATCCCTAGTGCCGAGGAGGCGGGAGTAGGGAAAACTCTTAAGACTATGCTCTGCGCGTTGGTAGTTGTTGTGTGGGTTTGCTTTCTACAAAAATCTCGGCCTAACCAAGAGGGTTACAGTTAGAATACCTGTAACTGGAACTCTAAAGGGAAACGAAAACAGTTCGCGTCAGTCGGGTGCGATTAAATATCCAACTTGCCATGTTAATAATTGATATAGGTTTAACTGATTTTACAGCACTTCAGTATTGCCGTACAGTGCAAATAAGACTTATCGTTCAGAAAATGTAACAGGAATGTCACACTAGAATGTCTCGAATGTCCGAGCGAATGTAACCGAAGTGTAGTGAATATATGCACCTGTCAGTGGTTTCCCAAGGGAAGGGGGGGGGAACGGGCAAACCCACGGGGTTTGACATTTTCCATCCAAATTTTGGTAGACTGTTTCACTCTGGAAACAAAGAAGTTTCAATGAACATTCCACCACCCTGGGGGGAAATTCAATAGCAATTCTGAAGAAAAATCCGAGTACCAAAATTATCAAAAGTGACTTAATAAACGTAGCCTTGGCGGAAACTGCACAGGGCTATAATAAAAACAAGCAAAAGATGCTACAAGAAAGTGTTACATGGCATCTTACACGATACAGAAGGAGCATTTCCAGAATTCAGTTGTGGGCTCACAATGCTCACAAATGCTCCACACTCGAAACCACTGAGATGAAATCTGAAAATGGCCAAATGTTGGGTCCTTTCGGCACAGGCCGGCCAAAAATAGCAGTCTTTTTCTTCTGCAAATTGCCAGGAAAGAAACAACTATCAAATGTACAATTCCAGGGAACGGTGACTGTCTTAAAGGTAAAGCTAGTGTAGGATATACAAAATATCTGAGATCACTCACCTTCTGTCAAAAACGTGCTGTTACTGCCTTTTGACGAGCCAAAATGTCAGATTCTGCTTGCCCTTCTATTCGGACGAAGGACTATTCCAGATCTTGGCTTGTCATAATCTAGCGACTACCACCACTGTAACGAAAACTCATTACGAAGGTAGGTGGCGTGTGGTAAACCGGAAATAGCAGATATTCACAGGAATCTCGAAGGTATACGGAGTATTATTATCACTTTGTCGGGCATTGTGACGCATTTTGCGGACTCATGGAGAATTGGGCGGGCTAAAATGTATCTTTACTTCAGCTGAAATAAACCATTGAAAACTATGAGGTTGGGTAATTATACAATTAATTTCAAAAACTTACAAATAATCTATACGGAGCTTTCCTTTCAGAACCCTTACCATGTTTGGAAAAACCAGTTTCGCTTCATGGTGGCCTCAGTTCAATCAAGGGAATTTTATAAAAGTAAAAAGCCATTCAACTTATTAAACACTCGTTGTTGGTTGTTCAGACTCTTTTGTTGTCTTTTTTTAAAGCTTTTATTTTCTCAAGGCCTTCCAAAGTGGATCGTGACTAAAACACCACAACGAAGTACCTACGAGGACATACGAGTAACATAACGAGGACATACACATAACATGTAACATATCTCGTGGAAAAAATTGAAAGCTAAATGTTAAAAGAGTGCTGAGGGCCTAATCAAATGCAACGAGCGCTTAGGGCTTAATCAGTAATGCGAGTGCTATTTCGTTCACACACGAAACTCAGGTACCATGAAAAGTGTAGTTACCCCGATCCGTAAAATGAAAGCCAAAATGTCAAAAAGACGAGTTTAGGTCTAATACACCTAACGAGCGCTTTCGCCTTAATACTCGTGTGTTACTTCGTATTTCGTAGTGTGTGTACTCGTATGTTACTCGTATGTACTCGTGATGGTGTTTTTACTCACAATCCCCCAAAGTGATAATAGTAGTAATACAGTCTATGTTCCTGGGCATAACTTTGTTTTGTGGGCCCTTGTCCAGAGCTCATTTAACCCTCGCCTAACCGGCTAACTGCTGGGAGCTCTTACGAGTCCGAGTCGGGCCAAAAAAACGTTTATGCCCGCGAGTATAACAATCCATTATTTTAATATTAGATCGTATATAAATTTCGAACTTAAGGACGGTGCCTATTAATTAAAAGGTTTATTTTTTGCCCCCGTTTTTATGATATCGCAGGAAATGTTTGGAAGAATTGGGGGTAACCACAGCATTTTTCAAAGATAATTGATGAATGTTAGTTGTTATACAAAAGCTATAAAATATACAAAAGGTAATGTAGTGGCGTTTCTTTCTCAAATTGAAGCTTAATTATCTTCTGGACAAATGACATGGATTACCCCCAATTTTCTTTTTGGATACCAAGAGTACTTACTACTATAGCTACCTACTTTCTCCGGATAGTTCTAAACACGCACAAAAATATCACTTGCATTAGTAATCATCACCGAATGACGAAACTGAAGTATCTCGAGATCCGAAGTAACGTTATAAGCAATAACAAATAGACAGGCACCGTCCTTAAAAAGTTGCCCCTGTGACCAAAAAAAATCAATTCATATTTTTCTTGTGGATTTCAAAACTATGTTAACAAAACACTAAGTTACCCCCGTTTTAAGCCTTGATTTTTTTCAGAAAAAGACACCTCCTTATTTTAACTGTTATTTTCCTATTTAATGGTCCGCCATTACTAACATTATGTTTGTGAGAGAGCTGGATCGTGGAGAAAATGACGTCAAAGGCTCACTAGTTTAAGAATGCAATACGTGTGTACCGCCGGCAGAAATTAATATGCAGCACGGGGGTGGTTTCTGGGGCTTTTCAGACTTTTAAAACCCTCACGCTTTGCACATATTACATATTAAATAACTAAGCTGCGTTACACACGCTGAAATTTTAAGCTAGTGAGCCTCTGACTTCACTACCGTCTGAGGGTTCCAATCGGAACCAAATATTCCTAGCTCGATTTTATAAAATTGTAATCCATGATATGGACGAAGACCCTGGTGTTGTGCCATTCTACGGTTAATTCACGTAGATGCCTCTGAAAAATGGACTTGAATGGCTTTGCGAGAACTTAACACTCCAAAATAGATTTAACTTGAGTTGTGGGCTGTTCGACTCGTCATGGTTCCTTCCGTACAAGCTTATGAAATTGCTCAAAAAAACTGGCCATCCAAATTTTTTGCTAGTTTTTGACTACTCCATAAGACACCACTGTCAGCAAAATTAACGAAAAGTAAAAAAATGGTGCGGTTTATTTAATGGCCCCAGCAGTTTCACCAGCAACCTTTGTAGCTACCTTAATGGAGTTGACAGTAGAATCCACCTTACAAGAAGGGGTTTTTCTCCACTAACCAAAACATTCACGAATAAAGGCAGGTAGTTGTGGGGGGAATACTGCGCGTGTGGATGGGGAGTTGAGGGAAAATCATAGCCAAAAGTTGGGGCAAAGTCTGTAAAAATAAGGAGGAGAACTGAATTCCACAACGCCAAAATTTCAAAACTTTAAAATTTCAGAAACAGCCAGATAGAACATGTACAAGAGACTTAATCAAGTAGGAGGGATAACACAGAACCATGAAACATGAACCATTCACTCCCTCTCTAACAAAAATAGCAAATAACAATATAAAAAAACCTTCACACTAAAAGCTGCGGTTCTAAAAAAATATGGAAAAGGGTGGTTTTCGAAACCCAACGGACTCCCATGCAAAAACAAACATAGGTTCCATGAGGTAAAGAAAAAGCTGACTACGACACCATGAGGCTCGTTAAATTGCTTTCGAATTCATTCACGAGTAGAGCGCAACCGAGCAAGAGGGTTTCTCACTCACGCGCCGGACACGTCTAACCGAACCCCCCTCGTGCCGAAGTCAAGGGAGAAAAAAGAAAAAGAAGAACGACAAAAGTGTTGACCAGAGCGGGTTGACCCAGGAGAGGAAACAACCGATATCTGAAGTAAAATTACAGTTAAAAATAAAGAAAATAAAAAAACATTCGGTTATTTACATACAAGAAAGAGCTGATACAACATTTCCCTCTCAAACTTCTGGCTTCCGTTTTTTGGATTGCCGTAGTTTTATTTCAAAATGCTTTCAAACAAAAGCGAATTATATATAATTGGTAAAAATCTCTTCTATCAAAAATCCGTTTACTTCTCTTAAACATAACCACATTATTATCGAAACTGTATTAGTTACTGTAACCGAAAACGCACGCAACGAGTACAAATATTCCACGAATATTGTACAGTTAGTTGTACAGTAGAGAAACCGGTATCACTAGTTTTGATGCTGACGGACGGTTTACACCGCGCGCTTCTGTTACTTCTGTTACAGGGTTTTGGTTGTTTGACAATTCACGTGCTAAAAATACACTACGAAAAAGTTGTTTGTATTTTGACTCGCCTTTGCGGGCTCGTCAAAATACAGCAAAATTCGTAAAATACCTTATGTGATACTGCACCCCAAAACATCTAATAAGATATATATACTGTACAAAAAAATTATCATAGTTTACACCTCAAACTACCTACTTACACAAAACTGTAATCCAATATTACCCATGAACAAAACCAATACATGCAAATTAATTTCCAAATTTTCCGAATTACGTTTCTGTACAAGAATTCATCTGATCTGCCATTTAAATCTTGCGTTACGAATTTATGATTTACATTTAATTGAGAACGAATCCGTTCATAGGTGGCCGAATAAGGAAAATACGCTTATTCAAGGCGAAGCAAAAATTGAACACCATGGGACAACATCCTCACTGTCCTAAGATTCGAAATCCAAAAAGAAAAAGAAAATAAAACACATAGCCACATCATCATGTACCAGAAACTTATCTCACTTAGTATTGTACAATTCCATTTTTCAAAATATAAACGTGTGAAAAAAAGGTTATGTTTCCCGGATAGAAAATAGCGTTTTCAATCCGAGTCAAGCCATTTGTAACTGTACATTACAAGAACATGGCGTATACTAGCAGTGTAATTTCTAACAACCAATTCACCACGTCGTTGCCTCATGTCGTGGTAAACACTGTTGCTATGTGGATACAAGGTTACGGAAGCCAAGTGATTATTGGCCATCACCTACACAAGACAAACCAAAATAATTTAAGCTTTTTCATTGCTATATAAGGCGGTAATTTTGCACACAACAAGATCATAGACATTTGAAACTTTGCCAAAAAATAAAGTGGCTCGGACGATCTGCACCATTGAATAATGGCACAAAACCCGTTGGTGTTTCCAGTCCAACCTTCCGCCATATATATACTTAATGAAACCAAATGGTGGAAAGGTTACCATTACTAAACGTGGAATACACGAACCTCAAAGATCATGTGCCTGCAGGTGGTAACAAAAGGCTTGAACCAAATGAGGTTGTTGTGTTTGAGTATACGCGGTACACAGACCTATAAGGAAATAATGGAAAACTAGAGAATCACAGAATTACTGCAATGAGATCTTCAAGAGAAAACCGGAGAGCCTAGAAGTTGTGTAAAGTTGGCGCTTATTTCATCCAACTCATCGGTTGAAAAGTCCCCCACTAAATCGTAATTACTGTCAAAAAAACAACACAAGACCATTTTCGTCGAGGAACTGTTTATTAAACCTTTTCAAAACCTTCAAAAGCGAGAACACATGTTGTCGCAATCGATGTTGTTCCCCCGGTTTTTTTTTCCCGCCTTCCGCCCCACGGGGTTCGAATATTAGTTGCGCATCATTTAACCGAAAGAATTTGATTGGTTATCTTCTTCGAAAAAAGGTGTGTTTTAGTGCCACCGTACAGGCCAAAAATGCAGACAAACGTGAACCAAAAAGACTTGTCGAGTTTCATAACCATCTTTTGCATTAACTATGGACAAAACGATTACCATTTGGTAAAGTCTGTTAATTTTCGTCGACATTTCTCCCATAAATCCACGGCCCAAAACAAACGTCATCTTTGAATACAGAAAAGTGACAACTTGGGTACGAATTTTCCTCAAGTCTTGTTCT
Organism: Montipora foliosa; assembly: GCF_036669935.1. Lineage (NCBI taxonomy): Eukaryota > Metazoa > Cnidaria > Anthozoa > Scleractinia > Acroporidae > Montipora > Montipora foliosa. The sequence goes on along the minus strand of NC_090869.1, from coordinate 9,956,413 downwards.
TAACATTGATTGAGGTGATCCTTTTTCGGTTGACGTCGCCGTCGTAGATCTTAAAGAAGTCGCTATTATGTAGAATTAGCCAACCCGAAGTTTCTCGTTAATTATACTGGCAAAAAGCTCTGGCCACATAAACCTCCCTTAAATCAACGAAAAATTAAAAAAAAACAATTTACCCCTCACAAGTTATGTTGATAAATAGTAACAAACAACACAAAAAACAAAAAACGATCTGCTTCGAGAACTTAAAAAAAGCGCATATGCAGATCCCCCACCAAAGTTACTAGATTTGTGCAAAATTGTAACTAAATATGCTTATTGACAGGAGACTGTCACAGTCGGACTGACGTGTTGTGGAGATCGAATGAATACCGTTTTTTTTGACTTGCATAGGGAAAGTCCACTAACACAAGAAAATAACTTCCAAACCACAGAAAATAATCTTTACAATCGAATTGTTCGATAATCCTTTTTCCAATGGAAGAGTTTTAAAATGAATGAATTTCAAAAACGCTTGCTTTCGTAATTTCCCTGGCGCTGCCAACTTGAATAATGGCGACGTGTCGTGGGTAGCCCCATTCTATTTAGCCACTTTGCCGTATGTTTTATTTCTTACAAAAAGTTGGTGGTGTGGGACGTCTAAATGTTTTAGATGTCTTGTAAATGTAGATAAGTGATTCCTAAAGTTCTAATTTTTGCTACCTTCGTGGGAGAAAATTGTCGAGCATAATTTGATTTGCAAACAGTAATTTTGTTATGTTTAAAATTATTTATTCGTCAGAGTGAAGGTTCCCTTAAAGGAAAACGAAAGGAAAGGTCCTCTGACTCTGCAAATCCATTTAATGTTGTTGATAATTACTACCGATATAAAATAATAGGCTTTTACCTCTTAAAACTATCTTCTTGCCTATGGTGGCTTTCACCGGTAATAACTAAAGTTTGTTCATGGTCTATACCTAATACATTGTGCACCTCAGGTATTGCCTCAAAAGCAAATTGCCTGTAGTGCCGGTGTGCGTCCAATGTCGAACGTGAACATCCGATGCGACTGGGTGTAAAGAAACCGTTGATGTAACCGCTTCAGCTCAGTAGACAAGTGAGAATATCACTGTCAGGGGGGGTAGAAAATAACAAATATGCGTTACTTTTGTACCGGGGACACTGAAAAACGACAGACATGCAGACTGTGCAGACCGTCTGTAAAAATGAAAATTCCGTTGCCCTGAATTAGGTCATAAATACCATTCGGTTAGCCTAATTAGGCCTAAATAACATTCGGTTTTAGCCTAATGTAGGCCTAAATAACATTCAGGTTAGCCTGTTTACCGGGTAGCTCTCAATTATAGTGAGGGTAACGCCATATTTTAACCCCCTGGTCGGCACTGTCTGCACAGTCCCTGCCAGTCTGCGTTTTGGCGTGGAGCGCTTTGTACCCTGTTCAATTACCACAGGAGCCTCGACCGGTTTACCCCCAGAAAATTCCTGGACACTAATCCCACTGAAACGAACAAAACACAACAAATTGGGAGCAATTCTGGATTGATTGACTATGGAGGTAAAGTCAGTATCGAAGGAACATATTTCAAGCCAATCAAGAGGTCAGAAAACAATAAAGCAACCTGCCGTAAGTCCCTCGCCAAACGGCTTTCGTCGCGCCCTCACCCGCAGGTTTGCTTATAATTGGCCTTCCTTTGATTAAACTAATGTCTGTTGTGAATTACATGATTGGCTTATAGTTGTTTGCTTGCTTTAGTTTTAGGTCAAACACACTTTAGGGACACACCTCAAATGAATCATATACAGCTTTTCATAAGGCCTCAGTGGCATGGTGTTTTGATCTAATCCTAATCTTACCCTAAAAAAAAAGTTAAGTATATGATAGGCAAAAGGCAAGAAAAACCTAACAGAGACAATAAGAAATTAAAATGAAATGATAAAGAAATAAATTTTCTTTTTACTCAAAACAATAACTTTTGCTGTCGAGTGAAGTTACAGTTCCATTGGGTCGTGGGTCGTTTTCCAATTTTTATTTCCCCCTCCTGTGGACGAAATGATTCGCGGGGGGGGCAGGTGGTAAAAAGGTGAAATAACGTTTCCCATTGCGTTATAATTAAACGTAATCATATCCTAGCATATCCTTTCTTTACCCACGGATTTGTAGAGTCGCTTGGTGTAGCTAATATCTCCGAGCATTTACCCTCCCAACCATGATACACCACAGAAGACTACCACAACACACAGGAACTAACATGCCTATTCTTTGCGACAAGTGTGTGGGTTCTTTTACGTCCCCACAGGATTATGAAGGGTTTTGTTTGAGACCACGGTTTATCGGTGCCTTATTCCGAGAAGACTAGAGAGTCTAACCATTTGCAGAATGGACTTACAATGGCAGCAACTTTCTCCTTCAGTTTTTAAAGACCCTGAGTGTTGGTCCGGCCGGAGTTGAAATCACGACCTACCTCCCGCGTGACGCCCGGGGCCCAACCAACTGAGCCAACCGGTGGCGCCAAACGCCAACACTCCAGATTCCGACACAGGTCAGGTTCCAATCACTAGACCCTCATCCCATAGGGGGCCGGTGGTATAAATACTGGACTAAACGGGCCTATAAATGGCAAAATGCTTCTTCCAGCGGGTACAATGAAGTGAAAATCCCAGATTTCCGACAGGTGTCCGTCCTAGATCTAAAAAAAAAAAAAACCCTCCATAGGGAGGTGGAGGGGATGGGGGGGGGGGGGGGGGGAGGTGATAACAATTGGAGAAGACCCATTGCAACCAACCTAACAATCCCCCCCCCCCCCCCGACAAACAGTCTGGTGCTAACTGTGGCTTTGAGAACAAATTGAATGTAGCTTAGAAAGTTACTACTCGAAGACGCCGAATCTCGAATTATTTCAAACCAGACGTAGTTTGTCAAACTATAATGATTATGTCTAACTTTAATTTACCTTTGTGCAAGCGAGTTCAAAATAAATGGTAGTTCCTTCGCGTCCATAACTGAATCTGTTAATTAATGGATGATGAAAATTATAGATGGAAAGGGAGACCAAATTACCGCGAGAAGTTGAAAATCACACAACCTCAAAATATAAGCGTTATGTGGAAGGAAAAAATACAAGTCGTCTCGATAAAACCTTAACCTCGAGAATTACGCTCCTTATCTCGGTAATGTCAACCATACATTTAGACTGTTCTCCTTTGTTGTTTCTTATTTCAACTGTCACCTTTATACTTTTTCCATTGATCTTACCCGCAAAATAGCCAGCTAGCGAAGCGGGAAGGAAAAAGTAAAAGATTACAATAATAATAGGGGGTTGGGAGAGCACGATCACTGTGACTATCGGTAATACTATTCCATATCTTTGCCCCAATACTAGAAAAGGAGTTTTTTAAATGGTCCGTTCTCGAATGCTTAAGAGATAACTTGTACCTGTCTTGTTTGCCATGAGCCAGTTGGCTATATTCCTTAAATACTCATTAATTACTGTTTGAAGTGATCTCAACTTCTTATCAGCGTAAAGTAGGTTAAGACTTTCCTTGGGTGAGAGGAAAATGATACCAGCAAATTCAGCCTGGCATAAAAATGATATTAGGCCTTGGGGCAAAGTTTTATCGACAAAAAAATGAATTAAATTTCATAAAATCATGGTTATTTAATTCACGCCATTGTTGTGTGTGTGTTCTTGGGCAAGACACTTTACTCCCACGCTGCCTCTCTTCACCCAGGTGTATAAATGGGTACCAGCGTAATGCTGGGGGGTAACCCTGCGATAGACTAGCATCCCAATCAGGGGGAGTTAAAAATACTCCTAGTCGCTTAATGCTACGGAAACCGGGGATAAGCACCGGCGTGTTGGGTCATTGACTCGGAAAGCGCTTACCTACCTATTGCAGCATAGAAACTAGGGCAATTCGCTCTCTATTGGCTTTTTGCTATTTTGTATTCCTTTCTGTGTCCCCATGATAATTTTGTCAAGTAATTTGCTATTTTTTTGCTCTTAATTACTAGGAACTGTAGCTTCAATTTACAAGCACAATTAAATATTTGCCCTTCACTCTTTTTTTCAACAGAAGCAGCTCACTGTGGTTTGCTGTATTTAGTAGTTTGGATCTTTAATACTGATTTGTTTATTTGGCATGGCGGTTTTACATCACAAAGTGGTAACATTTTGGTAACAAATCGTACCTTTAGAATCTCTTTGTATTCCAATCTTAAATTCACAACGATGGTACCTTCAAAAGCGCAAAATGCCACAAGATGAGAAAGAAGACAATGAATGATAACATTGCTGTAAAATACAAAAATTTGGGGTAGAAGTATAATACGTACATGTTGAAGTTGTAGTGTCCGGGAAAATTTGTATGCAGGATAAAACTTCTTCACCAAATGACTGCAAGCATCGAACAAGATGTCCTGGAATGGAATTGTGAATTTCAAACCAATCACTTGGCCAAGAGAGGGAAACTTCGTTTTTTTTCTTTCCTCACTGTATCACTCTTATAGTTTATTCTGGTTCCTCCGCAACCTACGTTGTGGACAAGGGGGGAGCAGGGGCTGGCACAGTAGTGAGAGCACTCGCCTTCCACCAATGTGGCCCAGGATCGATTCCCGGATTCTACGCCATATGTGGGTTGAGTGTGTTGGTTCTCTACTCTGCACAGAGAAGTTTTTCCCCGGCTACTCCGGTTTTCCCCTCTCCTCAAAAACCAACATTTGCAGGCGTAGCGCAGCTGGCTAGTGCGCGGCTTTCGGAGCAAGGGATCTCCAGTTCGATCCTCGGTGACTTCAACGTCTGTTTCCACTTTCCTCTGGCCTGTGTAGCTATAGCTTTAAATATCCGTGAAACGGAGCACTGACAGAGGGAGGGGGGTAAAAAACGCACCGTCAGCTTCCATTGATACCAGTTTCATAACTGAAGGAACTACCGACGTTAAATAAATTGACTTTACACCCAGAGAGAATTATGGAAAAAAAAAAAGGCGCTTTACCACTGATGTAGTTCTTGGAAAAGCATTTCTTCTCATCGCATGAGAATTTCGATTTCGAACGATAATTTTCCGTTGCTGCTTCAACTTCATGAGTCTATACTGACACTGATGATAACATAGAGTATAGTACTAACCATTCCTAGAGTGAAGTAAATTAAAGAAATAGTCAGAGCTCTTGGAGTGGAGCCAGTTTGTGAGGGATGGAGAATGTATCCTCATCTAAGCGGAAAGAAGAAAAAGCAACAACAAGATCAAAAATTATAATAAGATAGACCATGCCTCCACCAGTTTTCAACTAAAGATAAAAGAGGCTATTCATATTCAGAGAGAACAGGCCCTCTTTGGATCAACAATGACACCAAGTCAATCTTAAACTATCTCTTTGATTTCCACATTTTCACGCAATACCTCGTTCCGTTATTACTACTTTTCACATTAGCAATCTCTATTTATTATAAATGCAGCTTCCATCGCTTTGTATTCTGACTAACTGAGGATGGCACATGCAACATGTTTTATAAACTCAAAGGTTTCGTCGTTTTCTTGAAAAAATTTTTTTTAAATATATTTTTTATTTTCCAAATCTTAAGTATAGAAATACGATATGGATTACAAAAAGTAAGCAAGCATTAAAAAATATGAACAATATATTTAAAAAAAACGTCATATTAAAAATGTATGACATCAACTGTTCAGTTGGGCAATAGGACATTTGCATGATGACGCCACATCATTTGACTACAAGTACCAGAATCCTGCAGCTTTTGCTTGTCTCATGCTAATTAGAGCTGTTGTTATTTTGACCATGATGGGAATACAAAATTTAAAAAAATTAAGAAAAGAAAAACAAACTGAATTCTGGTAGTTGTAGTCAAATGACGCTATCGTGAAAATTGCCTATTGATCGGTTATAAATGAATTCTTATGTCTACCAGTTACTGAAGATATCCTTTGATCACTTCCTTTTCTCAATCGGTAGTTGCCGTTAATGGGAAAGTACGGTCTAGAAAACGTTTCTCTGAAACGAAAGTTCTTTAACCTGTATTGTCATACTTGACCACTCATTTGGACTAAATGTGTGTAAATAGCCAACAATAATGCTTCAAAAATGGGCAAATTTAATTGAAATCCGCCATCTTTGTTTTTGTGTATGCAAACGAGGCTATGACGTAGCAATAGTCAAGGATTTCTCCGGATGACTAAATGTACTTGATGAAAAGAAGAAAAACAAAGGCGAGGAGAGCAATACTTTGTATACTTGAATCTTAATCCAGAGGCTAATTTTTTTTTGATATTGGCTCCACCTCTGAACAGATTTACCTCGTGGTCGTTAATGTACCGGTCAATTCCAAAACCGCCCATACCCCCCCCCCCCCGGCCCCGGCAAACCCCGGGGCATTTGAATTTTTGAACATTTTTGGTCCAATTCCCCACTATGTTGCCAGTTTAGACGGTCAAATGCCCCACCCGTTAGAGCTTCAAAGAGGGTCAAATACCCCACCCTCCAGGCATGTTAAAGCAACTGTGCAAAACTTTTTTCCATGCGTAAACAGAATCGCTTACCTGTGGAAACAAGTTCTGCAAAATTTTCATCCACTACGAATTTCATGTTCAGCTTGTCTTCGCTCCACACTTTAAACAAAGGCATATTCCCCGATATAACTATATAATGTAACGACAACAACAGGAAAACCCACGTGGAATCGACAAGAGCAATGACCCGTGAAAGCGGCGCATGTGCTCAATCAAAGAATTGCGAAATCCTTTTGTTTCCGACCGCTGACAGACGTTTTGACACGAAAGTCAAATGCCTCACCGGGCGGGCCTCATTTTGGGTCAAATTCCCCACTGTACGGCGCTTAACGCGAGTCAAATGCCCGGGGATTGCCGGGGGAGGGGGGGGGGATGGGCGGTTTTGGAATTGACTGGTACATAAACAGGGCGAAAGAGACCTTGTAGTGCTATCCCGTGCTCATAGCTGCAAAATAAATGCCTGGAAATCAAGTTTAATCTGTCTACCGTGGCTTTCTACGAGATCCCTTTTGCAACTTCAAAACAAACGATCGACTTAGATATTTCCATCAAATGGTAAGAGTAAATCGTTTCAGTAGTTTCTATTGACTGAATGCATAAATGGCGGCCAAAAATGTATTCTTTTGTTTATGTGCTAATGAGCAACATCTGAAAGTTTCGTCGGCTTATTCTAAATTAAACGCTTCCCCGTGTGAAAGAAACAAATACGTTTGCTGAAGCATCGAAGACGGCTGTCGCTGAAGGAAGAAAGTGAAAAAGGTACGCTTGTCGAATATTTCTTTGTCTCATGTTCAAGGTTTTTGTTTTGTTTACATTTGTTCTGGCTGATTTTTGCCGCCTAGTTTGATTGACTAGGAAATCTATAAGTATTAAGTGACTTGAGCTTCTGTTGCACTTATGGCCTACATGAACCACAAGACCTTTTACCATAGTTCACCTTACATTTGAATTTTTCGAAGCAGAAAGGTTACACAAGAATGAGAAAGTGATCGAGGATCGAAGAACTTGGTAAGGTCGAACACGTTTATTGACTATTGCTACGTCATAACACGTCATATCCAAGATGGCGCTCTCCAAGTCACGAAAGAGGCAACTTCAAAGTGCTCTTGTCACATTTTAACAGGGAACTGGACAAAACGGCAAATTTCTGGGGAAAAGTTTTCGGAATTTAGAGAAACTCTTTTCTAGACCGTACTTTCCCTTTAACATGGGCTAGTACAAAAAATGACCATTAATTCTTACTTTGTTCACGTAAAAAAAAAAAAATTCTTATCAATACCTTGTCTTCAGCTTTGTAGAAAACTTTGCAAGGTGATCCCAGGGAACTTATCACATCCTTGAAATACCATAATATGAAAAAGAAAGAGGACGCTACTGTACATACTACATATCGCTTTGAAAACACAGACGTCATTGGGAAAGCTCTTATTTAGAGCCCCTCAAATGCATTGCGGCTTAATTAAGTATCTCGTGTAAAGAACATCATCGCGGCATGATTAATCTTTTCACTACAATAAGAATAACCTTTACTGTAAATTGAAAGACCTTGCGGGCCCCTATGTTCTTGCTTAAAGGTCCGCCAGGGACAAGCTGCTGCATTTTCTTGAGCATTGTGATCCCCAAACTGCTTTATGCCTCCTTAATTGTTGAACCCACTTTTCCAATCGTTCCTTGGTTCCCAAAAACCCTACAGGTTTAATCTTATACATAGGATAAATGAGGACTATACTTTTCAGTTCTGAACTGAGACGAACAACACCACTGCATGCATGCTAAGTTTTTCGCAACATTAATTTATTCTAAGAACCAACATTTGACTTCATTTGACTTGATTTGCGTCGATCGTTAATTCCTGTTTACAGAGTCCCCAATTAGTGCTCCAGGGCGAAGACGACTAAATACTTAAGTAAAGTTCCTTTCCCTTCCTTTCCTTTCCTTAAGAACGCCTGGTAGTTCTAGGTGTTTACTCCTTGCAGTGACGAAGTTTCAAGATAAATTTGCAAGTTTACGGCAAGTAAACAGCCTTAAAGTGCCCCTGTGACCAAAAAATCAATTCATATTTTTCTTTGGATTTTCAAACTATGTTAACAAAACACTAAGTGACCCACGTTTTAAGCCTTGATTTCAAAAAGACACCTCTTTATTTTAACTGTAATTTTCCTATTTAATGGTCCGCCATTACTAACATTATGTTCTTGAGAGAGCTGGATCGAGGAGAAAATGACGTCAAAGGCTCACTAGTTTAAGAATGCAATACGTGTGTACGCCGCAGAATTAATATGCAGCACGGGGTTTTGGGCTTTCAGACGTTTAAACTCACGCTTTGCATATATAATAAGCTGCGTTCACACGCTGAAATTTTAAGCTGTGAGCCTCTGACGTCACTTTTCCCTGGATCCAACCGTCTGAGGTCCAATCGGTCAGCTTTGAACGTGAGTAATGGCGGACCGTGAAATCCAAAACTTACACTCAAAGTAAACGGCCTTTGGATAAAAATCAAAGCTCAAAACTTTGCCAGTCAGGTGTTAAGCAAACACACTTTCAAAATCTGAAGGAAAAAAGGAAGTGGTTTTTTTTTATCACAGGGGCACTTTAACAGCCAAGATAAGTTTCATATATTTTGTACCGACATGTATTTGGTAAGATTTCAAGCGAATTTCGCGAAATATCAGAAGCCCTGCCTTTAAGATTTGCAACAGGAGAGACTCTCGATTTAATTAACATTTTAGCCGGCTAGACACACAGAACCCATTCCTACCTGACAAGAATCCCCAAACATCACAGTTCTTTCAAAGGTTCGTCTTCTCAGTTCCAAGATCTTACCAGGACCAGTGCCTTAAATAAATAAGATGACAAATAAGTGTAGTACAATGATGTTAAAACTCATACACATTACACCCACAGTCCATTAAACCACTAAAATCAGATTTCGACAATACGAAGCTGACCACCTGTATAGGTATCCACCTTCAGTTATTTTCATTGGGGTGTTTAACTTCTGCAGTACCAACTTTATTCATTCACTTCAATGAAAGGGATGGATACCAGAAGTTATCCTATTAAAGGTATCCGCCCGTGGCCGGATCTAACTCATCAGGGAGTTTAAGAAACCACGACGGCTACGGAGACGAAAACGTCACTGCAAAATATAACTTTGAGCTGTTTTAAGTATTTCATGATTATTCCATCTTGTTTATATTATTCAATGTGAGTGAAGTGTCCTAAAACTGGATTGGTACAGACGGATTTGAAGTAAAGAGTGAGACTGAAAGATTCACGGTAGTTTGTCCACGTTGTCGTCAAAACCTTAAATTTGGTCATTCCACGAATACGAGTACGGAAGAGAAATGTTTAAAAATGCGTGCCGCACGTGCAGCACGAGCATTTTGATACTTTTAACCAATAATATTACTGCTTTTTGGCGTTGTCGTTGCCGTAGCCGTCGTCGTTTCTTAAACTCCCTATTGAGTGACTGCTCATGACGTGATCTTTTCACTTACTCCCTCGTCTAAGGGGTGCTTACATTACTATTCTTCTCTGTTCACTTTTTAATTCAGCCCAATGGGAAAAAGACAAAAACATGATGATGTCAGATTTCACGCTTCTCTGTGTCCTGTATAAACCCTGCATCCACCCTTCCACTCGTCATTCCTCTAATTCAAAGGTATTTTTGCCCCGATTTATGATTATGCAGGAAAGGTAGATCTTAATAAGTGATATTGAATCCAATAAGAAAATTGGGGGTAACCGCGCATTTTTCAAAGATAATTCATGAACAATATTTCTCAAAAGCTCCAAAATACAAAGGAATGAATCGCGTTCTTTCTCAATTGGAGGTGAATTATCTCTAAAGAATGCATGGTTACCCCCAGTTTTCTTTTTGGATACCACGAGTACTTACGAAGATCTACTTTTTCTGCATAGTTTTAAACCGTGCAAAAATATCCCTGCATTAGTAAGCATCACCGATAGGAAACCCGAGTACCTGGAGATGCGCAGAACGTATGCGCAATAACATTAGTAGTCACCGTCCTTAATCGCAACACTAACCTACCCACCTTCAGCTACAAGGAAACACTTTAGACCAAACACTTTGCCATCTTTGTTGATAATCTCAACGCTGTCAGCAAAACAGTTGCCATGGAAACAATGAAGTGGGAGTGGTGGTGCCCTGTGAACCATACATGACTTATTAAGTTAATTCAATTATTATAATAGCCCTTTTAGTCCTTTTAGTTTTTCTTATTTGCATTACAATGTAATCTAACGTGGATGCGAGGCAATTTCGAGTTAAAACTACAAAATAGCAAGAAATTGCCTCACATACATGCTAGATTATATTGTAATGCAAATGGAAAAAACTAACCGTAAAAATTCGCGAAGTTAATACAACCTGTATTATACATGCAAGACTCTTGGAAAACATGTCATTAAGGCAGTGATTAATCAATTCCAGTGGCAGTTACTTCTCGATAATTAATTGCTTTATCATAAAGTTAAACCTAAACTTAACCATAAGACCGACAAGCCAAATTTATAACTATTCACCGAGTCCC
>NC_090869.1:9930335-9940335 GCF_036669935.1 Montipora foliosa | reverse complement strand
GTTAAAGCGAATAACAAGCACGTTCGCGCCTTGGTCAAGTCAAAAATGGTGCTTGATGGAACTAGCGCGTCTCAGCCACGCTTTCTAATGGCAGTGCTGCTCCTTAGGCCCTACACCCTGCTCCTGGCCCAACTCTGCAAACAAGCAGATCATCAAGTTGCCCATGCTTGGTCTAGCTGACTCGAGTGCGTGGAGATTGGGATGGCGGAGCTAGTGAGATGCAAAGTCCGGTTCGCAAGAAGCACAAGAAGTCACACGCGCACAACGGTATTAAGTCTCTCAAGTCTGGGAAGGTCAGGCAAAGATTGCCATCACCGTCTTGTATCCTAGTCATGGCCACATTTTATCTCAGCATCACTCACGGTCACCGCTACGTCAAATATGAGAAACTCACGCTCGCAAAATTCGTTTCCAGTTACCGTCACACCCTCAGATTTATCAGAGTTGGAATGTTCCTTCCGTCTCAAACATCTGGTCTTATTAATGTATTTTTCACAGCTTAACGACTAGCATTCGACGCACAGAGAACTTGTGTGCTGGCTATATCAATGATTTCTACCTTTTTGCGGTCTTCTCCGGGTGAAGACCTTACTACGGACGCTTGTTTGACGGGCTGCGGAGGGCTAGGTGGCGACCAATTTTTCATGCGGTTTTTACGTCTTTCGTCGTCCAGCAAAATTAATTACTTGAAGCTTTTGACAATCATTGCCGCTTTAAAATTATGGGGTTTACGTTGGTCTGGTTTACGTTTAACAATTCGTTGCAATAACGTAGTGGCAGTGACTGTAAAACACTGGACGGTGTCGGAACTCTTTTCTGAACTCGCGTTTGCGCCAAGTTTTTTATCTTGCGGCTGTTTCCGAAATCGAAGTTCGCGCTGTTCACGTTCCCGGTATTACGAATTGCTATGCAGACCTTCTTTATCGCTCAGACTTGTGCGACTTTGCTGGGCGACCTCAACTTTTCGCTCACGCGCACCCCGCCAGTTTACAAGCTTTTTTCGTTCCTCATGAGAGGTTTAACCTTGATAAATATTTTTATCTAGCCTTCCTCCGTTTAAGGCTCTCAAGAGCTGGGGAGGATTCGTCGGGAACTCCAACTTTAGGGAGCTTAAGCACGCGACGATTTTGAGCCCAGGGCCCGGTTGTTCAAAAGTCGATTAACGCTAATCCCCGATTAAAAATTAACCAAGGAGTTTATTTCTGCACTTCCAAATGCTGTTCAACGCTGATATTTGCCAAAGCCTTACATTAGAGGAATTCAATCTTGAAAAACGAAAATATGCAAACGAAATTTTCACCAAAAAGTTGAAAACATGAAACAAAAGTTTACGCTAATCCTGGATTAATAACCGGACAGTAACCGGAAGTAAGCAGAACTTTCTCCCCTTATACCTGTCTCCTTCCACCAATGTGACCCGGGTTTGATTCCCAGACTCGGCGTCATAGCTGAGTTGAGTTTATTGGTTCTCTTCTCTGCTGTGAGAGGGTTTTCTCCGGGTACGCCGGTTTTCCCCTTTCCACAAAAACCAACATGGAGTTGATTTGCATTAATTTGTTGATTTCTGGTCAAAGTGCCCTCAATTAGTGTTCGAGCTAAGCGCTAGGAGACTACACACTAAGGTAAATAATGTTCATGTCCTTTCCTTTCTCTTCACACAGTCACATTTGTGTTGCTTAGTACTGTTTCTCTATTAGAGACGATAAGTTTTAAAATGTTGGCAACATGATGGCACCATAACCATGACAAATGAATATTATTGAGGACAGGGATATACATGTATGATAAATATACTGATTTGAATGTTTTTAAATTTTTCATTATTTACAAACCTCCAGGATGTGTAGCCCCAAATGACATATCAATTTGTTCTATTGTAGGCAGGACTTGAGGTGAGTTAAAGTGAACTCCACTAAAAGAAAAAGGTTAAGAGAGACAATTTATCAATATTTTTATTATTGACCCTAACACAAGCTTGAAATGACCACCCAAAAACCTCAAAAGTATGAATTTAGATGTCATTGACAGAGAGGAAGAATTAACTATAAAATTAGCATACATGTTTAGAGTTTCTTTGGATGGGAGATTGATTTAGGATAGTATAGTTTTGTCATTGTTGTGTCTATATTAACATGTAAATTGGTTTGTACTAGCTTAATTGGACAGTTTAAAAAATATATATATAATCTAAATTTGATAGGATCCTAAACAAGCCCCTAAAATACTCTTTAGGATCCCAAAATGCTGCATAAAATCCTTTAAAAGATCCTGCAATAACAAGCTGGGATCCTGGGTTGAATCCTAATCAGGATCCTGCTTAAGATCTTGTTTAGGATCTTGCAGGATCTTACAAGATCCTAAAGGATCCTGTTTAAGATCCCGTAGGATCCTACAGGATCCTACAGGATCTTAAGTAAGATCTTGTGAAGGATCTTATGTAGGATCTTACAGGATCTTATCTCAGGATCCTGTTAAGATCCCGTTAGGATCTTACAAAAGATCCTACATAGGATTATTACCAGGGTATTGTTCATTAGTCCAGGAGTGTTAAACACACAGTTTGAAATAATAGCATAGTATTATGTTTGTTACATGTATGTCCCAATTAGCGATCAACACCAGTAACAACAAAGGTGGGATACCGGTGCAATGTACCCATGATGGTGCACCCATGAAAATTTGTACCTGAAAAAGGGGTCCGACTGAAAAGAACATGGACAACAGTAAAGAAGGAGAGAGATAATGTTGAATGGGATCTTGAGATGAGTTACGGGTTGTGGACTGCCAGCAGAAAGAGAAACAGAGGAATGTAGAGGCCCTTATTTGTGCCTGGGATTTGTGCCCAATTAGCCATGCAGAGGCTAGGTAAAGGTTTTGATTCACCAAGATTTAACTGTCTTAGAGGGGTTGAAAACCACTCTAAACACTCAAGGTTATTTATTTTTACCACTTCCTCAACAAATAATACACCTTATTCCAAAATGGCCACCATTTTAGTATTCTTTTGTTTCCATGCAAATTGGCCCTTATGGCCTCGTTCAAGTTAAATATTCTTTTGAAATTTATGTTTGAAAGCGAGGCCATAAGGGCCAATTTGCATGGAAACAAAAGAACACTAAAATGGCGGCCATTTTTGAATAAGGTGTATTATTGTTTTATTTTAATAATCAGAGATGTGGTTGTTACCAGTATTTCAGCTTGACTTTGCTCATGCTATAAACTTCAATTATCTATGGAAATAAAAATGAAATAAGAGCATAGGCATCATTGAAATAAACTGATATGCTGCAATTTGCACAGAATAAATTTATTTTATTTAAGGCCAAGTTACAACAACCAGCCATAAATCCCTTTATAAGTATGCTATCTCTGATAAAACAGAATCTCACCTTAAGCCTTTGTGACACTGGATCAAATACAAGTCTTATACCATCATTTGGTAGATTTAAAACCAAATCCATTGCGAGTGGATTCTAATGAAGAGCACAAATAAGTCAGAGTCAGAGTTGTTAAAGATAAATAAAAGATTAAAACACCACGCCAATATTTTGGGAGGGTAGGTGCCGTAGAGGTAGCAAGGGAGAAGATAGCACTCTCCTCAGCAGCAAGGAGGTCACCACCACCTCCCAGGCACCCGTCAACACATCACTGAGAGAAACCAATGTGTGGAGTATAGATACCCCGAAATATGGGAGGGAGGGAGGGTAAAAAAGCAAGCAAGCGAAAAGGCAACTCAAGCCAAAGCACATGGCAATGCCCCTGCAAACCTCCCTGGAACCCCCCCAAGTATCCCAGGCAACACCGCTGCATTGGCTTGGTTTTAACTTTGCCTAAATTATATTTAGCCTCATTAAATGAAACATTACTGGTGACACAATTATTGCTGCATAACTTAGTTAAATTGTGATGTCATCACAATTATCTCCAAATGCTAGCTAGGATTCCGATTCTCAATCTGGCCTTCTTTAATTCCAAAAAAAAAAAAACAAGAAATTCGCGAAAAAAATGCAAATTTATTAGTAAGGATCAAACGGCACAAATCTCTTATTGCAGATTCAGTAAAGTCTCAACCTGAAGACTCGGAGACGGATTCTTACAGGCAGGCCATATTTGTTCAAGATCCGATAGCTTTATCCTATGGATAAGTTACATAATTTTCCGACATGTCGACGGTATCAAATGAATCTGTTCAAAAATATTTACATTAGCATTTGCTCACGTAATAAAATCGGGAATTAAGTTGCATACTCTAAACACATCTAAGTAATTGACTTTACGAAATACCCTGGCCAACGTTTAACATGCAGTACATTTTATGCTTTGGATAGTGACTTATCCTGGATAAAGTCATCCAGCCTTTGAACAAATGGAGCCAGCGATCAGTCAATTAACTTACCGCCTCGCTGTACATAGCCTGAACAGATTTGATTACATGACATTGTCGTTTGAGAATCTGTACACACTGGGCAACGGGCATTCCTGTCAAGTATAAAAATAAAAAGAGAAAGTCCTTTTTTTTTTTTTTTACCATACCTTGAACAGCTGGAGAAAGGCTGAATAAAGATTTAGGGAGTAGAAAACAAAGCTCCCATAATACTAATAATAATCCAAAATACTTACCAAGTATAAATTCCCACTGCTCATTCCCAAGAGATCTCTCAGGAACAACTTCGAGATCCAACATGCCTGGTTTGTACCACAGCGTATGAGACAAATTTCTACCACTCAAACAGACAACGTATCACATTAGATCACTCGAGCGAAGAAGCAAACTGTTTGTTTACGTTGCGTTGCGCATAATCTATAGACTGATAACTTCTGACACCTGCAGGCTCAAACGTTAACGTTAGTAACCGCGCCACTGACTTGCCGTTATGGCGGATTCTGACGAGGAAGTCGAAGCGATCAAACCCCGTCTAATCGCAAGTGATTTTGATGCATTTGCGGAAAAGCTTCTGAAACACCATCTGCTCCTAACAGCACTCGAATTGCACACTGAATTAGTGGAAGTAGGATTGGAAATTCCTCGATTGCGGGATTTTTTCTCCAATCCCGGGAACTTCGAACGTCAATTTGTAAGCAATACAAGAGATGCCCTGTCGCCTGGTTTACGTGAGTATTTTATGCATAATTTCCCCTGACTTGCGCTGTTTTTGTTGATGAGTATTTATTATTTTTAATTTATAAAACATGATTTCTCTTGAAAGCGTACACATTATGCTAAACTGCGAACCGGAAAAAACATAATGATACTCTTTGTGGCGAGTGGTCAAATATAAATAATTGGTGCTTTGTAGCGGACCATCGTTATTAAGAATAACAATAGGAGGGAAGAAAAAGCACTTATAACTATCTAAGAATGCATCTCCTGTACATTTTCTTGAGCTACACAATTCCATAATGACGTATATCGATATCCGTAATAATAATTATTGTAAAAAGTTTATAAAAATTCATTCATCTATCTCCATTAAGTTCGATATACTGGTCACTGAAAAAATATCAGAAGTCCTGAGCAATCATCAGCCGTATGCATTTATTGACATTATCAACTTAGATATAATTTTTATGTTATAGTTTCATTTTAACCAATTTTTATAGAATTTTTAAACAAATCAAGAGTGGGAGGTCCGTTTGGGAAAATCTTGTCGCCAATAATTGGATGGTCTACATGGGGAAATCTAGAAAACTGTCAATATCAATTTTAGCCAATCAAATTCAGTTGTTTCCTTGGAGACATGGCCATATACCAATGTATTGGAAAGCTCAAACAAAGATGAACAAGCAGTAGGAACTTACATGTACCTTTTCTTTCTGTCAAAAGAAACATGGATTTGGGTCATACGTGTATTCTCTGTCACTGAGCTCAATGATTATTAGCTCAGCTAGGTTTAAGCTTCAATAAAATATACTTTTCTAGCCAAATTAGTGTATCGTGTCAATGGACAAATTTGATTTGTTGATCAACAATATTTGACAAATGTAGAGTATTGTTGGCAGCTTTTTTTTTTCCTTGTTGAGGATTAATGAGTTTATCCTTTTATCTCACATGTGTGGGAGGCGCAGTGGCCTCATCGTTAGAGTGCTAGACTCTGGATCGAGTGGTCCGGGTTCGGGTCCTGGTCGGGGACATTGTGTTGTGTTCTTGGGCAAGACACTTTACTCTCACGGTGCCTCTCTCCGCTTAGGTGTATAAATGGTTACCGGCGAAAATGCTTGGGGTAACCCTGCGATGGACTAGTATCCCATCCAGGGGGGAGTCGAAATACTCCTAGTCGCTTCATGCTATAAACCGGAGATAAGCGCTGGCCTTATGGGTCATTCTAGGCTTGTAACAGAGACTTTTTTACCTCACATGTGTAATGTCAATAAGACAAGGATGAGAGATCTCTGCTAGTACATGTACTCAAAGGGACTCTTTAATTTAGCTGACCACCTCATTCTCAGACTCAACCACTACTGCCCACTCTGTAAGTAAAACTACTCTCCAAGTTGAGTAACATGAAAGTCAGAAACATCATTCATTGTTAAACAAACACTGAAGCATGCATGATAGATGACTTGCACAAGAGCAGCAAAGGATCTCTTCTATCTTTGCTTGTTGTTTTTTCTGGGCATGACCATTCGTTAGCAGGAGAAAAATGCCTGAAGCTGACTTCTTGTGTGGACAGTATATTGTTTAATTTTTCAGCTAGAACATCAAGTAATATCACCATTGATTCACTGGATGATTATGCTCGCTTCTCTGATGATGGTAACAGGGAAACAGAGGAAAAAATTGCAGGTCTGTCTGAAAAAAAAAAAAAACATAAATTTTATTATTATTAAAGTATTAGCTGTAATGTTCCCATTTTGTAACTTTTAGTCTTAGAATTTGAACTCCGAAAGGCTCATGATACCATTAAAGCATTGAGAGGGTCTCTGACAGAAGCAACAGGTAATCTGATGGTGATCTAATTATTGCTTATTTTACATGTATTTTCTTACTTGCATGAGTAATGTCATGAACTATGTGTTAATAATCGTTTTTTTGTGTGTTTGATGACAGTTGAAGGTTTTATTTGTGGCCCTTTCATTAATTTTGTTGACTTAAAATCAATTCCTTTTTTTTAGAAACTGAGACACCAGTTACTGAAGGAAGCAAAGGAAGTAGTTCTTTGAATGACTCAACTTTTATTGGGGTACGGAGAGATATTTCGAACATTTTAAACCTTGAGATGAGTTATTTTATTTTGGCTACTTCCAGATGTAGTTTTTCCCTGAAAGCTGATCTTGACCCCATTCTTATGGAAGCTACAATGTACGTTTACATGTACACGTAATACAGTAGCTCAGTCGTGTACTATAATTACTTTCTGTATTTTTTGATTGTGGACACAAAGAATTTGCTTTTTTTATTCAGGATTCCCTGAGGCCTCATGAGAAGCGAGCCCTGAATTTTCTAGTGAATGAATACTTGTTAAAGAATGGCTACCGGATGACTTCTGTGACTTTCTCTGATGAAAATGCAGATCAGGTTAATGATAAATATAACATGGAATGCAGATTATTATAATTATTATTATTATTTATATTGTAAATGTATTGTAAGGATGTTTCTGTTAATTAACTAATTATAAAAGAAGTGTTTTTTCTTTCGCCATTGATGGCCGAACAAGATCATTTTCAATAACTGGCTTTTTTTCAGAGCTCATGGCAAGGTTTAAATTTCGTCTAGTCAAAAAGTTTAACTGGATATTGTGTTAACTTTACAAAGATCTCTTGAAGATATTTGACAAAGGATGTACACGTATTCAACAATTTCACCAGCTTCTGTGTTCACTTCAGCCGTTTGCATGTAAGATCTTTGACCAGGTCAAAAATTGGACTAAGCAGTGGTTTGATTGGCTACAGTTGTACAGTGTACCGTGATTTTAATATTTCACTTTTTGCCATGCCATTTTAGACAGTCAAGATGTTGATTCCTTTGCTCCGCTCTGGCGAAATTATTGTCGCTAAAACTTGTTGCAGGTGGCAGTGTGGCCCAGTGGTTAGGGCGCTTGACTTGAGATCCGGAGATCCCGGGTTCAAGACCCGCTCTGACCACTTGCTGAATTTGTTCCTGGTAGTCCCTGGTTCAACTTCCCAGCTGCACTTGTAAATAGCCAACTGGTTTGCCTCCGGCCAGTTGGGATTCTTAGCAGTTGCTCTTGTTGTTCTGTTCCGTCATTTCGTTGATTGTGTTTCATTGGCCCTGAAAAGCCCCTATGGGCAGCGGTCAATTAAGTATGTATTGTATTGTATTGTTGTCCATTTTGAAGGTCAATCTTTTGAATGGCTAAATTTTTAACTAGCTAAAACTTTGCTTGGTGCAAATAGTGAACAGAAGCTAGCTATAAAACTATTTGTCTTCTTTTACATTGTAATATGAAAACTTATGACTGTTCTTATTTACTATATTTTTTAAATGAGGGGCAAAGGAATTGTAAAAATTTCAAGATAAAAATTGATAGTACATGTATCTAGAATGAATGACAGCTACTTGCAAAATCTCATTGACAGAATTTTCTTTCAAGAAATCTAAGGTCTTTTAGCCTAGTTTGCCAGAATGATTCTTTGTATAGTATTAATCAGTGACTCGAGTAACATGAGGTCTTTTCAGGATTTTGAAGACTGGGATGATGTTGGTCTAAACACTGCAAAACCGCCAGACTTGCTTCACCTTTACAGAGACTATGGCCATCATACTGTGCCTGATGTTATGCTGGTGTTGCAATCAGTGAGAGAGGAAAAAGCAAATCTGGATGTAGAACATGCTAAATTACAAGAGAACTGTAAAAAGTTGCAAGAGGAGATTGGAGAATTACGATATGAGAATCAAACCCTAATCGACACTATTGACAAAGTAGAAAGGTAGTGGATTCCTGTTGAAAGTTTTGTGCTGTTTTGTAGTGTTTTTAAAGCCGTGTGGATTCATTCTGTTTTATTATCAATTGACTTTTTATTTTCATTTAATATACATGTATAAAGAAAATTGGTTCTAACCAAGGTACAAGTTGTAGTTGTTTTGTTTTAGTATCAATTTAACAAATTGATGTCATAACATTGTCAAAGTAGCACTACTCTGACAATGTTATGACGAAATTCATTGTCAATAGCAGGACAGACGCATGAAAAACTGACATTAATTTCTTTTTTACAATAACAAAAAGGCAGAGGGGTGAAAATTAAGTCGAAACACGAGAAGATAGTTCTCAGATAGTTCGCGGGCCGTATTCTTATTTCTACGGTAGGGAGCTTTAGCAAAGACAACGTCGACGGCCACGAGAACGCCACAAATTTGCATATTTATAGGGCAAAAACAATAGCTTTGCACGCTCTGCACGTGCATTTTTCATTTTTGTCCATTTCTTTGCCGTCGTCAGCAAAACAACAACGTGAAATAGCCAAATTTGAGGTTTTATGGAGAACGTCGGCACTTGGAGATAAATTTTCATTTTCTCCCCTAAATTAAGCGCCAATCACTGAACGGCTTCATTCCTGATGGACTGCCACACCTTTGTCTTATTAAAAAGCTTGGAATAGTCGCGAAGTAATTGCAATAACACGAATTTATGTTTTGAGATGACGTTCTTGTTGCCGTTCCCGTCGTCGCGTTGCTAAAGCTCCCTAGTATAGCCCACTGTACGGCGCGCTAAATTTGAAATTTTGATGCAACATTTTCTAGCAAGTTTTTTCCATGTTGTTTAATAAATGTGAAATAAACTTGTGGAGCCGTTTGAATCTCGCAAGCAACTATTTCAAAATGCCAATGAGATTTAGTCGTCTGTCAGATTTTTACACGTGCCAATGGTTTGTGGTAGATGAATGTTCCGCTTAACTTTACAGTAGTTTCCTTTCCCGTAAACCATATTAGCTCCGTCGTTTTCTTTCCCCGTTGAGTTAAAACCCCCGCATTTCGTGTTTCAGCCACAAATCAACGGAAGAAAACTCGAATGATTAAAAGGGGTAGTTTGTAAAG
>NC_090869.1:9897835-9925335 GCF_036669935.1 Montipora foliosa | reverse complement strand
GGCTTAGCTTAGAAACGCTATTTCTTCATGAACTAAAGCTCTAATTCTGCATGATTTCATTCTTTTTACAGCGTTAAGCTTGTCATATTAAGATGGGATATTGCATCGTGTAATTGTTACCAAAGGTACCAACGTCATTTTGAGGGATGGCCATGAGTGTGACGGTTTTTCCCGAGCTTAGGGGCGGCTGCATCACTCGGCTTTGCGCTATGATTGGCTGATTTCATTACCTTGGTCTGTCGTGATTGGCGAAAGGAGTTGCTTTGCTTTTAGTTTTACGACATTGAAGAAAAAGCTTCCTCATTAGTTCATTCTTTTCTCTTTCAGGCCTATGAGCTTCTTTTGGACACGCTTTTTGATTCTTCAGGAAAAGTGGCGAAAACATCTGGGGAAATATTTTTACCGTCATTTGCCACTTGGTCCCAGGATCTTGGAAAATTGGAATCTCATCTGTTTCCATCGTTGATATCCAACTTGGAAAATACACTCAAAGTAAGTTGGAACTATCCCGCCAGATGGTGTCCAAAGATCATTGCAGAAATCAAGAGTGAATTAGATTACAGTGTTGTTATGGCATAGGTGGGTTCCCAGCGTAGTCACAAATGAGTCTATTTTTAGAAATCCCGTTCCCGCGAAAATCTGTTGTCATGTCCCTGAAAAAAAACATGGTAGAAGCAGTCACACGTTACATGGCTTCTTCTGATTGGTTAAAATTGGCGGCCCTTTGTTTCGCGCGCAAAATGTATCAAAATATAAATCCATTTGTGACTGTGTTGCTGCAAGACCGCAAAGTGATAGATCAACATTCTTATCTAATTTACTCTTGTAGAAATAGACACGAACTTCGTAATATATTGTTTCTTGGAATTAATTTTGAGTCAGACATAAGAAAGCCAAATGACCTACAGTAGGAGCCCATGAGTAGTTTTCCAGCACCTTTTCGTGGTTAAGAATTCTTCTTCAAAGATAAAAACTATTTCTTTTAGGATATGAAACAGCTTCAGGATCTTTGCAAGGAATCTGAAGATGTTGACAAAATTCAAAAGACAGCCGAAAGTATTGAAAACAGACTTCCACGTTGCATTCAAGTCCTCGCATCACTTATTCCGGCGCTGTTTGTCGAGGTTCTTCGGACAGGTAAGTTGCGTATTCATGTGAGTGATGATAAAACGCACCGTTACTCTTTCGGCTAATTTAGCTGTATTTATTTCTTTTTAGCCCCATTTGCTAAGAAGCTGGAGGATGTTGAACACTATAATGTTCCCCGTAAGTAGAAGAAGAAGGAGTTGGCTTTGGTGAAAGCCAAAGTGAAAGGAACGTTTGCGGAAAGCTTACGTTTCTAGAGACACTTACCTTACAATTTTCGAACCCTTTCGCGAGACGAGTGTCTCGTCACTAGAGACGAGCCTCTCGTCTCACAAGACGAGACACTCGTCTTGGAACACTGACTTACAGTCTTTCGAACCGTCTCGTAAGACAAGTTCCTCGTCTCTAGAGACGAGAACGAGACTCTCTCTCGTCTTGCGTGAGGGTGGAAAGTTATTTTGAGTTGTACTGCAAATTGATACGCGTTAAGCCATGTGAGGTCTTTAGATTTGTCCAACACATACAAACTAATATACGACAAGTGGTAAACAGTCTGTACATGAACAAACTCGCCGCATAAGAGACTGTACAAACCTCACGTGTCTTTGTTTATACGGTCCGTATACGAGCTGTATGCAAGCAGAATTTACTAAGTCCGTACGGCTCGTTTGATAGACTTTCTTAGTTTCTCTTTATTTGAGCATATGTTGGGGCCGCGCTTAGTGAGAGATGATACGCCATTTTACAGTTGTTTACTCAGTGACCTAGCCTGTGAATGACTGCGAGGCTGCCGGTGACCTTGTATTGATACAGACCTTAGTTCATTTATCATGTAAATTGTGTTGTTGTAATTCTAAGTGGTCTACATTAACATAGAAAAGCAGAAAAGTCACCGGCAGCTTCGCTTCCATTCTTAGGCCAGGTAGCCTAGCTACAACTGTAAAATGGTCTATTGGCTGGTCTATTGAAATAACAATCTCGTACCCAGAATCCTCGGGCTTCTTGGTCAGCGGGTGAGCGCCCGGAGAGACTCTGTCAACCCGCCATTTCTACTGTTTACGGTTTTCTCTTTTCTGTTTCCGTTTAAACTCAAGCACACGCAATAAGACCGGAACCCACGTTTTCTGGGGAAATGGAGTCGATTATCCCAGAGTCTCTCCGGGCGCTCACCCACTGGCCAAAAAGCCCGAGGACTCTGGGTACGAGATTGTTGAAATAAAGGACAGAACAGTTCTGGTATCACCGCTGACAAATCCGTTTTTAATCACAGGCTCATCGTTATCCGAAGCATCGTTATTGAAATCAATCAGTCAAAACCAATGCCCCATTCCGCCTTCTTTCTTTAAGCAAGACGTTTATCTCTACTTTCGTTGTCATTAAAAATTCAAACAAACAAACAAAAATCGACCTTAAAGGTGAAACCAATAGCACAGTCCCCAGTCCACGACTAATTGACAATTATGTTTTCATTCTTATCGTATCTTTATGCCAAATAATGTTGTGTTTGACTTACGGCCTCACGAAATCCCTTGACTTGAAACTGAAAAGCTGACATTTCCCACAAGGCGCTAAGTTCACTTATAAGTTGTTCATAAATTTTGAGAAATTACAGTTGTTTACAGCCTCTCGCTCTCTTTTTTTTTTTTTTTTTGTTTTTGCTTTTTTTTTTTTTTTTTGCTTTTAGTTTCCCCGGATAGACTTTTAACCCCCACGACACCTCTGACCGATGTCGAGACTATTTTTGGCGGGAACCAGACTGTCGCGTTTCATGTTCGTCGGTTTGATAAAATCGTGTCGGAGGACCAATTTGAATCATGGGATAGTTTATCTTGGATTTATTACGACTGGTAAGCAATTTTTTTTTTTTTTTTTTTTTTTTTTGCGATTGAGACAGTACAGCATGATTTACAGGTGGATGTCATGATTTCTTCGCATATTTTCCATAACGGCAAATACTCTTGGTTGTACCATTAATTCATACTTACTGAACACGCTGTTGGCACTTGCAAAGCTATGGGAAAATTGGGTCATGCATTTAGCCATGCTCATGTCGCTTTTCCCGGCATAATATTCCTAAATCTGTTTATTTCTTAAGCGCTTTGTGCATGCGTCGTGGCCTAATCAATTTATGCTGCTTCTTGTGCCAATGAGTTTTCAACTTAAATTTAACGAAATAATTTGAATGCTTTCCTGTCCTTCTTCGTTGGCTTCCAAAAATAAACTATTTCTTGCCCCATTAGTTTGGATCATTTCACACACTGCGCAAAGTGTTTTTATAAAGTTCCTTGGATCTTTTTTTTTCTTTTCTTTTTTCAGTTTACCAAATCTCTGTGAAACCGTTGGTGAGAACAGCGTTTATTGCAATTCTTATTGAAAAAAAGAAAACTTCTCGTTAAGGGATAAGGGATATACAAACTTGCTGCTTGCGTTTCCCCTCGTAGGGCAAGTTCAAGCAACCATGAGGGAATGCGTCCATCAGCTGATTGCACTTTTCCGTTCTTTCTGCATTACGTTTGGAAGACCGTACGCGCAGAAAAAGGTAAGGAATAAAATTAACTACCCAACGAAACGACCTAGCTTGCTAGGAGGTCATGTAACTTAGTGTGTAGAGCATCGGACCGGTTTTACGAAAGTCGCACGCGTTCGATTCCAGTGGGAGTCTGTTTTTCCTTTTCTGTGTCCATTCCTCGTTGCAAGTAGCATATAGGCTATCGTTTTCTAATCAGTCAGCCGAGATTAAAGTACTGAATATTGAAAGTAGAACCCATTGGGAACTCGAGCCATCTCTGAAATTTAAACCCCATATACCAGATAATCTCTGAGCAATGATGCTGTGAAAATTCGAAATTTTACAGAGAATGTATTGGATCATTAGCGCTTTCGCGTTTGCCACCCAAGAATTTATCGATGTTTGATGGCTAGTAACTGGCTCGTTATCAAAGTTAAAAGGCTTAAAGGCCCGTTTAGACAGTTTCAACATTTGCTTCAACACGCATTCAACGCTTTGTTAAACCAAATGTTCGGTGCGTTTGAAGAGGTCGTCCAACATTGTGGAAAGCGTAAAAAATGTTGAAAGCTTGTTGAAAGCGTTTTGAATCAAGTTTAAATCGGTTTAAACTTTCATTCAACATCGATTCAACTTTTCCTTTGTTCTCGAGAACGTTGAATGATTTTGAAGCCTTTTGGACACTCTCTTCAACGCCCGCGTCAAGCCGCAAAAGTCAATATGGCGTAGTTTATCTGGACGAGAGAGTCTGGTGTCTACTTCTTAGTTCCTCGCAATCAAATTTCGCGAAAGTGTTGGTTCTTTTGTTGGCGCAATGTTGGAACCGTTTGAACGGCCTCCGCACAACTTTGTTTTTGCGTCCAACATTTACCCTTCATCAGTTCAACTTTTGCCGTAAACAGTGACGTCAGTTATATTAAGGTTCCCTTATGAACTAAACTTCAAAACGCGCGTTTGAAGTTCGTCATAGAGCTTGCTTTCACTGATTGCTTTTGTTTTCAGATTAAACCGTTTTGCGTGGACAGACTGAATGTTCTTAATATGACAGACGGTAAGGGCTCTTAGTAGTAGTTGTACACGTCAATGAACTGTTTTTTTTTTTTTTTTTAAATAAGATATGTCCTATTAGAGATGTGTTGACTTGTAAACTCTATTGTATTACAATAATTTACATTTTTAACACATATGCATTACAGTTTTAAAATCTGCGTACACGCTTTATTTTCCTTTCAAAAAAATTGTAGCGAGTTTATTGTTTTATCCTCTTTATCATAATCATATCATAATATGATATCATAATATCATATGGTATTTTCGCTTTGAATAGAGAATAGAACAAAAGTCAGGAACTTCTTTTTTCAGATGATGGAGTTGAACCACTTTTTGTTTTGTAATTTTGAAGTGTCATTCTTAGTTATAATTTCAAGTCAAGTCGCGTCATTCGTATCTATACAAGAATCACTTTGATCGGTATGGCGAAGAGGAAATCATTATGCTGCTGATAAAGTGTAATTTTTCGGTTCTAGAGAGAAGAGGACGTTTATTGTATAGTGCTTGTCTTCCAGTCTTGGCAGCTGGAGTTCTCGGTTGTTTCGATTCGGTAAGCGATACATTTTTTAAACATGTTCCTACATAGAGCGAGTTTCAATGGAGTGTCGTAAAACCAAAACCAAAGTAATTACTTTGGCCAATCAAAAAGGACAGAAGACAATCTACCAAACCAATCAAAACTCGAAGTAATTGCACGTAGCCGACACAAAGCGCGGGAATCCTGTTTTTGGTTTCACTTCTGATTGGTTGAAAAAGTGACGCGCGAACTTTGAACTAATCACTGAGTGAAGTAATGCAAAACCAAGGCAATTCGCTAATTACTTTCGACACTCAATTGAAAACCGCTCTGTGTCTTCATTTTTTACTCGAAGTGACTAGTCTCTCTCTCCTTGCTCCAGGAGGATGACATATCTGAACTGACGTCACTATTACGTCAATCAGTCATTGCTTTGGCGGAGTCCTCGGCACCATTTGATGGTCCTGTAATTATGTTCCAAGAATTAAGGTGAGTTGCTGCTCTTGTGGTTAGGATTAGGCTAACCTTAACCCTAACTCTAATCCTAACCTGTCTAGTGGCTATCGATAGTTCTCTTCCTTTCCTTCTCGGTTCCGATTAGACAAATACTAGGGAATCGTTTTAAATGTTCGCCTCAAAATAGAGAGAATTAACTAAAATCAGACAAGTTTTTTTTTCAAAACAACGCAAATTACAGCCTTGGCGCGTGCCGATTGCCATAGACTTGATGCCAAGTCTCTCTTATATCGCAACTGATTTTCAGTAGGATGCCTGAAATGTGTGCAAGTTTATAAGTGATTTCAATTCCATAACGTTCTTACCAGTTGCAGATATCTTTTAGTCTTCAGTTCAACGCTTTGGTTTTGGTTTTCTGATAAGAATGAACTTGAGTTTGTGAATAATTCACATGAAGCTACTCAACTCACATTTTTTTCCATTTGAAAATCACTTTTAAACGTGAATTTGGAGTTGTTTTGAAAGTGCTGTTCTACGATATATGCACCATATTTTATGTTTACAAAATGTACTTGCTCTCAATGCCTTTACAGGGTTCGTGCTACTCTTTGAAGTCCTAAAGTTTATTGGAAACAAAATGGCTCGTAAAGACGGTCCATTCGAACTGTAAACATTTTCTTTATACAATGTTTATTGTGGCCATTGTTGTTGCAGTGCGTCCAACCGATATCATCAAGTTCTGATTGGTGTTTTGTGGCAAATTGTTGTACATGCCGATCCTGCGGTTCGTTGCTCAGCAGCTCCGTTATTTACTGTAAGTCCCGTATCTCGTTTAATGTTGATGTTTTTTTGCCATCGAAGCGATGATGGCGGCATAGTTCAAATGGCTCATAAGAGTTTATAAACCCAATTCTTGCATTACATTACCCGCTGCAAATGTCGCTCCTAAAGATTTGAATGATTGTTTGACGGGCACCAAGTTTCCTTCTTCCACGTTTATCCTGCGCTTTTCCCACCCTTCTGTCTCGAAAGTGGCTTTGCTCGTATATATGGATGTTTTTATGCAGCTCATATCTGCTTTAAGCCAAGTCTTCCAAATCTGTCAGCGGGGTGAGGCATATCTTCATTTAGGCTTTGATCATGACTTAAGTAAGTTAAGGAGTTAGTGAAGTCAAAGAAAGAAACTGGTAAATGGCTACTGTTAGTCGGGAAGGCTAAACCATTCCAAGTTCTAAGAGGAAATTTTTGCCCCTGAGGAGTTCTCGCCCCATCTTTGTTGCCATCTTTACAGCACCACTTGCCCTCAAAAAGTACTGCATTAACATTGTAAGGTGAAATGAAAAGAAGTGCATCCTCTTAACGTTAAAACAACCTATCAACTAATAACAAGACTAGAGGGCATAGTGAGAATATTGGCCTCTTGAGAAATTTAAATAGTATCCTCATTTTCCAAACATCATTTGAATAACAACAATTTGTCAAATTTGCCGACAATAAACCCCCCCCCCCCCCCCCTCCCCTTCCCTTCCCGCCCCTAAGCTTTCTGGTCTTGGTGGTAAATTAGTCGTCACATAAATGGTATATGACGTTTACCTTCACTCCTGGCATTTTCGCTTTCAGGTTTTAATAAAAGGTGTCGATTTGGACTTAATTAGCAGGCAGGTGCTACCAGCTCTAGTCACACTTGCTTCAGATGCGCAAATGTAAGTTCTTAGCTAAACATCTGGCCAAACTATAATTTACACAGATTTTGCGAAAGGGAAAGTCTTCAAATGTTATTTCGACTTTTAGAAGTTGAGATCAAAGCTGAAGAAAATTCAAAGAAGCCAGAGTTAAGTTTGGTTGCAAGGTATATTCCATGTTCTGACGTTATTTGCGCTTGAGAGGTTTGCGTACATAAAATGTTCTTTTCCCCCAGACAATTTGGGAATCATTTTCGTGCGCAACAATGTTTCTGTAACAATGTTACCTGGTGTAACCAGATATTGACTAAAAGAGTCTATGGCTCTAACGCAAAGTTCGAGAACTATCAAAGTAAATTATAGAGTCTTTAGCTGAGGTCTTGGCGAACCAACGCCCCGGCGAAACCGAACCAATTCTTAAATCTTGAAATACCAGCGGAAGGGTAGGGTTAGTGCTATATTGATGAATAGCCCTAAACCCCTACTTGTTAAGCACAACCCTGCTGGGCACTATGAATCCTTGCACAAGGAGTTCACAAAGACTTCGTGGTCCCGCTGTCGCGGTCTGATCTACGGATCCATGGGAAGGGAGCTAATAAATAAGCACGAGGAAGTTTCAGCAACAATGAAGTTAACGATAACTTCAAAGACAGAGGAAACGCTTTTGAGTGAGTTGAGAGAACAGCATCCGCTCTCCCGTTGCTCCTGCAAAAGTGGTATAACAGTGGATACACGCTTTTGCTTAGGGTTACGTAAGGTAATACTTAGATCTTTGTACAAATCTTGTTGGATCGTAGTGACTTGTCCACCACTGAAGAAAGTAATCCTGTTTTTGTGGCCGGCACATGCGGCGTGTATTTTAGAACAATGTGCTTTCTTTTCCTTTGCTAATGAAATTCTAACATAGTTTTGACGAGAACGTCCACACAACGTCACCATGCTCAGCTACGTTTTTTAGAAAACGATCCCAAACATTGGCCGAATGACCGAGAGATGTACTAACATATAGACTTATTTTTCTACATTGTGGTCATTGATAGGTCAGTACGGACAGCCTCCATTCCCGCTTTCGCCTCAATAGTTGAAAATGTCACTGATAAAACGGTAAGAAGAGCGTTGTATGGAAAAATTATTATCAAGATTAGAATGATTGATCATGTCAGTTAAGGAAAAAGTTGCGCAGATGCAATGACAAGTAAAAAGATAGTAATTTAGTCTGAGTAATGTTATTCATTATTATTATTATTATTATTATTATTATTATTATTATTATTATTATTATTATTATTATTATTATTATTATTATTATTATTATTATTTATTTTCTTGCAGATTTTAGAGAAAGTGTACGTGCAATTCCAATCATTTCTTGAGGACCCTCAATACAAAGATCAACACGAACTACAAACTACAATGATTAGAACATTTGGCAAAGTTGCCCCTCATGCAGAACCGCATTTTAGAGACGAAGGTACAACAGTTTGAGGACGCCCGTTTTATTATACACTGATTTATCTCACAATTTTTCCCTTTCCATAATTCCAGTTAAACACTGCGTATAAAACAATTAGGAAACACTTTGTCAGTATATACCTGTGTCTTGTAAACACACATCATTTCTTTATTGTTTGTACGATACTTACGCAATCATTGCCATGTAGTCGTTCAGTTGTTTTCGCGAATACGGACTCGCTTCCAGGCCTTCCTTGTTGGTTTTGTGAGGACGACTTAGGGACCTGCCTGAGGCGATTTTACACTTTGCAAGTTTTATGTGTAACCTGCGTTGCAACAAAATTGTGGAACAAGTTCTACAAAAACATATAAATGAGGTTTTAAATATCGTTAGTCAGACCTTAAATTAAAGATTCTCTATCTTAAGCATTTGTATCATTTTCTTTGTCATGAGCATGGTCCTACTCTTGATTTTAGGTTCTTTGACTTCGTGTTGACCAAACTTAGAAAAAGACCAGTCCATCGGTAATTTAAAGATTTAATCGATAACCATAAACTCCAAAGATTAATTTGAAGGAGGTATTCTAGCGCTCTTTCCTTTCTTTGGGTATCAATCCTTTTTGTTTCTGATCGAGGATTTCTTCCACTAACATTTACTTGATCTTTTCTAAAGTTCTCTTGCCTCGATTGGTGGTCATGGCGACGATAAACAACCAATTACAAAACGACAACAGACGGAAGGAGATTGCACTCGAGTTAATGGAAGCTTACGTGTCGCTAACGTGTTGCTGTATCCTTTTACATCTTACCTGTGCCACGGCGAAACTGTAATAATCATTACAGAGTTCGTACGTTTACGGTTGAGAGTTTGTTGCGTTAGCGATGCAGTAGGGTTTCGCGTTAGCGTTGCCTGTTGCCTTTTCCAGGCGTCCAGGGAAGCCGGTCGCAAGAGAGCTCGCTGTATCATTTAGATCCGGAACAATTTTGGCCGCATCCACACTCTGAAAACCTTGAGGAAGCAAACCGTAACGTAGCCTGCAAGCAACTTCTGCAGTGGAGTTTCGCGCGACGTTTATTTCGGGCGCAAAGGAGCGGATGCGAGAAGCGATCGTTCGCGCCCGAAATAAATCTCACGCGAAGCTGCTCGCATTCTAACGGTAGCGTAACGGTAGCTCCGCAATGGTAATGGTAATGAATTTATATAGCGCATTTTCTATTAACATATTCAAATGCGCTTTACAAGCAAGGCATCTATGGGTGAGATCGGACATCAGCATATATAGAAGCCGCTGGCAGCCGCTATCAGTCCATTAGCGATCTCACCCAGCACATGAATGAATGAAATGGGGCCTGACCAGATGACCGGGAGCTCCATGCCCTACTCTTTACGAATAGTGTGTGGGTTCTTTTACGTCCCACTGGGTTGTGAACATTGAAGGGTTGTGAGACGGGGCCTACGGTTTATAGTCCTTATCCGAGAAGACTTGAAAGTCTTCACCATTTGCGGATGTAATTACAAAGGCAGCACTTTCTCCTCAGTTATTTTAAGACCCTGAGTGTTGGTCCGGCCGGAGTCGAACTCACGACCTCCCGCATGGCAGCCCGATGCTCAACCAACTGAGCCACTGGTGCGCGTGTTTCGCTTTCTTCTATTAAGTGCGAATAATCCCTAAGTTATTTTAACCGTTAAACTGTTTAATTTTGTTGCCGAATTGAATGTTTATTTCTCTTTTTTTTTGTGGATTGTAAGTAGCTTCTCTGAGTTGGTATTGTTTTCCTTCACCAAGTGAAGTTATTTCTGTAGACGTAATAAATGACTATATCATCCCAGGACTGCGGGCAGTCAAACAAGACATTGAGACACTTGCGCCAGATAGTGAGGTACGCACAGGTCGAGAGAAATGAGACGGTTTTTCCTAGTATATTGAGCGGCACCTCGAAATATGAAAAACTGCTCTTGGTTAGGACAGGCCAACCACACTGTGGCTTTCACTTAAGGTGAAGCGAATATGCTTTCTTTTTCTTCTGTATATTAAAATTCAGCTTGAAGGAGAGGTTTAGAGGACAAATACAAAGGAAAGTGGATGATATTTAAAATATGTTTCACATTCATTCCAACATGTTTCTATTGTTTTGTCTTCACTGCCTCATGATGAAGCTGAATATTTGATATTTTGAAAATGGCCTATTGAAGGTTCCTCTCACACGGGGTACTTGAGCCATGCATGGTTGTTCTTTCGTACACACTGTTGAGTTACAGCAATTAAGTCGTCACTTTTGTTGTTAGTCCAAGCCCTTGGTCTCAGTAAAACCAGCTCCAACCTCAACTTTGTTCTTTTTTTCTTTCAGGAAACTGTTCTTGTCCTTCTCAGGGAATGCGAAACTAAAGTAGACCAGAAGTCCTTTGCGAAGTAAATGCGCCTCTTCATTGGTTTTTGTTATTTCCGAAATGATTGCATGTTTAATTGAATTTCCTGTCCTTTTTTTTTAATTTACAGTTTTCCTGCTGGCAGCAAGATTGGGCAGGAAATCAAGAGCACCTTTATAAGCGGATTTCATCGATTAAAAGATGCTCCGCGACCAAAAATGGCAGACATTTTCAAAAATAAAGATCGGTTCGATTCGTGAGTTGGCATTGCAACCATGGCAACAACGCATAAATAGGATGTCCTGAGTATTCGGTCTCCTTCCGACCAAAAAAAGAATTCGGAGCCTCGAAAAAGGCGCGAAATATTTTCGGTCGCATAGTGTAGCGTCTTAGAAAAAATTCAATTGCAATTGCAAAATTTCTTTTTTTGAAACGAAGGATACATGCAGAATTAGTGTAGATACACCAGGAGCCCGTAATCAGGAGAATACAACTCCAATACGAGGTCTACGGATTGGCATTTTCACAGTTCAAGCTATTTTTAGACGAGTTCTCAAATACGATTTCGCTTGCACGAGTGACCATTCTCAATTGATTTGATGTCTCAATTGATTTGATGCCTCCATCGAGTTATAGAAACACGAGTTTTAACCAATCAGCACGCGTATTTTCTTAGGATTGTTTTCTAAATTGAATTTGAGTTGTACGCTCCTAGTTCTGGGCTCATGATACCCAAAATACGGCGCGTGAAAAACCTGAATGGAGGGGCATCTAGGGCTAATCCTCGCTAAATTGTAAATGCAGCACAATCTTGTAATCGCTGTTTGTAATATTAGACACCACTTATATTAAATAAGGTAAAATGTTCATGCTTTCAGCTGAGTCCCCTCAAGAAGAACACATCAAGGAAAAAAATGCGAATTAAGCGTGGAAAAATGTCCATACTTTGTAACCCAGCCGACAAGAAAGTTTGTCAAGTTAAGAAGGAAATAAATTTTACGTGTCTTCAATGAAAAAGAAGTTTTACTTAGGTTACATACGTCAACGGAAAATAACGAGGCAATTTCCCGTGGCTGTAAATATTTAGAATTCTACGCGGAGACAATAAGTGTAATGTACCTTGTTTTTAAAAGTGGAAGTGGTGTGTTTTTGAACTTAAATCAGAGTTCACATAC
Organism: Montipora foliosa; assembly: GCF_036669935.1. Taxonomy (NCBI): domain Eukaryota; kingdom Metazoa; phylum Cnidaria; class Anthozoa; order Scleractinia; family Acroporidae; genus Montipora; species Montipora foliosa. The sequence continues at coordinate 9,913,043 of NC_090869.1, read as the reverse complement.
AAGCATTAGATTTCCCTGTTATTTTTGCGAATTTTATAACTTTCAATGAACAGAGTACGTATGGTATTTATAACAAAAATAGAATTTGTATTGTAACAATTGCACAGAAAGTGTGTCACATTAAATTGGGAACTAGTGATCAATTAATGGTAAAACGCGTGTATCTTGAGTCTTAATTAATGCGTACAGTTAGACAAGACGAAAATATAGAATATTTGGCTCGAGGCGCAGCCCAGGGCAAGTATTGCTTTTTATTAAGTGCTTTGCTAAGTAAACTTTCCTTATGGCTCAAGGGCTCGGTAAATGCACAACGAAATACGTAACATTTCAACTTCGAAGAAAGCCGAGAAAGGTTGTTTACTTACGGAAATGCACTTACGTGGAAAGGGAAACTTTCGCTGGGCATAAAAAAACAGCTACGCTACTCGTCAAAGCTCTACAGACTGAGAGCGAGTGCAAGAGGCAGCTGTTAACGCGTTTTCGAACGGTAAGAGCATGGTAAAGTTGCCTTTTAATTTTGGCGTAAGACCAGCCTTCCCCATTTAATAAATGTCCCTCGCTATGGGTATAATGTGACCAGTAAAAAGTTTTTTTTCAATGGTGATGACATCGAAAGTACTGCAGATTTATTCCTCGCGTTAAAGAATTTTCTAGTGTCGCCGTTGCCTAGCAGGCTGATATTTCAACATTCGCGAAAACAAAAGAAATGTTGAATGGTTGTTGAAGCAAAGTTAAAACGCTTTTAAACTCATTCAACACCGAGTCAACTTCGATTCCACATGTTTCAACACGGTTGATAGAGGGGAGAGGGGCCAAGCGGTTTCAAATCGAGCGGATGTTGAACCACATGTTAAAGCCGTTTGCCTGCGTCGTATTTACGTAAGAGCAACCAAACAATAGACCATATTCGTATTCTCGGTATTGGACTGGAACTAGCTTGCAATGGAGGCTAATGCGGGGGAATATATTAGAAAGTATTTGCATTTGAAAAGATTCCCCCGCATTAGCCTCCATTGCAAGCTAGTTCCAGTCCAATACCGAGAATACGAATATATAAAAAATAGCCTTCATTTGGCGCGAAAATATGCTCGGATATTTGTCCGCGGACATTATCTGTTCCGAGAAGCGAACAGTTTTCCGAGAGCGAAGCTCGAGGAAAACTGTGAGCTTCGAGGAACTGATAATGTCCAAGGACAAATATCCGAGCTTATTTTTAAAGCCAAATTGAGGCTATTGTGTTTAATATCCTTCGAGTATTTTTCGCAACAAGCTGGATCTGCCAGTCCGTCATATGTGAACACGTCAAAGTTTGTCAATTGGCTTCCAAAACCGCCTCATTCAATATTCATTTCCAGAATTTCGAACAGACTTCGCTTCAATTAAAAGAAAATGCTTGGGGAAAAAGTACAACATTTTAGTGAAAGGAAAACATCCTTTTTTAATATATTTTGTGGATACAAGTGGCGGATACGATTTACAAACAGCTTACCGTCAAAAACGTTAACAGCGTATGAAGTGGATTTTTTGGTGTTTTCTGGTACCGCTCTATCGACCAGCAGCGTTATCTCTTCTTCTGTTACAAAAGCAAACCGTTCTGCCATCCTAACATTAATTTTAATGTGAGACTTGAATCCTTGAAGTCGGTTTTAAAAATTGGGGAATATCATTGGGGAATATCCGAGGATATTCCCCAGTTTTAGCTGGGGAATATTCGCTCACGTGACGCGTTTAGACCGATCGCGCGCGAGCGAAAATATTTGATGGATTATAAGGTCTAATATTCCAACGCCTCTATGGGTCTAACGTCGTTCAAGCGGCGAGAATTAAAGTTGAAGTTCATTACCAAAAAATTAACTAAGAGTTTTAAGGCTGTAAAGAATAATTTCAAATTGGAAATCCTCTTCTAGTTTTTTGTATTGCGTTTCTGGAATTTCCAAATCGTTTCGTGCAGGATACTAACTCGCAAGCTAAATAAGTGCCATGCAATCAGAATCCAGCCTCCTGGAGAAATCCGAATTGAGTGTTACATTTTTCGATCTTGTCCATATCTAAAAAAATTGTCTTAAGTAAATCTTTTAGTTCTGCTCCAACTCCCTAAAAAACAGTGTTGAGACACGGTTGTAGTTTTATTGCTATTCTTCCTAAACAACATTGTAGTTTGAGTGCTGTTGTGGAAGGGGCAAGTTGACCTTCTTTTCAAATTATGGTCCAAAACTTCCAAAAATGCAAAAAAAGTCTCAACTCGTTTCATTCTAGGATTGCAATTATTTCATGAAGACATCAGACACCTCAGGCTTGGATAATAATGAATGTAACTTACAAAGTTACGATTCAGAACAAACGCTTAACTTTCGACACTGATGCTGAATAGCATACTTTCCTTTTAAGGTGGAGTTACACCTGAAAGCCGTTTTCACGCCGCTTAAAATCGGCTTAATGGAAATATCTTGTTTGCGTTTCAAGCAATACAAAAACCCTATGTTCAAAACACAAATCAATGTTTTGGGGTGTTTTATAATTTTTTTGGTGATTTTTCGGTCTGTTTGTAAGGAGATAGTTTTTCTCAAAGGAGTAGTAAAATTTGGATAAATAAGAAATAGTTAAGATTTGATGTGTAGTTTAAAAAAATAGAATTTGAAGTTAAAAATTGATATATGGACACCCAAACAGTCCCCTACCAACCTGGTGTGCTCTTGGGTTGAGGGCAACTGTCTGTTGGTGTTCCAAAAATAATCTATGTTATGGTCCGGGTCCTAGAAAAGTGGTGGGCGAAGCTATTTTCCGTTTTTGAAATTCCGTGAAATTTCCTCTGCGCATAAAAAAGGTAACGCAATATGCAAAGGTTGATGGCATTATGTGTGTGATTGTGTTTTCTGTGCAACCAAGGATGGATGAAGTTCCATCCTTAGGGGATGAAGTTCCCGGTGTTGTGGCTGTCCTCTGTTATGTGTGGGTGGGTATAGCAGGTCCACATCAGCTGAATAGCTGCCAAAACTTCAACCTGCTTAAACAAATAATTAACAAACAACAAACAAACTTGACCAAACTCCTGGTGAAGGATCCGGATTTAGTATTCAACGAAGGAAATGACGAAGACAAATAAATGTAAACGCGAGCAGTGTATGTCTCACGCTCACGTCGAGCGCCCAAAAACTAAATATGATCCAATGTAAAATGACAACGACAATGATGGATGTACGCTTACTTAAAATCACTTGAGAGCGAAACCCAGTAGTTACAGGGTGCAGGCAGATATAAATCACAGGGTCCCATTTTGGGGAAAGAAATGGTGCCGATACATTTCACTGACCGAAGCGCGAAAGAGCGGCATTTAAACATTCGCCGGAAAGTCGACCTTCTGTTTAATTTAACTTGCTTGCGCTGTACTTGATTGTCACCTAAGTGAAAATCGTGGGTATTTATAGCTTTATGACAGAAACGTCTGTCAGATTTTTTTCGATTGATAATGATTGTGACCATTATTTTCGAAACCTTAAATGCAAAGTAGTTTGTCAAGAAGAAGGAACTGAGACGGCAATAGATCGTTAATTGATGATTTTAGGCTTGCACGAAAGTCTCGCTTTTACCTGGTTAATGACAACAAAGCTTAGAGTTTGCTTAGCTTTTCTGACGGATTTCAGACAGGCAGTATAACACCTTTCAGTGAAAGATTCTGTATTGTTTTCTTCGGTCAATTTGAGAGCCTCGCAATCCCTAATTATTCAGTCATTAAAAAAGAAAGGAAACGAATAAAGAAAAAGCATCAACAACTAAAGATTCTTTTTTTTTAAATTCTAGACTTAACAAAATCGATATCCCCCTCATGCGATCAAAATTCAAACACGAGAGAATAAAAAACAGCAAACCAACATAAGACGATTTCCGCCCGTAGTATAATGTCTATAATGCTATCAGTGGCGATTAAAATGGAAGAAAGGGGACTTACGAACGTTTGGCTTAGGCTAAGAGGTCTTTTTAACAGATAGTGTGGAATTTGAAACCATTCTAAATTGCTCACCATTACAGTGAGGACACTCGAACCATGAACACTTGATATTTTTTTGTACATTTAGTGACTATAGAATGTGGGCACTTACATTAAGAACAACAAAAAATCAGTCATCGTTATGAAAAGCGAAAATGGCCGATTTCTTTTAATGAGAGACACAAAAATCATGTCTTGACGCGTCTTTATCGTGTAAAGAGTGTAAAAACGAGAGAGAGTCTATTCCGGAATAAGAATACGTAGAGACTTGATTTAAAACGGTATGTTTGGTGTTTTGAAGCAACGAGGATAATAAAGATATCTTTAAAATAGCATTTTAGCAGGTTTTTGACTAGTTTTAATGTGAATCTACGTAAAAGCGAAGGATTTCTAACTTCTATTTCATATTCCTTTTCCGGAATACGGTCAATCGAACGATAAATGTCCACTGAATGTCTAGCGATGTTCAAAATAAAAAACATGGACGCTATCATATACTGAAAAGAATTGTGCACTAATTGACTCTCACGATGAGCACAAGCTCAGCGCTTCGTTCATGTCCACCCTCACTGAGCTTAACATGCATGTACAGCTTCTTCAAATGCTTTTCTTTTGCCTTAATCTTTTTGAATTTGGTGAACTCACTTGTTTTTTACGGGAGCTACAATGTTCTCTTTACCCGATGGGTTTTACCTCAAGTTACACCAAACAGTGTTTTTAAATGCTGTCTGGTATATTTGAATTTAACATATGAGACTTAGTCCACTTAATTTTAAATGTACCCTGCATTAAATGGGCTATGCTTTAGCTTGCCAAAACTGATCCAAGTTAGATGATCTGAACAATGTAAAAATCTGGAAATTATGAATAGAATTATATAGAATTTATAGGAGAGAAAAATGATTGATTCACATGTCTAGTAAGTTCACTAGCAAGAGCCGTGTTCTTTCCTCCAATATGTTTCGGGATTGATATTTAGGCTACGCAGCGTGGGTTCACCTTCCTCCACTGGAGGTTTTTTTCGGTGTAATCTGGTTATCCCCTTTTACATTCGATTGGATTTAAGTTGTTCTAATTTCTGTTGCGATAAAGGCATGAGTGTAAATTGAGTCTATTCAAAGCTTTTCCAAATATACCTCCTAATGTTTCACCTTAGTTTTGGCTATCATGCTACGCCTTTTACATTTTGTCACAATGTATAACACGAGAAATCAGAACTCCGAAAAAGTTCCTATCTATTTATTGGTTTGGCACCGAAAATTTCTTCTTTCGCGCACTCAGCTGGGTATGGCAAAAAAGGTAACATAGTTATGCAAAACATTCGCGTGAAATATGGCATGGTTTATCCCACATGTCACTTGCATTGCATTTTATTTTACGGCAGCGTAGTGAATCGAACAAAACCGAACCAAAAATCAATCGAACTCAATTGTTCGCAGTCATGTTCGATTGGTACGTTACGATCGGTAGTTCAACATAATCGAACTGGAAATTTGCGGTGAGTTCGATTCAGTTCGATTACCGAACAAAATCGAGCTAAATCGACGCGATAAGCTGGATTTTGTTCGGTAGAAAAACAATATGGCATACAAAAGTTGATAAGCTTTCAATCTGAATAGAATTGGAAGGATTTCACTCTTTTAACCACGTTTCAGCGCAAATGTGAAAGATATTAACACATTACATTTAACCAAAATCTTTATTGTTCAGATGACTGATTCAAAACTGATAAATTTACAGTAAGACTGGATAACGTGAACATCAAGGTAAACTATGTAAACTATCTTTATTTTAGACATAGCGAGAATTTTATATGATAAACCTTGCAAATAGCATTCTATATTTGTTGTATTTCACGCGGTGAAGAAAGAGATACGTCCAAAGCATAATCTTCACATATGAAAAAATATAACCAATCACCGTCCAGAGTAGAATTACTCAGCCAATCGGAGCAAAGCATTCAAATAGCTTCCGAGAAGCGCAGTCTTAAAATCAGCACCCATTCGAACTTTGTGCTTCGAAACCTGGCTTCGACTTCTCGTTTTGTTCCTCTGGAGTTACCGTTAGATGATTTTAAAAAGGAGGAACATTCAACATTTCTATAAACAGCGTAAGTCAACAGAGTCCAAATTTTTTCTTTGCACAGCGCGAAGCGCCGCAAGAGCAACTATGACATGATTGAATCTGACATTGATTAGGGACAAGCGAAAGGATTTCGTTCTTAGTATTTGGCTTACTTAGGCTCTCTGTCTTCTTGTTACTGGACTGGAAACCGGATTTGCATTGACACTAGTCTCGCTCACTTGATCGGTCTTGAATTTTAAGCTGTTCTGCATGCATTTAAGGGCATGGCATAGGGAAAAATATAATTGATTCCAAGTCTATATTTAATTCCGGTTATATATATAATAAAAAAATTACAGCATTAAAGGTGCTTTCTACGGATTTTTATTCACTCATTGCAAAACGTTTAGAAAACTCAGTCGACGTTCTCTACGCTGACTCGTTCGTTTTCCAAACTCTTGCAAATTGTGAATAAAAATCCGTACGTCGCACTTTCTATGAAGTAATATATATTTATAACACCCGGAATAACATCGACTGGTGATATTTTTAAGGTTGGATAAGAGTTAATTAAACTACCATCGCTAAAGTTTCGTTTTTAGATAATTAAAAAGCGACTGCGGAAGTAGATTTCAAGGTGTTTACACCTGCTCAAAGCGAGGCTCCTCCCGGGAGCGCTGCATTCTGGTCCCTGCTCAGGGCATTCCACGGGACGAAAAATTGGATTTGCTGCACATTTGATCTTTGGCAAAGTTTAAGTCAAATGTGGAATCGCCTTTGACTTTACCTTTGACGCACGTCAAACGTACGGTCAAATGAGTAACTCTTTTGTTTGCACCTCTGTCCTTAGTAAAGGAGATGTCAAATTCGTAATAACTTTGACTTTATCTTTGACGAACGTCAAAGGTAAAGTCAAATGTGGTCGATATTTGTTTATTCCTTTGACACTTGCCAAAGGCAAGGTCAAATATTATAGACTCTTTAACATAGGTTTTGACACATGTCAAAGGTAAGTCAAATTTGTTATTGTTAGGCCGAACTTCTGAAAGAGCAATGTCATGATATTTGGATGTATTGTAAAGTCTAGAAGATGTCTTTAACAGGCTTCGTGCTGGATTTTGTCAATAAACTTCCAATAGTATTCAATGCAAGGAGTTTTCAAGAACCAGAAACTGAGTTTTCAAGGAGTATTTGTAAGAAGATTTCTATGCCATACATCCTGCTTCAGTGTTTTCTTTGCTGAAAAAGCCTACCTTGATCCCTTCCCACATCCTGTCAGTTAAGTGCACGCACTTAAATTTGGGCTCAATTTTTGAAATGCCTCTGCAACTTAGCATGATGCAATCTCAACAATTTTCACCCAAGCAAAAATTCAAGCAGTTTTCAAGCAGTTTTCCACAAAATCCTTTTTTTCAAGGACTTTCTAAACGCCCTGGAAGTCCAAAATTAAATTCCAGGACTTTTCAAGGACTTAAATTGCAAGGAGTAGCACGAACCCTGCTTTTAGTCACTGGAAACCTAAAAATAATTATTCCGTTTGTTTGCGTTTGTCTAGCTATAGTACTGCACTGAGACTCTTAACTGTCTTCTGTTGTCAAGCATGACAACGATGGAAAAAGTGGATTACAACTTCAAAAGCTTGTTTTCAAGTTCCCTCACTCAGTTTTCACTTTTTGTCCTTAAATCTGCCAAAGATAGATTACGTTCAAAGAAGTATACCACGCATAGGTGAAGGGAATAAGGAATTTTATTCAAGGTTTCAATGTAGAAAATAGCAAAAAGCACCGTGACATACCTGCTTCACGGATCCCACCATACCTTTCACTGGCACAAAGGCACAACCCTTCCCTCCGAATAGTTTAAGCAAAACGCTTACAATTCGGGCAAAGGCACTACGGATAAATTATTCATTGAGACCATTGAAATTATTCATTGAGTCCAACACTGACCAAACAGGCCATTTTGAAACCTTTGAACGGCTCTGCTGGCTATCTTCCGATCGCTACAATTTGCACAGCGGACAGCGCCATGGTAGGGAAAACGCTTTCTTTTCACAACTGTATTTTCTAATTTTAATGATATAGACTTGGGTATGCGAGGGAATTCGAGGGTTGAAATAACTGTTTTCGGAATAAGGACAACTACCGACAATTGACGCGAGAATGGGCCTTACGTGTGATGACGTCTGACTAGCTAGTTACACCGCCAAGCCTCGTTTGCACAAAATTATTCACATCATTTGGACATGCAATACTGTTCGCACGTGAGTTTTCTTTTGAAGTTTGCTGCTTTGAGATTTAGCTCATGCTAACGATTTCGAAGTTGAGGCTTGGTGGTGAAATTAGCTAGGCAGACGTCATCACACATAAGGGCTATTGTGAATTCTTGCAAATGAAACAAGACACCGTTGCTAATCGAGTGGGCTTCAAATAGGGAAGTAATAATCATGCATTACTTTCGCACGCAAAAAGTGGATGAAAACAGACTGACAACAACGACAATCATTATTTTAATTAGGGTGGCACAATTAACCTTGCCCAGTGTAATACTGCTCGAGCAACGTGTCTCGCAATCACATCAAAATTACGGCACAATCTGCAAAAAATTCCAACTACTATAGCGTTTTAGAGGACTTCAAGCGAAAGATTCACTTATTATTACAAAATGTCGTTTACATTCAATTAAAAAGATAAAAAGTATTCTGTAGGCGTGCACCAGCGCCCCAGACATTGGACCACCATTTGCTGTCGCCTTCTGCATCGCCTGATCTTCATGAGCCCGTAAAATTGATCTCCCAATTTAAATTACCTGTCAAAGAATAAATTGTACATGTTCCTGAGATATAGTTTAAGGGTAAACATTTCATTTGGTTTGACTTTATTCTGGTCAGCTTTGGTTTTATTTCTTTAATATTGCCCGAGGAGCCTGGTGCGAAACGTTGGTCGTCAACTAAAAATGGCTACTTTCTTTCTCTCCGTTGAAGGATGACATGCATAGAAGTCGAACCAAATTAAAGGCCAACAAAAACGAAAATCCTTGCATTAATAAAGAAAAGGTCTTTACCAACTAAGGGAGTTCCTCCCAAAAATGGAACAAAATCCAATGGGAAAATACATTTAACCTTAAAAATTTGCAATCCAAATCTTGGCACCAACGGCGCATCTTGATTTCGGACTGCTTAGAAAATAAGTTACTGCTCAGAAATTGAAATTTTCCGAGCAATCGGACTCACAATCACCACATTTTCTCTTTTGACTTTGTCGATCACAGGAACGAACTTGCATTGAATTCGTTGAATCGGGATAAAAGTGGCCGGTCCAAGTTGTTCAAAAAGATCTTTGCAGCAGACTTGCAAAGGTTGCCCGAAATAGTCTTTCTCTGGATGAGTTTGGAACCACAGGACATATGCAAGCAAAAATGCTTGATATTCTCCGTCCACCAGAACGTTTTGTCTCATGTAGAAACTGACTTGGCCTGGCCTTAACTCTGAGGAATTAATGTTCACTCGTCCTCCATTTGAAACCCATGATGCTAAAATGAAGGACGACCGAGCCGACCTCGACGCGGATGAACCGTACCGTTCCCCTCCTATCTCTACGGCAGAAAATCGTTCAAAGTTTCCCAAAATACTTTCTTCCTCAACATTCTCTGAAATTATCTTGTACATCTTCCTGAGATAATGAACTTCGTGCGATTCTAAATTATCGAGACAGGATGGTGGGAGACACGAGTATAGAGAAATTTCAGTCCAAATTGAAGATTTTAAAACTGGACCATTGCACAGTGATGCAAGACGGCGAAAAGATTCTTCTGGTTCACGTTCCATTTCGCCCAGTGTTCCCGCCTGACCTCCACGAAGTGAAACAAGGAGCGGCTGAAATTCGTCGCGAAATGCATCGGGCAAATTAACACCAAAAGCAGATTGGTCTCGGAGGAATTTACGTGTAAGCTGAATTTCAATTGATCTGTTGTTAGTAGGAAAGGCACCCATGATCCCATTGTACCGTTCAAACGAAAAGAGACAAAAAGCATAAATAGGGCCAAAGTCAAGCACGCACTCGCACAAGTGAGTGTGCATATGCATGTTTGGGGTGACCCGCTCCTTACCATACAGTTGCTCAAAATCTACACAAAATTTCTTCAAGAGAACATTTGCTTTCATTACGTCCGCAGTGGTTATAAATGGGCAACACAGAATCTTACAAGCAAGGACAAATGACCTCCACACCTTCAGATGGCCTTCAGGGAGGTCTCCTTTTAGGGCATACAATGATATAATGAGAGTCCATGTCTTCCACTGATCTGCAGTAAACCCGCCAAAGCTGATTGCAATCTTGTTTGGCAGCCTGCCAAGTGTCGATGGAAACTCCACATCATCAACTCTTTGTTGCATCCTCTTGAGCTGAGTATCTAATAAAAGAGGGTTACTTTCATTCAACCAAATGTTCTCCATTAAATGCTTTGCGGTATCCAGAAACAGATTATGCATCGGATCTATTATAGTGAACCGTACACAATCGAAGTAAGGAAGGCGCATTAGCTCAGAATATCGAGTACCATACTTGCTCTTCACTTGCTGTCTGTCCTTTGCTGAAGTTTGGTTTAGTGTTTCTTGGGCTTCTCTCCGGTGCTCTTCGTTTGTCCTCTTTTCGCATTGTTCAAAATTAGAATAATCCCTTTTTTCTCCAAATCCACCTGGAAAAACTTTTTTACATCTACTGCACCCATGTCTGGCGGCAAAGCTCAGAAATCCACTCACCTGTTTTCAACGAATAAAACAATCATCATAATAACTCTATTATCATTATAAGCATTTTTCCTAGATACTTGAACTTCCAAAAGCTCTCTGTGTGATTTTTTTCATTCAATAAAAATCTGCATCTTCTTTTACTCCCACCTCATTCTCATTTGCAACACGAAACAAGAAAGGACTCAGAGAAGTAGTGTTCCGCGTTTTCGTCTGATTTTACTGAAAATTTAGTAAACGGCAACATAGGGTCACTAATAATTAAATTTAATACCTTTCTGGCTGCCGGTAGATCTGAAGCAACACACAATAGGACACCTTTCACTACTTCCCCACCAACATTCCAGCCTTCCCACAATGTCAGGAGTTCGTCCACCAATGGAGAAAGGTAACTGTTTATAGTTCCAGAGGGCTCATGTGGTCCTGGGATGACACCCACAAGTATAACATTTTCAACTTTAAACCGCTCGCTTCTGGGAAGGTTCATGACTACTAGATATATGACCCCTACACTGTATCTTGCTAGCTTAAAAGGCTGGAACCAGTCAATGTTTATCATAAACCCAAGAGCTCGATCTCCAGCAAGAAGGGGTTCTCCATCCACGTATAGAAACTCTTTCCATACCTTTCCATCAAAAACATCAGCAAGGATATCACAGCTGGATTTAAAGTCTCTGCCTCGCCTCCACAAATGACACTTATACCAAAAGTCTCTCCGACAGAAAAAAGTCTTTAATGTGGCCAAAACACTACTGTAGCAGTAAACTTTGTGAGGGTATAGCCTAGTTCGCCCATCTCTAAATTTCACCTCTTTCAAAAGATATCCACCGTTAAGTTCGCCGCAAGTCGCCCGATACCTTCTTTGTCTGTGATTGGGAAATGGCCTATTGCAACATTTCTTTGGGAATCGTCGACTACCAAGGGTCACGAAACAATCGGCGAAAGTATAAAGAGAGTGGCAGTGTGGGCAAACAACAAACTTTGTAAACTTGTCCTCACAAAGCCCAAGTGTATTACGAAGAAGATAAATCAAAGTTGGAAATAAAATGACAACTGGGCCAAACCATGGAGCATAACGTCCCATCACAGAAAACAATGCATGTAAGAACTTCAGCATTAGGTCAACAGCGTTGTCAGATAAATGAAAATGCGCTGTCCAAAACAACAAAAACAAACAAACCCACTTGACCAGGGCAAGCTGTTTTGCGTTGATGAGAGGGTTATCGTCAGCATCAATGTACAGGCTAGTATTAACTGGGTTGACCTTACATCTTCAAACAAATCTTCCCAAAACTCTATTCTGGATCTGTTGGAGTCGATTTCCATGTATTCGCTTTGTTCGGTTTCCGGAGAGTCACTGGTAATCCATTCATCCACTTGGTCAAACTTCGAAGTTTCAGGGCAATCTTCAACAGTGAAATCTTCATCTGATGAGGACATTGTTGGAACATCCCAAGAAGCATTTTTAATGTTGAAGTATGCGGCCTTGCGTCTCCGAAAGGTTCGCGGTGCTACAAAGTCTTCACAATGGGGACAAAAAATAGCTTTTTCTTCCATCGACATTTCCGTTACGCTATTAAACTGATTCCAACCGGGGAATGAACGAGAATTTGTTAAAATTAGATAACCGTCCAAACTGCATCACAACCTAAAACGCAACGTAATCTCGCTCACATGGTCCGAGGGAAGAACCCTGGGAAAAAGGCTCATACCATTGCAAGTACGTGTAATTCCTTTTATGGAATATGTACACAAAAGAGCGGGAAATCTAACTCTAGAACGCTTCTTGGCGCCCATTTCTTGGTAGCTTTTGTCACTATAGTTAGTTTTCATACCTGATCGATCTTTCTTGAATTTTTAAGCACCTAATATGTTTTGTGAAAGTCTACGACCAAATCCTTCGTCAGGGAATAATGAAGAAGCAACCGCTGAAAGCAATTTAACTAATTTATTGCGTACCATTCAATCGCAAAACCAACAGATCATGGAGAAATTAAACTCAACTCTAGCAAGTGACAACGATATTGATAAGAGAGGCCAAGGCAAAAGGAAAGAAGTACCTAGAAGAGTGGAGGTAGGCGTTATGATGATTCTCGGTCCATTCAGTTACTGCTTTTATTTTATAATAAACAGGATGGCTATTCCAAGTACTTCGTTCATTTTTCATTTCTAATAAAGCCATCAAGCTCAACAGAGCTTAATACACAATGGCAAGCTGATTGACCTTGAACGTAAAAAAAAAGAGCAGGAAATTTACAATTCAGTTTTGTAAAAAGACGGTCCGACCGCTATAACTTTCCAACGATTTATGCCAGTATCGTCAATATTTTGTTGGCTTGTGCTAGCCATATGAGTATTATTTTATGATAGAAATCATTTTCCCAAGCCTTTCGTAAGTCCCGAAATTCGACAAACTCTTTCCTTACACGTCACGCCTTGTAAAGGTGCAGGAAATCTACAATTCAGTTTTGTAAAAAAACGGACCGACCCCTATAACTTTCCCAGGATTTACGCCAGTGTCATGAATTTTTTGTTGTCTTGAACAAGACAACAAAAAATTCAGGACGCTGGCGTAAATCGTTGGAAAGTTATAGCGGTCGGACTGTTTTTTTACAAAACTGAATTGTAAATTTCCTGCACCTTTACAAGGCGTGACATGTAAGAAAACGGTTTTTCGCATTATGTGGCACCTATGAAACGCTTGGGAGAGTGATTTTTACTAATAAATAATACTTATGTGGCTAGCACAAGAGAACAAAAAAATTCAGGACACGGGCATGAATCCTTGGAAAGTTATAGCGGTCGGACCGTTTTTTTACAAATATATAATTGTAAAAAAGCTGCATTTTTACAAAATATATATTTGTAAAAAAACGGCTTTTTTACGGTACCGTTTTTTTACACCACATATATATATATATATATATATATATATATACTGAAGAAAAAACACATAAACTACAAGTTCATCCCTACAAGCCTGTTTCGTGGTCGCCCACTCATCAGGGGATTTCCTGATGAGTGGGCGACCACGAAACAGGCTTGTAGGGATGAACTTGTAGTTTATGTGTTTTTTCTTCAGTATATATTTCGCTCTACTTCTATGTATTGAGCACTGTTTTACGAAAATCAAGTTTCACACTTTATATATATATATATATACGTAAAGTAGGCTTGTATTTGCTGTACTAAGAGTGCTCTATACCATGCGGTAGGGCAATTATAAATGAATGAATAATCAGGACACGATCATACTTTTGCCTCTGGTTTTCATACAGCTCTGTTTCGTACAGGACGTTTACTTTGTCCTGCACTCATCAGTGTGTAACCAAGAGTGATTTTATTCGTTGAAGATTACCGCTTTTTAGTCATACATGGCCGTTCGTGTTGCACGCTCCTATTTACCTAACGTTCTTCAATAGGTATTTCTCATTGTGGCTACATTTACTAATCAACTCGTTGCGCTTATTGAGTGTTGCTGTTTGCGGCTGGCATATGATGTAATATTTTTCAGCTATGCATAAATTACAACGTTTTGTCGCGTTTGTATAATGCGAGGCGTGACAAAGAATTTTCCACGAAATTGTATAGTCGGTGTTGTTGTCCTTTAATTGCCAAATGTATTTGCTCAGTTCAGTTGAGTTGCTCTTCGCTCTTGCTTTAAACGATGCTTTATGGTTTGCGTACCTTGCTTCGAAATCAGTTGCTGTGAGTCCTACGTACTTTTCTTCCTTTTCGCTGGTCTTCACCGTTGCTTGATACACGATGTCTCCGCCTGCAATCAACGAGCTTAAAGTACTCTCCATCAACAGAGAAGCAAGAGAAATTGCCAAAGAATTTAAACTCGAAGATCGTATAGAATGTCTAGCAGAAAAAGAAGTATTCATCAACCTTAAAGACCACAAGCCAAACTTCCCAAACGCGCCGGCATGCAGATTAATAAGTCCAACGAAATCGGAAATAGGGCGTGTGAGCAAAATTATACTAAACAGATTGGTAAAGAACATAGTAAAGGCAACCGAAATAAACCTGTGGAAAAGCACTAGAGAAGTACTAGAATGGTTCAGATCATTCCCCGACAAGCAGAACGGATGTTTCATTGGATTCGATATCGTGGAATTTTATCCATCCATAACAGAAAAGCTACTATTAAAAGCTATTGACTTCGCAAAGCAGTTTAACACCATACAAGATTGTGAGAAAGATATCATCATCCACGCAAAACGCACAGTAGTATTCAAAGGAAAAGAGCCCTGGAGGAAGAAAGGTAATAACAACGGTTTCGATGTAACGATAGGGAGCTTCGATGGGGCAGAATCATGTGAATTAGTGGTATGCTTTCGCTATTACAAGCAAAACATGGGTCATCCTTTGGCTTATACAGAGACGATGGATTGGGCATAGTCAAAGGG
>NC_090869.1:9880335-9882835 GCF_036669935.1 Montipora foliosa | reverse complement strand
CATTTTCCGGTCGCCCACTCTATTAGTGGCAAAGAGAAGTTGTAAGTGTAAGTGTTCACCCCTCTCCCACCGAAAAATTAAATCTAGGCATAAAGAAATAGACTCTGTGTGCAATTTGAAGAGAATTATCCCTGTAGAAAGAGAACACCGACAGTTCATTCATTGTGGGGAAATATCCCTTCGCAAGGTCCAAAGGCAAAATTTCCAATGCGACATGTCCCGATGTGGTGATGATCTGTCTTGTATTTGTCTGAAACACGAAAAATCGGTTTTATGTTAAATGACGCTTCGAGCTTTACATACATCAGAGCTACGAACGAAGTGCTAACGTACGCTCGAAACGTCACTCACAAATGTTTAATGCGGTGGTTATCTTTACAAGAGTGCATCCATTACCTAAGAGTAAGATTTACCCAAATTGGCCCAGTCCCCATCAGCGTCAGAAAAGTGTCTATTTTGCGGGGAAATAAACGATGACTCAATGTTGTACCCAATTCAAACTCTTTGGGAATAAAATGTTTTGTTCCAGGTATTTCCATGTCATTTAAATGTGAATGTTACATTGTAATGCAAGCACAATACACAAAGAGTCTTAACCACAGGGAGATTGGAATTGCGCACAGCATTAAGTTAGCCAATTGGTCTATCGTTTATTTTCCCGGAAAACTTGGCTTGAAAATAGACACTTTTCTGACGCTGATGGGGACAAACCTGACAAAAGGTTCTTACTCTCGGGTAAGCTAATGGACTCTTGATCTTTAGCACAGTTGCTTTACAAAAAGACGCCCTTCATTCATATCTGTTGCCAGTTTATTTAGTACGTTACGTTATTTCCCTACTTTACTGTTGCTATGTCAACCATTTCCTCGCAAAGTCACTTTCATGTGAGTTAACGTTCATGTGAGTTAACGTTCTCTCGTTTATGTTACTTTGTGTGGTCGGACAAAACACACATTTATGGTTCCGATATTTCCAAAGATATTGGGTTCAGACAATTTTTGACGTCATTGGCATTTTTGGTCAAGGAAATATAATCAATTAAAAAACAAAAACGCCTATGAACTTCTTCAATTATGTGAGTTCCTTCCGACTGCACTTTAATTTTAACAGAATTTAAAGAAAAAAGTGAAATGTTCACTGTATTCTGTAAAACGGTTGTACGTGGTACTGATTATGATCACATGAAGTGCTTTCCTTGGGCGATATCTCCTATTAATATTAATAAATTGCAATCCAAGATAGCGAATCCCTTGTAAAAGGCTAATGCCCAATAGTCATCCAGTGCACAAGGCTCGCATAAGTAATATTGCGCCTGATTTCTCCCTCTAAAATTTATAAAGTCTCATTTTATTTTCCGGCATAGAATGTTCTTTTCTAAAAAGACGACAAGACATGTTGATAATCTCGATACGCGACCACTTCATGGAGAGCTATGATTGGTCCTTTTTAGTTCATATTTATAAAAAGTAAATTTTATCAGTACATCGTAAAACCCGAAATGCAAATATTGAAATTTCTTAAATACAATTTACCCTTAGGTGACGCTGCCTCGCACAGACGTGCAACTGAAGGTCGTTTCCGGTGTTCAATGCTGAGTTGCCGGCGGTTTTCATGGTGAGAAACTTGTAAGTATAAGTCTTCCAGTTAGCTGATTTCTGTTCATTATAAATTTCAGTAAGTAAATGCAAACTGATTGAATATAACCCCTACTGAAACACTACGATCCACTGATGGTTTGAAAGTCAACAAACAGGGCAGCAGATGTCTGTCTCTGAGGCAAAGGTATTGAGATAGAGTTGACAGAAACATGTACAGATTCAGCGAACGATCCGATTCTATCGTAACCCGAGGTTTACACATCGATCAACTTAATTAAAACCCCAAAAGGCTCTTCTACAGTATGACACTCAAACTTGTGATTAACCGCTCTGTCAGGGCTAATCCTTGTTGCTTGGATCTCAAAGTTATGTTATGTTTTTTTCTTGAGTGGCTAACGCACATGACAAATTGAAAGAAATTACACGATATAATTTAAAATCTTGGCCCAGATGGAACTTTGCCATTCCCTTAGTCTTCAGAAAAGATCCTTGACTGACACCATGAAATTAAAAAGTTCTTAGTGAAAAACAAAAAGTGAAAACAACAGAACCTTTAGGTGATTACTTAATCTAGTGTAAGATAATGAAAATGTTACCTTGAATAATCACGTTTGACTCGGCCACAATAAAGTTAACGTCCGCCCAAAACCTTTTGCCATCAGTAATATCCTTGTCATTGGTCTACGAAGCAACTGACGCTTTTATCTTTCTTATTCCGTTATTGATATGTCGTATTTTATTGCTAAGCTGGGAAATGGAAAAACATAAATATCGAAAGAGGACAATTAAGAAGCAGCGAAATAATTTATGTGGCAATAGAATAAGAAATGGCGCACTTATATGAATTGATAATTAAATATAAATGTTACCCCTTTCTAAGTATTGCTTTTTGTGAAAAAAGA
>NC_090869.1:9857835-9867835 GCF_036669935.1 Montipora foliosa | reverse complement strand
ACGTGTTTTCAGTTATGTAAGGCTTTCTCATGCGTATTAGTTTTTCGTGTACGCTACCGTAGTCTCTACTGTACATCTTTCGAGTAAGTTCTATGGTGTCGCAAAAACTCACGCGTAAGCGCCGCGACACCCAACTACCGTTATAAAAGGTTAATTTTATCGTTTACAAGATCAGTTGACGCAAGATATGTTAATTCACCACAAGTTAACAAGTTTCTCCAAGTTTATCATTGTTCTGGTGATCGAGGCAGCACCAAGGTAATTATCTTTGACGCTATTTTAGTTTGTTTATGTACGCGGTTTGTAGCTTTACTCGCTTAAGTTCAATTTCATCGCTTATAATTGTCAAATTAAGATTTAAGGCTTCAGTTAAAGTCAAGTTGTATACGATATCGTTTTACCGTTATTTGTAGATTGATCTTAAGTTTTTTCCTTTTACTTTTGTAACTTTCGAAGCGTGTAAGACATTTTTATATCCTGTTATTTTCGCAATCTTATTTTGTAATTTATTTGTATCTTTTATTTTAGTTCTCACGGTGTTTATAGAGTTTTAAGGGATTTTAATAAACATCAGTTTGTGAACAACGTCTAACCAAATCACTGGAGCAATATGTACTGCCCGAGAACCATTACCTATTTTGACACCTATTTTTTACAAGAAGTTCGTTGTTTTACCTCCTCCTTACGAAATTCTACAATACTGCAGGCAAGCGGCAATTGCGCCCATTCAATGAAAAGGTTACTTTAAAATAATATTTAGGCTATGAATCGTGTTGATGTAATTGCGCTGGGCATTATCCAATGATGTGTAAAGCTCATACCTGAGGTAAACTTGGCCGGAAAAAAGTGGATTTTTCTAGTTATATGAGTCGCTATAGGATGATAATATGTGTTTGAATAGTCCTGACTGTGTATTAGCTGACCTGTTGTAGAATCTTTTCCGGTGACCCTTTTGTCTACATGTTTTATTATAATATTACAGGGTGGAGTTTTGTATTTATCACCCTGGTCGTCCCCTCGCCCATAGCATTTTCTCACTGTTGGAGGCGTGATGACCAGCTCGTAGATACTTCGCGACATGCTAGAATTCCACGAGGGCTGTAAGCCAGCACAGGGCATTGGCGATTGAGGGAAAGACGGTCGAGGGGGAGGCGGCTGAGAAAAAGGTAGTCGAGGATACGCGGGCGGTTGAGGAAACACAGACGGTCGAGGAAACACAGACGGTTGAGGAAACACAGGCGATTGAGGAAACACAGGCGGTTGAGGTAAAGTCTGCATCCGTGGCTGCATCATATTGGCAGCGCTGTGGGTAGCAGGGTAGCTCGGTTTCGAAGTAGGCGGAGGATTTACGCCTTGATTGGTTACCTGTGGCTATGGTAAAGCTGGACCCCTTGATTTAGTTGCCTTCTTTTTCCGCGAAGGTGGTTTGTGTGAGGAGCCTGCATCAATGAGCAGCCCCTCCGGAGAGGAAAACATCTCCTTCCCTGTTGACTGCGCCCTCCACACTTCCGCTTTATGTTGCTTGCGTGCTCGGTGAGCAAACGAAGGACCTTTTCCTCCGGGTGTAGCGGCGGTCAAGTATGCTTTGGTCTCCACGTCAAGCAGCAAAGCGTCTCGCGTGTCTGCTTGACATGCGTCTAGTAGAGACAAATGTTGGCCGCGGTCTCGGTGAGCCCAACCGGCGTGAATCACTTCAGCCTGGTTCATTTGCGGTGCACTGGGGTTGGTGAACGCACGGAAAATGAACCCACGGCGCTCATGCCACCACGATACCCAGCTTGTCAGGAAAGCCCTGCTATCATCGGCCCCAATAAATATTAAGTCCATATCAGATTTGGCGGCCTGGTACCCAGCAACAGTTGTGCATAGTAACAGCCTGTCAGACAGTTGTTTGAACTCGTCACTGCTCTCACTGTCAAGTTTTTGAGCTTTTTTGTTTCTGTGGTCTTTGAAGTGAAACTCACACAATTTAATTTCGGCGTCATCCCCAAAAACCTTTGAAATTCCCGCTAAATTTGCGCCTGCCATGTGGCTACACCAACCTATAGGGTTAAATTTAGCATTATCCGAACCGGCCACTTTCCTGAAGGCTTCATTAAATAAACGCCAGAAAAGTTCGACGTTTACCGTGTCCTCGGTTTCGGCCTCCATTGTAGCCAGCGGTATCTGCTTCCGAAGCAAGGGATGATACACACTGGACTGTCTACACACTGGCTGTTAGCGTGATAAACCCATTGCACCGTTTCCTTTTTCCGTCAAAAAAAGAAAATGCTTTGCTCAGAAAATGGTCCCCATTTTTGTCCATGTTTAATGCCATTTTCATTTTCGTCGTGCTTGTCTTGAAGACAAAAGATGGCATGTCCGGGTTTCCCCTCTTGTCATTGATTTTGTACACATATAAAGGGATCTTTTTTATCTGCATACTCTTTAAAAGAGACAGTCGCCTCAAAGTTGAGGCCAAAAGGCTCTATATCCTTCTTCAGTTTCTGTTTCATGTTGGATACGCGTTTCTTATCCAATACAGCACTGGCCTCTCTTTCGACAGCGTTCCAATCCATTTGCTGTTGAAATGCGGACATGACAAACGCCGATTGTACCTCGGAGGGCTTGATGTTTGGTTGATTCCGTATAATTTGTTCGATGCTCGTGATGTCCTTTTTTCGGAGAATGTCTTTGACGGGGCATGTGTGATTACCAATGTGGTAAACAGTCACTGATTTATTACGATAACTAAGATACCTTCGCGCACTGCATGCAACATATTCTCCCACTTTACCTCAGCCTTTGCAAATCATTTCACCTTCTTCCTTTTCGAACTGCGTTGTATTTGTTACACCAAATTCCATCTTAAATGGACACTTTTCTTTCATGCACTTGTACGACCCAATCAATCAGCAAAGCGCACACGGCCATGGTTTTTCCACTCCGTGGGACAATTTTTCTTCCATTTTCTGCCATCTTCAAGGCCATCGGGTATCGTATGGAGTAGCTTGTTGATACATACTTTTAACCCTTAAAATCCGGATCGGTTCATATTATGTCCCAAGAGGGTATGCAAACTAATACATTTCTCAAGTCACGTGATTTTATTCTAATCGATAACATCGATAACCATCGAATTTAGCAAGGATAGACCTTTTTTTAATTATCTACTTTTGGAAATTTGAACAAATCCTACCCTAGCTACACACTAGAGAAACACCAACGTTTCCGTGAGAAAATCGATGACAAATAAAGCTTTCCCTAGTACCATTTACTGGTTAAATTTTCCCTTTTCTTGAAAGTTAATCCCAGAACGAGTCCATACAGATGATGGTTGATTTGCAATTTGTGAGATGGCCAACAAATCCATAAAAGAAAAGAAAGGAAAAAAAAGAGAAAAGCGAGGAAAAAAGATCGAAATAGGTTAGCATGCGCCAAATGAAAAACATAGCGCTATTTCACTCTTGTTTAAAGGAAAATTTATCTTTTGTTGTGCCAAATAGGATTTTTAAGCATTTCGCTGCAAATAGACACCACACCGACCGAAAACCGCTAGTTGAGGCCCAAAACGTGGTTTTCCGTGCATTTTCAGGGTTAAGCGCAGCGGGAGGGGGCTAAAGGGGAATCTGACCCTTTTCTCATGTTACTTTCCCATATTCCACACATCGTGGAAACATAGGCGCGCGCGAACTGTTGCCGCAACATTGTTGCCTCGTTTAGCCAACACATTACAAAAAGGTAGAGGCCCGCCGGGCCCGGTACTCGCCCTCTTCCCCTCCTCCTCCTATGAGATACTTTCACAACAGCATTCATGCGCCGGCTGAAATTTTAATTCGCAACAGTTTACCTGAAGGCGGGTCGTAGCAATTCTTCGTCTGAGTCACTCCCTGGTTCGTTTTTGACGGGAACATCACGGCATACCGTGGTACTGAAGCAATAACGATAACGATAACAATCTGAAATGCCTTAAGTCGTAAACAGAGTTAATTGCTCCTTTACTTCTACCGCCTTTTCTCGCAACCAAAGTTAGTTCTGAATGCCCAATTTTGCCTTAGATTGCAAGTCATCTTAACTCATGGCGATTTAGACTATTTTTTTTTCCTTCACCCTCTTAGCATTAATAATTGTACTTCCTTTTACCTCGATTTGTCATTGAATAGATCCTTGGCTTTCGCATTTAAAGGACGACGATTCTGCCCTGTCTTTGTTGGTGTGTTCTCAGCAGAGCTAAGCTCTTCAAACGACATAGTCAGATCTATCACATCGACATCTTTCTCCTTGTCTTCTTTCTATAGTAGGGAAAACAAGGCAGTTGCATTATTATCGTTCTCGGTATTTTTTTGTTTATCGCTACTTTATTATTTAATGTCATGCCAGGAGAAACGTACCGATGAATTACGCCGTCTTACGCCGCATTCAAGTCGTTCGATTCCTTTGACGTGCTATCTTCGTCGGCTGATTCCTCTGAAATGGTTATGATTTCTTCCCGATCATCTTTACGAAAAAGATGAAACTGGGGATAAAAAAAAAGCAATTTTCTCAATTTCCTGACATCAATGGAAATAAAAGCCTTCTTTTTCCCATTTCATACTCTAGCCAGGGTCCAAATATTTACTGGGAAGAATCAACATGGATGTCAAGATCATTGTACTCTTAACATCATTGAAATAACTTTCCTCACCTGTAGCTCGCCCCTCCAAACAGGAACTCCAGGGTTGAATTCTTCCTCGCCCCACCATTCCATTTCAGGAATTTGATGTCTTCTCTTCCTTTGTGTCTGAAAAAAAAATGAACAAAAAGGATCAACAGGATTTTACAGAAGTATGAAAGGCACATTTACCAACTGTTCAATTTTATTTGTAAAACTCTAAAATAAAAACTTTAGGTACTGCCTACAAGCTCCGCTATGGTGCGTTCTATTATAACCCTACCCTCATAAGGTTCCCCGGCTTCACTGTCGAAATCCTGTGGGGAATCCTCAGTGCACGGGGAGAGCAACCCGGCCTCGTTCAATGACTGCGATATAACGAACTTTACAGTTTAATAAAATGGACAGACCTTTTTCCAGGACCGTTGATTAAAGGCATCATTCTCTTGAGACTTCTTTGGTGATAACCGCTCTTTTTTCAAAACGGCAGCCTTCCTCTCGACAACTACTACATTATCATCTGAGGTACTAGCTGGCAATTTTTGTGGCATCAGCATAGCTACCGGTACCCTGTAAAAAAGGTGTATCATGGTTTCGTCAACTTTTTAGCATCACATATTATTTTCACCCACCCCCCCCCCCCTCCCCCCTCCGACAGGTCTCCCCTGGTTATGGATACGGAATTGTATTAGCCCAAGGTATTCTTCAGGAACATTAAAAACATTAGAAACATCTATTTAACGTATTTGTAGGGGCAATAGCCACATAATGGTCTCCAGTATGCCCCAAAAATATTGTGCCAAAACAGATCCCTGAGCTTGGCCTCATGGTTCTTACACAATCCTCCTCTCCCTGTAAATAATACAATACTTTTTATGCCTTATTAAGTGGCCCGTCAGGCGACAATTCATAAATTACCCTGTATTCTTGGTGAATGGTCGTCGTCGTCGTCGTCAGTTCTGGGCAGGCAAGCCCAGGCGTGTTTCTGGAGTCACAGGAAGCCCAAGCGGCAGGCCAAGGCATGTTTGAGTGGACGAGTGTGAAGTCGTGATGACGTCACAGGGGAACAAGACATTCAGGCGGTGGAGTCACAGGAAGACGAGGCAGCAAGTCAAGGCATAATGTATTCTTCACATAATTTTATTTAATATATATTAGATGGTGGAGTGAAGTGTGATGCCGTGATGACATCACAGAGGCACAGGAAGCCCAAACGATGGAGTCACGGGCCACACAAGCGGCATATTTTTCATTTAATTTTTATTGGATGGTGGGGTAGATAAGCAGTGACGTCAATGAGGACGTCACAAAGGGCCATTTGTAAAGGGCTTCTTGCTACATTAAATTTTCGCGACGCGTTAAGCGCCTGCTTGCGTGTACTTGGGAAGACTTGCGATGACTTGCGATTACTTTCTTGCACTTTGATGGAGCTCAAAATCCACACACAAGTAGACGCAAGTTTTTCACCATTTGGCCACCCAACGCAAGTGAACGCACGTTGGTCTCTTTAGCGCGAGTGCAAGTGTGCACTGAAGTAGCTTTTTTGAAACTTGCGTCCAACTTGCGTCTACTTGCGAGTCCGTTTGGCCGGGGCTTTAATTTCGCAAATTCCGCGAATTAATGTGACTAACATTATATTCTATAATATATTCTATATAAGTGAAAAACCTTTTGAACTATAAAGTTTTTTCATTCAGAAAATGTGTGTGGAGACGAGTTGTCTTATCTTGACCGTATTATTGTTTTTAATTAAGAATCGTCTTACCCCGTGTACAGTGAGAACAACAATTTCCTGGTGCATCACATCCGAGAATGCTTGGATAACCATGTTGGTTGCGAATTCGCCTCGTAATTTTGTGATAGCCTCTTCCCAATGAACGGGCTTTTTCTTGTCTGTGAAGTCCTCCTCGCAGACGAAGCCAAGACGGTCGTTCCCCGCATGCTGTTGATTAATTAATTATTTGTGATTAAGCGAGGGGAATAGATTGTCGAACTAAAAGTTATTTCTTGATATTCGAATGATGAGCTGATAAAGTACATTATAGTAAATGGTTTCCTGTCTGGAAGCAGCGCAAAACATTTCGCGTCATGTCCGCCATTTGTTGTTCCTTTTTTCATGGGTTTCTCAATTGCGACTCTTTTAGTCCTTAATTCACTTTGTCTGTAGAAAGCGAGGCGTAATTGAATGGTCATCAGTCTAGGATATAAAAGTAAAACGAGTACGGAAAGACTTCTTTCCTATCTATTTCTTTGCTCGTAATGACTATCAATGATAATACTTACATTAAAGCGATGACTTAATAGATATTCAAAGGTCGCCTCCTTTAAGCACGCACCGTCTTGTTTCAGCTACATTTGGTACTGTCAATCAAAGCAACACGCCCAGACAATGTAGCTAGCCGGCTACATTCGAATCTTGTGGGCACCTAAAGCTAAGAATATCCTCTGAAATAATTTGAAAATAATTTTGAATACTGAATTTTTCGACCCTCGACCATTTACCCTCGACCCTCGACCCTCGACTAGTTACCCTCGACCATTTACCCTCGACCCTCGACTAGTTACCCACGACCCTCGACCAAAAAGCAAACTCCACGAAATATTGACGGCTCGCGCATAGGCAAAACTATAAGAAGATCGCAATACTTGACTAGATTGACGTCATCGTTCCTGTTTCACGCTCGGACCGCAAGGATATCTTGTATAAGAGTCAAAAACCACTGATCCTTACTTGCTTTTATTATTAATTGACCTCGGAAAATACTTAAGATACAAAACAAAAGGGTGAGTAATTTATTTAGTTTTCTGAATAACGTAGAATGTCTTTCATTGTCCCCTGTTTATTAAATAATAGATAGATAGATAGTTTATTCACCTTAAAAACTTGCAGCCAAAAGCTGAATTGCGGTAAGGCTTACAAATACAAATTTTACAACTGCGCTTAACTACAAACTAATTATAGGACTTATACTACATAAAAATTGTTAAAGAATCGCACATTAAGAGCATGCATCAAATTCCTATATACAATAAGAAACAAATTTATATCTAGTTCTCAGCTACTATGAACAAAACTTAAAAGAAAACTATTCTTGCATCTTTCAGTTTTACATTTCGGACGAATAAATGTTCTTTTTTCTCTCAGATAGTAGCTTGGTTGGTATCTACTTGGAAGTAGTTTGTGAAGACTGTGAGATTGATTTGCACATATTTCATCGAACAACTTTGCTGCAATTGACTCTCTTCTATCATACAGTGTTGGAAGTCCAGACAGCTCTAGAGCCTTAGCATACGATAGTTCGGGGTAAATAATCTTCATAGCGCGTTTTTGAAGTCTTTCTAGGTCTTCGCTTAGATAACTTGGTAGAGCGCGATGAAAAACTGGGCTGCCGTACTCCAGAATAGAGCGAATGCATGTAATGTAAAATAGAAGAAGCTCTCTTGTGGCTACATGCGATTTCTTAAGCTGTCTAAGAAAATATAATCTTGTTGAAACTTTCCTAACTAGTTCTGACACATGGACATTCCATTTTAAATCACTACTTATATTGAGTCCTGATAATTTCACACTCTTTTTAATCCGAAGTACTAAATTAGCATATGAAAAAAAATCATATTATGACGGCGTCTGATCTTGTGTTGGCTTTAACGTTAACAACCAACGGCTTAACCGTGTTTGCGATTTCATTATATTCACAACGACCGAACGGAACTCAGTTTTGGACCTTTATTATTGTAGTCCGGTAGGGAATTTAGTTTCCTTAAATAAATAAATAACTATTGATTACTTTTTACTTTTATATAGCGAACCATTTTTGTCAATATCCAATAAAGGCTTTAGCTTCGCAAAGCTTATGAAGACATTTTTACGTACTATGACGCCTTTTATTTTATAAAAGGAATGGTCAATTGTTTCTATTAGGCAGCGTTAGTAATTTTCCAACGTGGTTCGTGTTAAAATGGATTCGGGTTTGCCTTTAGCTTTTGCCATCTGACGGGCAGCTATGTCAAAAATGTCGGATGCATTAATACAAAGAAGATTGACATCGTAGATGTCATGTCAAAGAGAGTAGATTGTTTAAAATGTTGAACAATTGTACATGTTCTAGACCGTAAAATAAACGTCGTAAAAGCGATGGACACAGTCAAAAAGTCAAAAAGTAAGTTGATGCAGAATGCTCAAGGACACGCATCTAGTAAGTATTTCTGAAAAGCGTGTTGCATAACACTTCCTTCAGAGCTAGATAATTAATTTTAATATATTTTAGTTATGAAGCTGTGAATCATGACAAACGCTAAGGCCAGAAGTGTCATTTCGTCTGCTACAATTTATCGTCTAAAACAGCGTATTTTCTTATCTCTTACAGATAAAACTGTGATGTTTAACATCACAGCACAAAGCACCCCGTTCTTTGAGAACGCAACGTCCCAAGACACGTTTCCACTGATACCAGTGGTAACAACTCTGTCGTTTCTCTCATTTGGTACGATATTAGGTAACAGTCTGGTTGCAACAGCTATAATCATTCATCCAGCTCTTCACAGCGTCACATATTTATCGATTTTCAGTTTGGCGGTTGCTGATCTTTTGGCTGGAATAGTCGCTATGCCGAGTTACATTTTGAAAAAGTTCTCCCTGGGAGATTCTACTAATATTATCGTTTGCGATGCTTTTCGTTTTTCATATTTTCTCACTGGTTATGCCTCTATTCAAAGTTTGTCTGTTATCAGTGTCGAGCGAATGTTGGCTGTGAAATCTCCTCTGAGGTATAAAACCATAGTAACACATCGTAGAGTTTTTTTAGGATTGCTCTTGGCGTGGTTTGATTCAGTGATTATATCCTGTCTTCCTTTCATCCCTTGGGACCAGATCCTCGATAAAGAATGCAATTACAGTCCAACAGGATGGTGGAGCGTCATGGTTATCATCTGCAATGTCATCGTTCCGTTTATGGTCATCGTTGGTTGCTATACATACTTATATCTCACAGCAAAGAGTCATGTAAAGAAGATACTGAGTGACGGAAGTTGTGCGGGTGGCAATGATCGCTTGAACCGGTCGAGACAAACCAATGAACACCGAGCAAGCCTGACAATGTTAATTGTGATTGGAGTTTTTGTAGCATCTTGGTTTCCATCGTGTTTTTATTACTTTCTCCATACAACTTGCCCACAGTGTTTCTCAGAGTCCTTCAAACCGTTGCAGGGCATATTTAATGCCTGGGTTAAGATATTGACTTTCACTTCATCTTTTGCCAACCCATTAATTTACTGCTGGAGGAGCAAGCATTTTAGAAGTGCTTTCCTTCGGATTCTGAGACGGATGACGGTTCATTATTCCAGGAAGAATAGAGGAGATTCAGTGGTAGA
>NC_090869.1:9815335-9842835 GCF_036669935.1 Montipora foliosa | reverse complement strand
GCAGGTGCTACCAGCTCTAGTCACACTTGCTTCAGATGCGCAAATGTAAGTTCTTAGCTAAACATCCGGCCAAACTATAATTTACACAGATTTTGCGAAAGGGCAAGTCTTCAAATGTTATTTCGACTTTTAGAAGTTGAGATCAAAGCTGAAGAAAATTCAAAGAAGCCAGAGTTAAGTTTGGTTGCAAGGTATATTCCATGTTCTGACATTGTTTGCGATTGAGAAGTTTGGGTACATAAAATGTTCTTTTTCCCCAGACAATTTGGGAATCATTTTCGTGCGCAACAATGTTTCTGTAACAATGTTACCTGGTGTAACCAGATATTTACTAAAAGAGTCTATGGCTCTAACGCAAAGTTCGAGGACTATAAAAGTAAATTAAAGAGTTTTTATCTGAGGTCTTGGTGAACCAACGCCCCGGCGAAACCGAACCAATTCTTAAATCTTGAAATACCAGCAGAAGGGTAGGGTTAGTGCTATATTGATGAATAGCCCTAAGCCCCTACTTGTTAAGCACAACCCTGCTGGGCACTATGAATCCTTGCACAAGGAGTTCACAAAGACTTCGTGGTCCCGCTGTCGCGGTCTGATCTACGGATCCATGGGAAGGGAGCTAATAAATGAGCATGAGGAAGTTTCAGCAACAATGAAGTTAACGATAACTTCAAAGACAGAGGAAACGCTTTTGAGTGAGTTGAGAGAACAGCATCCGCTCTCCCGTTGCTCCTGCAAAAGCGGTATAACAGTGGATACACGCTTTTGCTTAGGGTTACGTAAGGTAATACTTAGATCTTTGTACAAATCTCGTTGGATCGTAGTGACTTGTCCACCACTGAAGAAAGTAATCCTGTTTTTGTGGCCTGCACATGCGGCGTGTATTTTAGAACAATGTGTTTTCTTTTCCTTTGCTAATGAAATTCTAACATAGTTTTGACGAGAACGTCCACACAACGTCACCATGCTCAGCTACGTTTTTAGAAAACGATCCCAAACATTGGCCGAATGACCGAGCGATGTAATAACATATAGACTTATTTTTCTACATTGTGGTCATTGATAGGTCAGTACGGACAGCCTCCATTCCCGCTTTCGCCTCAATAGTTGAAAATGTCACTGATAAAACGGTAAGAAGAGCGTTGTATGGAAAAATTATTATCAAGATTAGAATGATTGATCATGTCAGTTAAGGAAAAAGTTGCGCAGATGCAATGACAAGTAAAAAGATAGTAATTTAGTCTGAGTAATGTTATTCATTATTATTATTAATATTATTATTATTATTATTATTATTATTTATTTATTTATTTATTTATTTATTTATTTTTTTGCAGATTTTAGAGAAAGTGTACGTGCAATTCCAATCATTTCTTGAGGACCCTCAATACAAAGATCAACACGAACTACAAACTACAATGATTAGAACATTTGGCAAAGTTGCCCCTCATGCAGAACCGCATTTTAGAGACGAAGGTACAACAGTTTGAGGACGTCCGTTTTATTATACACTGATTTATCTCACCATTTTTCCCTTTCCATAATTCCAGTTAAACACTGCGTATAAAACAGTTAGGGAACACTTCGTCAGTATATACCTGTGTCTTGTAAACAAACATCATTTTTTTATTGTTTGTTCGATACTTACGCAATCATTGCCATGTAGTCGTTCAGTTGTTTTCGCGAATACGGACTCGCTTCCAGGCCTTCCTTGTTGGTTTTGTGAGGACGACTTAGGGACCTACCTGAGGCGATTTTACACTTTGCAAGTTTTGTGTGTAACCTGCGTTGCAACAAAATTGTGGAACAAGTTCTACAAAAACATATAAATGAGGTTTTAAATATCGTTAGTCAGACCTTAAATTAAAGATTCTGTATCTTAAGCATTTGTATCATTTTCTTTGTCATGAGCACGGTCCAACTCTTGATTTTAGGTTCTTTGATTTCGTGTTGACCAAACTTAGAAAAAGACCAGTCCATCGGTAATTTAAAGATTTAATCGATAACCATAAACTTTAAAGATTAATTTGAAGGAGGTATTCTGGCGCTCTTTAATTTCTTTGGGTATCAATCCTTTTTGTTTCTGATCGAGGATCTCTTCCACTAACATTTACTTGATCCTTCCTAAAGTTCTCTTGCCTCGATTGGTGGTCATGGCGACGATAAACAACCAATTACAAAACGACAACAGACGGAAGGAGATTGCACTCGAGTTAATGGAAGCTTACGTGTCGCTAACGTGTTGCTGTATCCTTTTACATCTTACCTGTGCCACGACGAAACTGTAATAATCATTACAGAATGAGTTCGTACGTTTACGAGTTTGTTGCGTTAGCGATACAGTGGCGTTTCGCGTTAGCGTTGCCTGTTGCCTTTTCCAGGCGTTTAGGGAAGCCAGTCGCAAGAGAGCTTGCTGTATCTTTTAGATCCGGAACAATTTTGGTCGCATCCACACTCTGAAAACCTTGAGGAAGCAAACCGTAACGTAGCCTGCAAGCAACTTCTGCAGTGGAGTTTCGCGCGACGTTTATTTCGGGCGCAAAGGAGCGGATGCGAGAAGCGATCGTTCGCGCCCGAAATAAATCTCACGCGAAGCTGCTCGCATTCTAACGGTAGCGTAACGGTAGCTCCGCAATGGTAATGGTAATGAATTTATATAGCGCATTTTCTATTAACATATTCAAATGCGCTTTACAAGCAAGGCATCTATGGGTGAGATCGGACATCAGCATATATAGAAGCCGCTGGCAGCCGCTATCAGTCCATTAGCGATCTCACCCAGCACATGAATGAATGAAATGGGGCCTGACCAGATGACCGGGAGCTCCATGCCCTACTCTTGACGAATAGTGTGTGGGTTCTTTTACGTCCCACTGGGTTGTGAACATTGAAGGGTTGTGAGACGGGGCCTACGCTTTACAGTCCTTATCCGAGAAGACTTGAAAGTCTTCACCATTTGTGGATGTAATTACAAAGGCAGCACTTTTTCCTCAGTTATTTTAAGACCCTGAGTGTTGGTCCGGCCGGAGTCGAACTCACGACCTCCCGCATGGCAGCCCGATGCTCAACCAACTGAGCCACCGCGGTGCGCGTGTTTCGCTTTCTTCTATTAAGTGCGAATAATCCCTAAGTTACTTTAACCGTTAAACTGTTTAATTTTGTTGCCGAATTGAATGTTTATTTCTCTTTCTTTTTGTGGATTGTAAGTAGCTTCTCTGAGTTGGTATTGTTTTCCTTCACCAAGTGAAGTTATTTCTGTAGACGTAATAAATGACTATATCATCCCAGGACTGCGGGCAATCAAACAAGACATTGAGACACTTGCGCCAGATAGTGAGGTACGCACAGGTCGAGAGAAATGAGACGGTTTTTGCTAGTATATTGAGCGGCACCTCGAAATATGAAAAACTGCTCTTGGTTAGGACAGGCCAACCACACTGTGGCCTTCACTTAAGGTGAAGCGAATAGGCTTTCTTTTTCTTCTGTATATTAAAATTCAGCTTGAAGGAGAGGTTTAGAGGACAAATACAAAGGAAAGTGGATGATATTCAAAATATGTTTCACATTCATTCCAACATGTTTCTATTGTTTTGTCCTCACTGCCTCATGATGAAGCTAAATATTTGATATTTCGAAAATGGCCTATTGAAAGCTCCCTCTCACACGGGGTACTTGAGCCATGCATGATTGTTCTTTAGTACACACTGTTGAGTTACAGCAATTAAGTCGTCGCTTTTGTTGTTAGTCCAAGCCCTTGGTCTCAGTAAAACCAGCTCCAACCTCAACTTTGTTCTTTTTTTCTTTCAGGAAACTGTTCTTGTCCTTCTTAAGGAATGCGAAACTAAAGTAGAACAGAAGTCCTTTGCGAAGTAAATGCGCCTCTTCAGTGGTTTTTGTTATTTCCGAAATGATTGCATATTTAATTGACTTTCTTGTCCTTTTTTTTAATTTACAGTTTTCCTGCTGGCAGCAAGATTGGGCAGGAAATCAAGAGCACCCCCATTTTCAAAAAGAAAGATCGGTTCGATTCGTGAGTTGGCATTGCAACCATGGCAACAACGCATAAATAGGATGTCCTGAGTATTCGGTCTCTTTCCGACCAAAAAAAGATTTCGGAGCCTCGAAAAAGGCGCGAAATATTTTCGGTCCCATAGTGTAGCGTGTTAGAAAAAATTCAATTGCAATTGCAAAATTTCTTTTTTTGAAACGAAGGATACATGCAGAATTAGTGTAGATACACCAGGAGCCCGTAATCAGGAGAATACGAGGTCTACGTATTGGCATTTTCACAGTTCAAGCTATTTTTAGACGAGTTCTCAAATACGATTTCATGTCTCAATTGATTTGATGTCTCCATCGAGTTATAGAAACACGATTTTTAACCAATCAGCACGCGTATTTTCTTAGGATTGTTTTCTAAATTGAATTTGAGTTGTACGCTCCTAGTTCTGGGCTCATGATACCCAAAATACGGCGCGTGAAAAACCTGAATGGAGAGGCATCTAGGGCTAATCCTCGCTAAATTGTAAATGCAGCACAATCTTGTAATCGCTGTTTGTAATATTAGACACCACTTATATTAAATAAGGTAAAATGTTCATGCTTTCAGCTGAGTCCCCTCAAGAAGAACACATCAGGAAAAAAATGCGAATTACGCGTGGAAAAATGTCCATACTTTGTAACCCAGCCGACATGAAAGTTTGTCAAGTTAAGAAGAAAATAAATTTTACGTGTCTTCAATGAAAAAGAAGTTTTACTTAGGTTACATACGTCAACGGAAAAAAACGAAGCAATTTCTCGTGGCTGTAAATATTTAGAATTTTACGCGGAGACAATAAATGTAATGTACCTTGTTTTTAAAAGTGGAAGTGGTGTGTTTTTGAACTTAAATCAGAGTTCACATACAAGCATTAGATTTCCCTGTTATTTTTGCGAATTTTACAACTTTCAATGAACAGAGTACGTATGGTATTTATAACAAAAAAAGAATTTGTATTGTAACAATCGCACAGAAAGTGTGTCACATTAAATTGGGATCTAGTGATCAATTAATGGTAAAACGCGTGTATCTTGAGTCTTAATTAATGCGTACAGTTAGAGAAGACGAAAATATAGAATATTTGCCTCGAGGCGCAGCCCAGGGCAAGTATTGCTTTTTATTAAGTGCTTTGCTAAGTAAACTTTCCCGATGCTCAAGGACTCGGTAAATGCAAAACGAAATACGTAACATTTCAACTTTGAAGAAAGCCGAGAAAGGTTGTTTACTTACGGAAATGCACTTACGTGGAAAGGGAAACTTTCGCTGATTTTCCTTTAAGCTGGGCATAAAAAAACAGCTACGCTACTCGTCAAAGCTCTACAGACTGAGAGCGAGTGCAAGAGGCAGCTGTTAACGCTTTTTCGAACGGTA
Organism: Montipora foliosa; assembly: GCF_036669935.1. NCBI lineage: Eukaryota > Metazoa > Cnidaria > Anthozoa > Scleractinia > Acroporidae > Montipora > Montipora foliosa. The sequence continues at coordinate 9,837,428 of NC_090869.1, read as the reverse complement.
AGAGCATGGTAAAGTTGCCTTTTAATTTTGGCGTAAGACCAGCCTTCCCCATTTAATAAATGTCCCTCGCTATGGGTATAATGTGACCAGTAAAAAGTTTTTTTTCAATGGTGATGACATCGAAAGTACTGCAGATTTATTCCTCACGTTAAAGAATTTTCTAGTGTTGCCGTTGCCTAGCAGGCTGATATTTCAACATTCGCGAAAACAAAAGAAATGTTGAATGGTTGTTGAAGCAAAGTTAAAACGCTTTTAAACTCATTCAACACCGAGTCAACTTCGATTCAACATGTTTCAACACGGTTGATAGAGGGGAGAGGGGCCAAACGGTTTCAAATCGAGCGGATGTTGAACCAAATGTTAAAGTCGTTTGCCTGCGTCGTATTTACGTAAGAGCAACCAAACAATAGACCAATGAATGAAGGGGGTAGTTTCTAAAGAAACTGTGGTGCTGCGTCGGTGGGGAAGTAGTATACAAAAATTTGGTTTTACCAACGGAGTTGATAATGTAAATTGGCCACCGTACAGAGATTCTAAAAGCTGACGTTTCGAGCGTTAGCCCTTCGTCAGAGGGAATCGAGGGATTATGGGTTACGTGTAGTTTTAATAGTAGAGTAGGAGCTACGCTATTGGTGGTAACATGGCAACGTGAAAAATAGGAATATATTAGTTAAATGAAAAGTGTTCGTTAATACCGTGAGGATTAAGGGTGCCGATTTGAAAGATGAATTTTTGTTCCAGATTCTTGCGGCTTTCCGTCGTACCTAGATGTAGGGAAAGGCCGCAGATAGCCATGTGTTTTTTGGAGTGGTTAGGCAGATTAAAATGGCGAGCGACTGGCTTAGATGCATCCTTGTCATTCTTATCAACATCGCGAAGGTGTTCGCGGAATCGGTCACCTAGTCGTCTAATACCGTAATTACAATTCCAGAAAATCTTCCGCTTACTGACTCAGAGAAATCTGTTCTCAGTAAGGGCCTAAATTTTGTCCCTATTACCAAACGCACCAACGAATTTTCTATTAAGCAAGATGTTGAAAAATTCCTTCGCCGCGTTCAGTTAAAAGCCTTTTTTTCACGACAAAGAGGATGATTCGGACACTTTTAACAAAGATATTTTTGAAACACTTCTAGTTCACAAATCCAAATGGACTCCCCCAGAGGGACAATTTGCCTCTTTAGATTTTTTCACCAAAAAATGCCGTCACGACATTCACAAACTTAAATTCAATCGCAACACTAAATTTTCCAACCTTTCCTCGGAAGAGTGGGCGGCGCGCTTAAGAGTCCCTGTCCATAATTATCAAACATAACTCGGCAAGGGTCGAAAATTCGATTTCGCTCATATTTTTATGGTAGATAGGCTAGGTTATGACAAAAACTACTGCATAAATTTTTCGGCAAAATATCCTTTTATTTCAAAGAAAAATGCAAATTACCAAATTCCGTTAAAATCGTCATTTGACGCACCATTTTATTAAACAAGTTCAAAAGCCTCGTATGCAAAAACAAATTATTTTTCCGTCTTTAAAACACTCAAATAGTTTTGTGCAATGTGTAAATGTGTATTGGGTAGATTTGGGGGAATGTTGCGTCATTTTTTGGGTTCAAAATAATTAAATTTCGAAGACATGTATTTCTTTCACTTAAAAGTACTTCAAAAATACAATTAATTTTCACCATGTGCGAAACCTTCAAATGGATTAAGCTTCTGGTGGTCCAATTGTAGAAAGATGGTCTACAGATTTGCGTAAAAATTTCTTTGGGCAAATGATTGTGAACGACGCAAGAGCTTCTCAAAGTACGTAAAAAATGCAAATATTTCACATTCCGTCGTCAACTGGCATTACACATATATTTAAGCACGCGCCAGATGTATGGACCCATCTTAAGGTGAAAGAGACAGCTGATAATTTCGAAATTTTCTAACCTTATTTGCCGTAAGAGGCAGGTCCAAAGGCTGATTTAACGTGTTTCTCTCACCATTTGTCGCATTTTAAGCGGTCAAGTTTGCTTCTGTGTACACGACGTTCGTTGCACACGTATTCAATGGTCGAATACCATAATCTGTGATCATCTTTCGGGGCATATGATCACCACTGCATCTACCGAGGTCAACAACTGCTAAGTGATTTGCAGATAGTTGCTTGCTTTGTACGTACTAAACCTGCTAGACCAACATATTACATTTGATTGCGACCATTGCTCTCAGGCGTGTCGGCGCCCGCAGCACAATAGGGAACTTAAGCAACGACGACGGCGACGGCACCGAGAACGTCATCTCAAAATATAAATTCGCGTCATTATTATCACTTCGTAAACATGTCAACCCTTTTAATATGACAAGGGTGTGGTAGTTCCTCAAAAACGACATTGATCGGAACGGCGCTTAATTTAGGGGAGAAAATGAAACTCTCTAGTCAAGTGCTGACGTTCTCCTTAAAACCTCAAATTTGACTATTTCACGTTTTTGTTTTGCTGACGACGGCAAAGAAATGGACAAAAGGGGAGTCAGGATGGCTTAGTGGTTATCAACAGTGCCTTCCACCTCTGCGACACGGGTTCAACTCTCGGCCCCGAGATCGTATGTGGGCTGAGTTTCAGTCGATCTCAACCTGACTCCGAGGGTTTTTCTCCGGGTACTCCGGTTTTCCTCCCTCAGCAAAATCGACTCACAGCCTATTCCATCAGGCTGTGGTGCTGTGCTCCGAGGTCATACATGGGTCGTGCTCAGGGGCCGAGCGCCTAGCCGGCAGCACAGCTCCTTCGGTCCGATCTCGTTGCTCGTTGAGCCGCGCCTTAGCAATTCAGTCTCGGACTGCGAGTAAGGGTGTTTAGCATGTCACGAATGTCACGTATTAGTGAAAAACGCACGTGCAGGGCGTGCAAAGCTACTGTTTTTTCCCACTAAATATGCAAATTTGTGACGTTCTCGTTGCCGTCGCCGTTGTCGTTGCTTAAGTTCCCTAATCATTAGCTCGTCACGCAATGCTTTCCTTTTTGGCGGGTACGTATACCGGTAGGGGTATATAATATAACAAAAATATAAATAAAAAAAACAAATATAAATATTTGTTTCCATATTCGCAGTTTGCGTTGCATATTTTGTAATGAGCACTCTTAGGATAAGTGAAACAACTTATTGCATGTTTATGATATGATATGATATGTTATTTTATTATTTATGCACGGTAAAATCATCAGCTAAGATTACAAACAGTGCTAAAATCTAAATTACAAAAGGTAAAATTTTAAAATGATTACAATAAAATACAATTACTATAATACTATATTAATTCTAAAGCTGCTTTCCATGAATGCCGTGCTTTATACTAAAATATATCTTTAATCAGATTTTTGAAAAGCCCAAGAGACTCTGCTTGTCTCGCTTTGAGGGGTAAGCTATTCCAGACAGTAGCACCTCTATAGCTGAAGCTGTTTCTATAATAATTTGTCCGCGGAAACGGAACATTAAGCTTTCTTTCAGAGTCTCTTAAACTATAAACAGAGTCGCGGTTTGTAAATTTAGAACATAGATATTCCGGTGCTAGCCCCTGAAGACACTTATAGACCATTGTGGCCAGCGCAATTTGTTGCTGGCTAACTAGATTTTTCCAGCCTAAAATTTTGAATAGCTCGCTAGCATTTGCATCAAAATTAGAGAAGGTCAAAACTCTGGCTTCTCTATTTTGCAGTTTTTGTAATTTGTCATGTAACGTGATACCACAGTTTCCCCAGACGACATTGCAGTAGTCAAAGGGCGGTTGAAGTAAAGCGTGATAAATAGAGCGCAATGTCGTCTGAGGAACGAGATGCCTTATACGTTTGAGGGCTCCAATTCCAGAAACTACTTTCTTTGTCAGTTTATCGACATGGCTACTCCAGTTAAGATTATTATCAATAAGCACGCCCAGGGATTTAGCAACAGAAACTTGAGTGATAGGAGCACCATTAATCTCGGGAATTGGAGGATTTGTGAGATCATACAACCTCTGCCTTGATCCAATCAGCATAAATTCGGTTTTTGTCATGTTCAGGGTAAGTTTGTTTGCTATCAACCGTTTTTTAACATTTTCTAGATCATGGTTAAGTCTTGATTCCATGTCGCCTGTATTGTCACCCGCATATGTTAGGTGGGTGTCATCTGCGTACATCCATGGCACACAATTCGTTAGACAGTTTGGCAGATCATTGATATATAGCAAAAACAACAATGGACCCAAAATAGTCCCTTGAGGGACGCCGCAACTTAGTGAGCAAGTTTTAGAAAGTGATCCATTAATGGAACACTTTTGAGTGCGGTTGTCCAAATAGGACTTAAACCAGTTGTAAGAAATGCCATGTATGCCGTAATTATTTAATTTAGATAAAAGGATCTCGTGATTAACCGTATCGAAGGCTTTTTTTAGGTCTAGGAAAACAACAGCGTTTATTTTTCCCCGGTCAATGTTGTAAGCCCAAGTATCCGTAGCCCCAAGTAGAGCCGTAACGGTGGAATGAATAGAGCGAAAACCAGATTGGCATTTACATATTACGTTATGCTTTGTTAGGTACGCATATAATTGGTTATAAACTATTCTTTCGAACACTTTGGCTATAACCGGGATAACGGAAATTGGGCGGTAATTGTTTAGGTCATCACGTTCCCCTTGTTTGAATAGTGGAGTGACCCGTGCACACTTCCAGTCGCCTGGGAACACACCTACATTTAATGACTGATTGAAAATATAGCACAGCGGTTTGCAAATAAGATCCGCGCATTCACGAATAAGTCGAGAAGAAATTTTGTCAAGGCCGACTGCCTTTGATTTTTTCAGTTTATTCAGCAGTGAAAATACTTCATTTGTGGAGGTTGGGCGGAACTGAAACTCCTTATCCGTGCTAGTGAGATAATTCAGATAGCTGTTGCCATCTGAAGAAGGAATATCACTAGCAAGTTTCGGGCCAATGGTAGCAAAATAACGATTAAATTCGTGCGCTATTTCTTCTGGAGCTGTTACTGATTGCTCATTTATATTCAGTTGTTTCACAGACGTTTCCAAGAAATTTCGGGAAGACAGCTCATTGATGATCTGCCAGGTTTTGCGGGAATCACTCTTGTGCTCGTTTAGCATATTTTGATAATTAATAAACTTGCTTCGCTAGCCTAGTCGCACTATTGACTTTGTTCCGCTGTCTTTTAAAGTGAACCCAATCATTAGGATTTTTTGATCTAATTGCTCTGAGTTTCAAAATATCTCGATCGTGCATCTGTTTTTTAAGCTCAGAAGTAATCCATGGGGAACCCCGCGCGCGAACACGAGTGGTTCTCAATGGAGCGTGCTTGTTAACAATAGCCAAAAAGGATTCCTTCCATTCATTCCACATATCATTTGGATTGGAAGAATTGTTTATGTGATCCCAATCTTGAGATGCAACATCGCTACGAAATTTATCACGGTCAAAACTTCGAAAATTCCTATAGGTTATATTAGTGTGACCCTTACTCTGTCCATTAATGGCTAATTTTCGATAGACATAGACTATGCTGTGATCGCTAATGCCAATATGACGCACACCTGAGCATAACACCTTGTCAGGACAGTTAGTAAAAATTAAATCAATCAATGTTGCAGAAGTTTCGGTTATTCGTGTTGGTTCTGTTATGAGTTGTTGAAGACCATAAACATCCGTGATAGCAAGAGAAAATGAAAGGACAGAGAAGGAGGCTCCCGGTCCAGCCCTTGGGATATGTCATGTCCACGAAAGTTATTTTTAGACGAGCGGAAGTCTTCCGAGACGTCCGCATGCAGGCCAACCTCGATCCGGCCTTAGACGCGCGCCATCATTTTCTCTTTCCACTAAGAACCTGAGAGCGAGGCAAAACTGCATGCGGACGTCTCAGAAGACAGACTTCCGCTAGAACAAAGACTTCCGCTCGTCTAAAAATAACTTTCGTGGACATAACATATCCCGGCAAACGCCTTGAGCCTCCCTCTCTGTCCCCTCATTTTCTCTTGGTGATAGTTAATAATTTGCGTGTATCGCTGTCAAACTGGGATGCGGCCATATTGCAATTTAGATCCCCTAAAAGGTAGAATTCAGTATTAAGGGAATCCAATTTCCCAATCAACTCTTCAAAAGGTGAAAATATACTAACAAGCGAATTAGGTGGTCTATACCACGTAGCAACAATAAATGATTTAGAACGAGGTTTGCGTATTTCAATACAAAGGTTCTCAAGACTGTCCATGCAAAGATCGTTGCGCACCGAAAAGTTAATTGACTTTTTTACATAAAAGCAAACGCCCCAACCTCTATATGAAGTTCTATCACGTCTAACTATATCATAACCAGAGATACTGACCTCATTATCGGTGATGTATTCATTTAGTTTAGTCTCGTTAATTGCGAGAACATCTATATCGTTACTTACGAGAAAGATCTTGAGTTCATCAAGATGAGTGGTCAATTTATTTATATTCAGCGAGGTCAGCTTAAAACCGCGTTTGGAGGGCAACACTCGAGAACGATCAATAGGATTTTGAGTCGGACTTCTCGATGACTCCTGACTGTTGCCTTCCAACGGCATGGCATTAATGGAAGGCATAGTAAAAGTTCAATGAGCTAGACCATTATAAAAATTCTTAAAAATACGCTTGTTACCTGCAAAATTCAGGTGTAGACCTCCACGGTTTAACCCCTTTTCGTATATATTATTGTGTTCAATAAATCTCCAATCATTCTGACGGCAAAACCTCGTCAAGTGCTTGTTCACCTCTGAGACTTTATCATTAAGCTTGTCCTTTCGTGTTACAAGTCCTGAGACTATGACTTGAGCTTCGGAAGACCCCTCTATCTGTTTAGCGAGATCAACAATAGCTTCTGCAACTTCTTTAGATGTCTTGCCGTTTTTAGCCTTCAGATCGTTTGTACCTACATGTAGCACCACCTCATCAGGCTGGAGCTCTAAATTAGGCTTTAAGTAATCTCTCATGGCTTTGGTTGTGGCTCCAGAAAATGACTTTACCACCACTCGGTGCCCTACTGCTTTCGCTAATTTCTTACCGTGAATATCCTTGACCATGGAGTCCCCAATCAATAGGGTTGTAAACTTACTGCTGGCACTCCTCTCTCTGCCGACCTCACCGCGTAAATCATCGTTAGCAGAAGTTTCGCTTGGTTCACTAGGATTACTGCGAGACGACCTATATGACGCCCGTTGATGGTTTTGCCGTCGCCGGATGATTTTGTGTGTTGCTGCCTCTGTCTCTGTTGGATCATCTTGTGCATCACTAAGGATCTCAAACCTGTTACGCGTCACGATATTATTCTGAGTTGACATTTTACGTTGGTTGCGTTTATTACACCCAACATTCGTGCCCGAGTTTTTCACTTGATAAAAACACTCGTTCGTCTCTTGCTGGTGATGGGAGTCTTCTTCGTTCTTTTCTTGTAAAATAAGCCTTAATGCAAGCCTTAGTGAGTCATTTTCCTGTTCCAATGATACAGCACGATTTTCGAGAGACAAACATTTCTCCTCAAGTTCTTCGATAACTCTCTCTTTTTTGCATATAGATGATTCCAGTTTCTCACACCTCCCTTTGTATTCACAAAGTTCGGCGCTAACAGCAAATTCCTCTCGATTTTGGCAATTTATCGAGAGCAGATTAGAGTTGGCTTCTACCTTTTTCTGTAGAATAAGGAGGTCAAGTTTTATACCTTCCATTTCAGCAACTAATTCAGTATTAGATCTCTCTTGACTGGAAAATACTGGTCCCGCTTCGGCTACCCTTGGTTGATTAGCATAAATGTCGTTGGCTTCAAACAACAATGGATTTACTTGTTCGACCGTTGAAGAGACATTCGAGCCCGTTGAATCGGTTCTCCCTGCGTTGTCTCGAACAAGTTTGGTCGAGCTGCCTTTTAAAACGGGTCCATCTCGCCCCTGGAAGGCGAGAGTGAGTTGCTTTTTACTGTACTCAAAGAACCACACTCAGTGAAAACCAGAAACAATAACTGACAGAAGTATTCAAAATCGGCGAACAGACTGGAAAGAAAGCTGATCCCTCTAATGTTTCCAAGTCAATGAGAAAAGTTAGAAACGCAGATGGCTCTTCTAGATTTGATGCTTCGAGTTATTTAACTTCTCAGCAAGTTGCCAGTTTCTTCTCACGCCTTGCTTCAAAGAAAGTTGTCCAAGCTGCTGAATCTGGGGACGAAGAAGATGAACACGCCGAAGAGCTGGATAAAATTCATGAACAGAACATACAAGAATTGAGTAACGAAGTCATGGCAGAAATATCATTGCAGCATCCGATCATGTACGATACCCATAACATTTGTGAAATCGCAGCTTGCTCTAAACTCGCAAAGTTTTCTGAGCAGATCCTCTAAGACATATGTAATTTTTATCAGCTTGACATCTCAACAATCAACGTTAAACGAAAGAAGCCTTACATAGATCTTCTGACGAAATTAGTTGGTAGCTGCAGTTTTAACGAATCACTTTGAAACGCAATCTTCAACATAGAGAGCTGGGGCCAACAGACCTCATCCACTATGCAGGGGCAAGTTTTCCTTGAAGAGCCCCGATCATCACCGCAGGAATAGAGAATCTCCTTTGTGTTTTTAAATACGTGAGGGACTTGCCTCGAAGACCCCAGAAAGAGCTGTAACTCAGGTCCCGACCATACTAATAAGTTTTGATCTCTAAGAAAACGAAGCAAATTATTTTCGCCCAAACTAGCGTTTAATTTTCCCATTGGCTTCATTTGTCCAAACTAATAGGTTCGAAAGCGATAAGAACGAGTTGGACGTGGAATTGTGCATATGTGAAATAAATGTTCAGGTAATACCACTTCATACACAAAGTAGTCCCACCACGCGCTAGTTCTTCCTGGTCTAGTCCAATATCTCCTTTTTCTTTCTCATGGCTCTCCTTCATCAGTTCTTTATTGGTATGGCGGAATCTCACAAAACGCTTGAGGTAATAATTTTGCAACATTTTGTTTCCGTGCGGAGATCGGGTGGCTTCGGACGTGGGAGAAAAACTGCGTACCGGGGTAGGGGTTTGTAAAGATTTGTCGTGCCAAAAAAGCACGTGTGGGAGCACAAGCGCGCGCAAGATGATGCGTATGGTACCGGGGTAACGGTATGATCATGTTGCGAAAAGCAATATGCCACGTTCGATACATCAGTATTCTGACATGGCTCCGAGGCTTTCGGGACAAACGTTTTTCTCTGGTGTTGTTTCCTTTGTGTCCAAGTCTCTTTCGGGAATTGAGAGACAAAAGAAACTTTAAAAAGTTACAATTTTGACCCGAAAGCCTTGGAGCATGTTAGAATGTTGATTTATTGAACGTGGCCTATTTGAGAAAACAAAAAAGTTTGCAAAGGCTCCGACTGTCCGCAAAAGTATTCGAAAACAAATTCTGCCATGTTGTAAAAATTAAAAAAAAAACGCCTTCGTTTTGTATTTGCATTGTTTGGTTTTGTGGAAGCTGCGAAATTTAGAGACTGGGGTGAATTTTCGGATTTCGTTCATACTGTTTGGGAAAAGGTAATCAAAGAAATTTTGCACAGCGCGAAAAGACCTAGGAACGAGTTTAGCCCTAGAGTGTCGCTTAAGAGATGACAACAGATGACAATTCAGGAGACAAAGTTCAACTAGTCATTATTTTCATTCCTTTAAAGGAAAGGAAAGGAACTTTATTTAAGTGTCTAGTCGTTCTAGCGCTGGAGCGCTAATTGGGAACACTGTAAACTGAAATGAACAATGAAAGTAAATCAAGTCAAATGTTGGTTTTTGAGGAGAGGGGAAACCGGAGTGCCCGGAGAAAAACTCTCGGTGCAGAGTAGAGAACCAACAAACTCAACCCACATATGACGCCGAGTCCGGGAATCGAACCCGGGCCACATTGGTAGGAGGCGAGTGCTCTCACCACTGCGCCATCCCTGCACCCCAAGAGAGATGACAACAGATGACAATTCAGGAGACAAAGTTAAACTAGTCATTCTTTTCATTCCTTTACTTTACTCTCTTCCTAATCAACAAGATTGTGTGCTCCAAGTGGTTACGTATCATGATAGAAATTGCCCTACCCCTACCCCCTAAAATGAGATGACAGCATTGCGTGACGAACAAATAACGAAGCACTGCAAAGGATTCAAGGTCAAACAGCAAACGTTCAAATGTGATAGTATTTTGGTGTAGTGCAAAGTAAGCAACTATCCACAAATGACTTAGCGTTGTTGAGTTACGTTAGATGCAGTGGTGACCATAAGCGCCGAAACAAGATCAAAGATGGTATTCGACCATTAAATACGATGAAAATTAGTGATGTAGATCGGACATTGTGTAAAAAGAAGGAAACTATACTGCTTTAAATGCGACAAATAGTGAGCGAAACACGTTAAATCGGCTTTTTGACCTGCCTCTTACAGCAAATAAGGTTAGAACATTTCAAAATTATTATCTCTGTGTCTATTTCAACTTAGTATAGGTCAAGGCATGTGGTGCATGTTAAAATATATGTGTAATCCGTAAATTGAAATTTGACGGCGGAGGGGCAAATATTTGCATTTTTAACGTAATTTGAAAAGCTCTCGCGTCGCTCACAATCATTTGCCCAGATAAATTTTTACAGGAATCTGTAGACCATTCTTCTGCAATTCAACCACCAGAAGCTTAATCCATTTGCAGATTTCGGACATGGTGAAAATTTATTATATTCACGAAGTACTTTCAAGTGAATGAAATACACGTCTTCGAAATTTAATTATTTTGCACCCAAAAAGACAACGCAACATTCCCTAAAATTGACCCAGCACACATTTAAACATTACACAAAAATATTTGATTGTTTTAAAGACGGAAGAATAATTTGCTTTTGCATGCGAGGCTCTCAAACTGGTTTAAAAAAATGTTGCGTGAAATGGCGACTTTAAAGGAATTTGGTAATTTGCATATTTCTTTGAAATAAATGAATATTTTGGCAAAAAAAAAACTACCCAGTAGTTTTTATCATGCCCTAGCCTGTCTACCATAAAAATATGAGCCAAATCGAATTTTCGACCCTTGCCGCGAAATTGAGAATTTGTCTGATTTTTACAGGCAGGCACTCTTAAAAATCTTAGTAAACGCAACGACATAAACCCCATTTACACGACAGGAAAAAACGGCAAGGCAAGGATGAAAATTGGCAAGGGTAACTTTTACTCTAGGCAAGGCAAGGGTAAATTGTGTAGTGTAAACCGGCAAAGGATGCCTTACCGTACCAATTTAATTTTCGGTTTTGGGACCACGTTTAGAGGTTGACCCGTTTTTGAAGAAATCGGTAAGGCAAGGACGAAAACTGGCACCTTACCCGTTTTAAAGAAGTGTAAACGTTCCCGCTTGCCCAGAAGCCAATTTCTGATCAATCTGCGCATGTTACAGCTCCACAACGCATGCTCAGAAGTTGTAGTAGATTCAAAATGGCGGAGAAAGGGAAGTGGACTGACGAGGAGGTAGGAAAGTTAATGGACTTTTGGGCTGAGGAAACTATTCAATTTTCCTTGGATAATGCTAAAACTCCGAAGGAGAAAACGTCAGTGTACAAGACTCTACAAATGCAACTTGAGCAACAAGGTAGGAAACCTAGTTTTATACGACATTCACGGATCAATCAGTGTCAATATTTCTGAGAATTGTTTATAGAAAATGAAATACTTGTAAAAGATAGCGTCTCTTCTATTTTCAATAGGCGTCAAATGTGATGTAAAGGCGATTATAAGCAAAATACGGAAACTTCGTCAAAAGTATAAACAGGAGAAAAATAAAACAAAGAAGAGTGGGAGAGCTCGAGAGCGAAAATGGAAATTCTTCGATAAAATGGACGGCATAATGGGTCACAGGGCTAACATTTCGCCACCTCTGGTCCTTGATTCAAGTACTGACCAGACTGAGGAAGGCAACATGTCATACTCGGAAGATGTCAACATGCATCATGGTAATTCCATTTTGGTTTATCTAAAATTTATATTAAACTGTTGATTGGCCATGGGTATGTGCAGGGTGCACATAGACCATCATGTGAAAGGAGTAAGAGGTTCCGGACTTGCTTCGAAGGAGTAAGGATACTGTGGTGATGTACTTTTGTTTAATGATTTCGCAGTTATGAGTGATGCTGAAAGTGATGGTGCTGTCGCGGACGGAGGAGCTACCCCTCCTGTACAAATGGATTCACTTACTGAGGCTCTATCCGAATCATGTTCATCCACTACTCCAACTACAGGTTCGAAGCCAGTCATAAATAAGGTACCCAGTGGGAAAGCATTACCAAAAAGCTGCAGCACCAAAAGGACTAAGTTGGAGAGATCTCTTAAGCTTCTCTGTGACAAAATGATAACCTCGGCAGCTTCAGAAATGGACAGGTACTGAACTTTGAAATTCACTATGTTCAAGCAAGCACAGTGTTGTTGAAAAGTGCTTGCCTTTGCTGAGCACTTATTATTCCTTACCACAAAGAATGTAAGAAATTCATTGATGTTATTACCAACATTTCAAACGCCATACGATCCTGTCAAAGTGGCATAATAATAGCAACTCAGCTGAGATCATAGCAGTCTACTGTTTGCCTTGAAACTTGCAAAATTATTTCTTTGGAGTGTCAGATTTTGAGATAATACAAACTGTGGTTGTGAAGCTACAGTCAGGATTCTCAAGATCTGAGTTCTGTGAAGTCCTGCCTATGATATCAGTGCAATGTGCGCTTAGTTAGTTTTGACTAAATTATGAGATATATCTTCATATTGTTACATAATGGTCTTACAGAGCCTAAGAAATATGACACATTTGCACAATTTCATACAACTCATGTGTGTGGTCATCAGTCGTTAAAACATTGTATCCAAAGAGGTTGTTTTTGCTCCAAAGATTTTTCAAGATTGAAGAAGAACGGCACAAGCGGGAAATGGCATTACAGTTGGAGCAGACAAAGATAGAGGCCGAGAGGCTGCGAGAGGAAAGGCAACACGAGTTAGCGGTTCTTCAACTCTTAACACGCAATGCATATACGCCTACGACAAGCATGCAGTCATCAGCTGGACCTGTGGTATACAGTCCAACTGGGTATGATGATCCAGGCCAACGTGATAGCAGATTGTTTGGATGGGGCTATGGGACCATGGGTGGAGTAGTAGACAAAAGTGCGCGTTCATATTCGTCATCGGAGTCCAGCTACACACCGTTGTAATGAAAGGCTTTTTTTGCAAGTCATACAGTCACGTTTTGTTAAGTCTTTTACGTTCGAAATAGTCTAGGTAACTGCAAGTGTTTTAATAATAATTTTAAAAAGTTGTTTTACTTTGTATTTAACATTTGAAAAAAAGGTTCTCCACGCGATACTCGAAACCTTAGTTATTACGCACTTTACCAAACGAAATCCGGGTAATCCTTGACAGTTCATGAACACAAGTCTTTTCTTGGTGAAAAAAATGACATTTAAAAGGACTCAACATATGTACACTGAGGAAACTAAATTATAGACATCAAGAACGGCATTATTGAGTAGCTTCATAAGAGTAATAAGCCTTCATCTGATTACTTTTCTCCTGTTTTCTTATGTTGTGTTTAACATTTAATTTCATTGCTAACAACGTAACTGACTGTTTCAATAAAGCTTTATTGACTCTTATGTATATTTGACAGTTCAAGATTTCGTCCAAGTTGCTAGGAATGTGTGCCCCTCTCGTAACAAACAATTTTTCAGTACACCAATTTTTTGGTACCATAAATTTCCATTACATTGGGTTGCAATCTTTTCTAGCATACAGATTGTGACCCTGTTCCAATGTTCTCACCATCTTGAGACATAAAAAAGGTCTTAAATGCTGAGCGAATGTCTGTGGCATCGTCTCCTCCTTCAAGCTCATTTGGAGGTGACTGAGGCTGAAGAAGGGCTATTGTTCCATCCATCCAGTCTTTCAAGACTTCATTTTTTTGTAATTCACACATGTTGTGAAGAACACAGGATGCAGCAGTTAAGTTGACCACTCCAGGTACCTCCATATCTATCCTCTTGGAAAATCTGCGAAATCGACCCTTTCATCGCCCGAAAGTGTTTTCGACTGACACCCTTTGGCTCTGGGGAGTGTTCGGGTTTTCAGGATATGCCTTCAAAAGCCAAGACAGCAATGGATAAGCAGGGTCACCGAGTATGACAATCGGAACATCTTGATCCCCAATCCTTTCTCTGATATCTGGGAACAATGTTTTGTTGTTCCCTTTCTCATAGACACTAGAATTTGACAAGATGCGAGCGTCGTGAACACTACCTGGCAATCCAATGACAACATCCCTAAAAAGGTAGTTACAGTCTACCACAGCCTGCATGACAACACTGTGGTAACCTTTTCTGTTTACATAGTCGGTGTGGTCCTCCTTTGGTGCAATAATAGGGATATGTGTCTCATCAATAGCCCCAGCACACATTGGGAAACCCCATTTTTCTCTGTAAGTCTCAAGGATAGATTTCAGCTCGTCATTCTTTGGAATGTAAATTAATCTTCCTTGCAGACTTTTAATAATGGCACAAGACACATCTTTGATGGAATTACAAAGGAATGCCTTTGATACTCCAAAGAGATTTGCAATCGTTCGGTACTCGGACGTAGAGGCGAGGTAGTAGAGTATCATTGCTAACTTCTTCCTCGCTGGAACGGCTTTTCGCATTGGAGTGTCATGTCTTGCTATTTCATGTTCGATTTCACCAAGAATAAACATAAACGTATTTTTTGTGACACGAAAATTCTCATACCACTGCTCTTGAGTAAAGGCACTGTCAGCCATTCGAAACCAGTCATCTGACTTAGGATTCATCCAGATGTTTCGTTCCCTTGGAGGGTCAATTAGTGTTGACATCACGAGCATGAAAAGAAACATTTTTTTCCTACGGCAGCCACGGTATCTCATTAAACTCTCTTTCCTCTTCAGTTCCTCACTTTTCTGTTTCTTTATTTCACGTTGTCGTCGTTTCTCTTCAGCCTCGTTTTTTTTCCTTAGCAAGGAGTTTACGAACATCAACAAGCTCGACGCCATCTTTAATTTGCAAAGTGCGCATGCTCTGTTATACCGTTAAACCTGGCCTCGAGCAAAATAGCCTTGCCCAAAACAACCTTAGCGAGGATAAAAAGATGTATTTGTAAACAATCCTTGCCTTACCAAAATGTTAGCTACCCTTGCCAATTTTCATCCTTGCCTTGCCGTTTTTTCCTGTCGTGTAAATGGGGTTGAAGTTGTCAAATCGGCGGACAAAGGCGGCGCGGTAGTTGTTTGGCGGTCCGACCTTTACCAAATAGAAGCTTTGCGGCAACTTTCGGATACCTCGTTTTATGCCAAAATCCCTAAAGATCTCACTTCCAAAAATCAAAAACTTGTCAAAGACACCATTCAAAATCTTATAGTTAATCAAGAATTACCGGACACTGCCACTAATCTCACCATTAACACCCCTACAACTTCGCGCATTTACTTCTTGCCTAAAATTCACAAACCCAACAACCCAGGTCGCCCTATCGTTTCTGCCTGTAGTTGCCCCACCGAACTCATTTCTGGCTACTTAGACAGGATTATGACGCCTATCGTCAGATCTTTGCCATCATACATTAAAGACAGTACACACGCACTACAAATTTTCCGCGATTTCAATTTCTCCGGCCAAGACAAACTTATTTTCACCATGGACATTACATCTCTATACACATTCCTAATAGCGAAGGTCTTCAAGCACTTAAACACTTTTTCGATCAACGCACTGTCAAAGAACCTAGCTCGGAAACGCTCCTCCGCCTTGCCGAACTAGTTTTAACGCTTACCTGTTTTTCATTCGCCGGCAACTATTACAAACAAATTAATGGTGTAGCGATGGGCACAAGAATGGGACCTAGCTATGCCAATCTTTTTGTAGGATATTTTGAACACCAATTTTTTAATCAGTACAACGGCCCCAAACCTGAACTCTACGGCCGCTACATCGACGACTGCATCGGCGCTATTTCATCCAGCAGAGAAGAACTCGATCAATTTATAACTTCGGTCAACTCTTTTCATCCGGCCCTTAAATATACCTGGGAAATTTCGGAAACTTCATTGGCTTTCCTAGATATCAAAGTTCCTATTAGTGGCAACGTGCTATGTACCAGTGTGCACTACAGATTCTCACAGTTATTTGCTGTATTCATCATCACATCCATCACATGTCAAGAACTCCATTCCTTATTCTCAATTTCTTAGACTTCGACGTCTATGTAGTGAAGACTCCGATTTTTCCAGCAAATCAGAGGAGATGTGCCAATTCTTCGAAAAACGTGGCTATCCTGTCTCTGTGGTCAAAGCGGGCCATCATCGCGCCCAACAATTTGATCGACAGTCATCACTACAAACGTCACAAAAAGATAAGAATGACAGAATTCCATTCATCCTCACTTTCCATCCTCATAACCACGCAGTCAAAAGCATCATTCTTAGTAATTTTAAATTACTCCAAAATGATCCCGAGACTGGTAGAATCTTTTCGCAACCTCCACTTATTTCATTCAAACGCGACAAAAACGTAGGCAACCTTTTTAGTTAGAAGCGCGCTCAAAACTAACGATCAACCCGGCACTTTCAAATGCGCGCGCTCACGATGCAAAACTTGTCTTTTCATTGTTAACACTAGCAAGATATCGGGACCTAAGCGATCTGTTAAGATCACCGATCGTTTCTCATGTACCTCCGCAAATGTCATTTATTGCATAACCTGTACATTATGCAATAAATTATACATTGGAGAGACAGGTAGACGACTAGGTGACCGATTCCGCGAACATCTTCGCGATGTTGAGAAGAATGACAAGGATGCATCTAAGCCAGTCGCTCGCCATTTTAATCTGCCTAGCCACTCCAAAAAGCACATGGCTATCTGCGGCCTTTCCCTACATCTAGGTACGACGGAAAGCCGCAAGAATCTGGAACAAAAACTCATCTTTCAAATCGGCACCCTTAATCCTCACGGTATTAACGAACGCTTTTCATTTAACTAATATATTCCTATTTTTCACGTTGCCATGTTACCACCAATAGCGTAGCTCCTACTCTACTATAAAAACTACACGTAACCCATAATCCCTCCATTCGCTCTGACGAAGGGCTAACGCTCGAAACGTCAGCTTTTAGAATCTCTGTACGGTGGCCAATTTACATTATCAACTCCGTTGATAAAACCAAATTTTTGTATACAAACAATAGACCATATTCGTATTCTCGGTATTGGACTGGAACTAGCTTGCAATGGAGGCTAATGCGGGGGAATATATTAGAAAGTATTTGCATTTGAAAAGATTCCCCCGCATTAGCCTCCATTGCAAGCTAGTTCCAGTCCAATACCGAGAATACGAATATGGTCTATTCCAACGCCTCTATGGGTCTAACGTCGTTCAAGCGGCGAGAATTAAAGTTGAAGTTCATTACCAAAAATTAACTAAGAGTTTTAAGGCTGTAAAGAATAATTTCAAATTGGAAATCCTCTTCTAGTTTTTTGTATTGCGTTTCTGGAATTTCCAAATCGCATCGTGCAGGATACTAACTCGCAAGCTAAATAAATGCCATGCAATCAGAATCCAGCTTCCTGGAGAAATCCGAATTGTTTGTTACATTTTTCGTTCTTGTCCAAAAATCTTTTAGTTCTGCTCCAACTCCCTAAAAAACAGTGTTGAGACACGGTTGTAGTTTTATTGCTATCAGGGAGCTTAAGATCGACGACGACGACGTCGACGAAAACAGTGATATCATTGGTTAAATAAGCATAAATAATCGTTCTCCACGTGCGGCACGAATTTTAGCTCAAAATTTTGCGGTTCTCTGGATGACGACGACTTGAAATCACCAAATTTGAGGTTGTGATGAGAACGTGACCATGCAACAGAGAATCTTTCATTTCCTATTTTTACTCTGAAACCACTCATACCAATTTATTTTTAGGATACTTTGCCCACATTGTACGACGTGAACGAGATGAAATAATCGCGAAAGACTTATACTGAAGCAAAGTTCTATTTTGCGGTGACGTTTTCGTCGACGTCGCCGTCGTAGATCTTAAGGTCCCTATTCTTCCTAAACAACATCGTAGTTTGAGTGCGGTTGTGGAAGGGGCAAGTTGACCTTCTTTTCAAATTATGGTCCAAAACTTCCAAAAATGCAAAAAAAGTCTCAACTCATTTCATTCTAGGATTGCAATTATTTCATGAAGACATCAGACACCTCAGGCTTGGATAATAATGAATGTAACGCACAAAGTTACGATTCAGAACAAACGCTTAATTTTCGACACTGATCATGTGCTGAATAGCATACTTTCCTTTTAAGGTGGAGTTACACCTGAAAGCCGTTTTCACGCCGGTTAAAATCAGCTTAATGGAAATATCTCGTTTGCGTTTCAAGCAATACAAAAACCCTATGCTCAAAACACAAATCAATGTTTTGGGGTGTTTTGTAATTTTTTTGGTGATTTTTCGGTCTGTTTGTAAGGAGATAGTTTTTCTCAAAGGAGTAGTAAAATTTGGATAAATAAGAAATAGTTAAGATTTGATGTGTAGTTTAAAAAATAGAATTTGAAGTTAAAAATTGATATATGGACATCCAAACAGTCCCCTACCAACCTTGGTGTGCTCTTGGGTTGAGGGCAACTGTCTGTTGGTGTTCCAAAAATAATGTATGTTATGGCCCGGGTCCTAGAAAAGTGGTGGGAGAAGCCATTTTCCGTTTTTGAAATTCCGTGAAATTTCCTCTGCGCATAAAAAAGGTAATGCAATATGCAAAGGTTGATGGCATTATGTGTGTGATTGTGTTTTCTGTGCAACCAAGGATGGATGAAGTTCCATCCTTAGGGGATAAAGTTCCAGGTGTTGTGGCTGTCCCCTGTTATGGGTGGGTGGGTATAGCAGGTCCACATCAGCTGAATAGCTGCCAAAACTTCAACCTCCTTAAACAAATAATTAACAAACAAACAAACTTGACGGTTTTAGTAATCAACGAAGGAATGACGAAGACAAATAAATGTAAACACGAGCAGTGTATGTCTCACGCTCACTTCGAGCGCCCAAAAACTAAATATGATCAAATGTAAAATGACAACGACAATGATGGATGTACGCCTACTTAAAATCACTTGAGAGCGAAACCCAGTAGTTACAGGGTACAGGCAGATATAAATCTCGGAGCAACTTCAGAATACCCCGCCACAGCTAACCACTATTGTTTCCCCTATGCGGCATCTTTTGAAGAACGAGACTTAATACAATAGAGCTTATTCTTATTCAATGAAATGCAAATAAGTGGCGGGGTATTCTGAAGTTTAGCCTAAATCTCCACAGGGTCCCATTTTGGGGAAAGAAATGGTGCCGATACATTTCACTGACCGAAGCCCGAAAGAGCGGAATTTAAACAGTCGCCAGAAAGTCGACCTTCTGGTTAATTTAACTTGCTTGCGCTGTACTTGATTGTCACCTAAGTGAAAATCGTGGGTATTAATAGCTTTATGACAGAAACGTCTGTCAGATTTTTTTCGATTGATAGTGATTGTGACCATTATTTTCGAAACCGTAAATGCAAAGTCGTTTGTCAGGAAGAAGGAACTGACACGGCAATAGATCGTTAATTGATGCTTTTAGGCTTGAAAGAAAGTCTCGCTTTTACCTGGTTAAGTTAATGACAACGAAGCTTAGAGTTTGTTTAGCTTTTCTGGCGGATTTCAGACAGGCAGTATAACACCTCTGAGTGAAAGGTTCTGTATTGTTTACTTCGGTCGATTTGAAAGCCTCGCAATCCCTGATTATTCAGTCATTAAAAGAGAAAGGAAACAAATAATAAAGCATCAACAACTAAAGATTCTTTTTTTTTTTTTAATTCTACACTTAACAAAATCGATATCCCCCTCATGCGATCAAAATTCAAACACGAGAGAATAAAAAACAGCAAACCAACATATGATGTTTTCCGCCCGTAGTGTAATGCTATCAGTGGGGATTAAAATGGAAGAAAGGGGACTTACGAACGTTTGGCTTAGGCTAAGAGGTCTTTTTAACAGATAGTGTGGAATTTGAAACCATTTTAAATTGCTCACCATTAATACAAGCGTAGAGAAATTTCACTAGTTTTCTATAGTTTTAGCCTTTTAAGTGTCAGCAACTCATTTTAATATTCACCATTTAGCTTAGGCTAAGAGGCCTTTTTAACAGATAGTGTGGAATTTGAAACCATTCTAAATTGCTCATCATTAATACAAGCGTAGAGAAATTTCACTAGATTTCTATAGTTTTAGCCTTTTAAGTGTCAGCAACTCATTTTAATATTCACCATTTGTCCATTTACGAGCCTGCTGTTACCATTAACGTTCGTCGCTTTTAAAATTAACAATTCAGTATTATTTGAGCCTCTGATCAGAATGAGAAACACCATAAAGACGCAGGATTGCAGAAAACCACTGATACCTTCGTAACTCACTTCTACTTCAAACTGAGAGCACGTTGTATCATGCCTCGTTCTTTTATAAACTGAATTAATTTTCCGCAATCCCGCGCCTCAAACCGCAACACCTTTAACAAAAACAGTGCCTATGTTCTTTCATAAAATCTATATAAACATTGAAGAAAGGAGAATCCAGGATCACTTGCACTTCATCGGCCTTTGGGTAAGATCAAAGCTCTTATCTCACAATGAGTTACTACTGGATGGGTTAAAATCGGTAATCAGTGAACGTTTATCCAAAGTTACAGCTGTAGGGGTAGAATGAGCCGAAGAAATCTGATTATCGGCTTTGTCACTGTGCTGGTCTCCAGGGATAAATAACTGAGACATTGCTGTCCGTTTCTTTGCATTTTTTCGGTGTAATCTGGTTATCCCCTTTTACATTCGATTGGATTTAAGTTGTTCTAATTTCTGATGCGATAAAGGCATGAGTGTAAATTTAGTCTTTTCAAAGCTTTTCCAAATATACCTCCTAATGTTTCACCTTAGTTTTGGCTTTCATGCTACGCCTTTTACATTTTGTCACAATGTATAACACGAGAAATCAGAACTCCGAAAAAGTTCCTATCTATTTATTGGTTTGGCACCGAAAATTTCTTCTTTCGCGCACTCAGCTGGGTATGGCAAAAAAGTTAACATAGTTATGCAAAACATTCGCGTGAAATATGGCATGGTTTATCCCACATGTCACTTGCATTGCATTTTTTTTTACGGCAGCGTAGTGAATCGAACAAAACCGAACCAAAAATCAATCGAACTCAATAATTATTGTTCGCAGTCATGTTCAATTGGTACGTTACGATCGGTAGTTCAACATAATCGAACTGGAAATTTGCGGTGAGTTCGATTCAGTTCGATTACCGAACAAAATCGAGCTAAATCGACGCGATAAGCTCGATTTTGTTCGGTAGAAAAACAATACGGCATGCAAAAGTTGATAAGCTTTCAATCTGAATAGAATTGGGAGGATTCCACTCTTTTAACCGCGTTTCAGGGCAAATGTGAAAGATATTAACACATTACATTTAACCAAAATCTTTATTGTTCAGATGACTGATTCAAAACTGATAAATTACAGTAAGACTGGATAACGTGAACATCACAGTAAACTATGTAAACTATCTTCATCTTAGAGATAGCGAGAATTTTATATGATGAACCTTGCAAATAGCATTCTATATTTGCTGTATTTCTTAAGAAAGAGATACGTCCAAAGCATATTCTTCACATATGAAAAAATATAACCAATCACCGTCCAGAGTAGAATTACTCAGCCAATCGGAGCAAAGCATTCAAATAGCTTCCGAGAAGCGCGGTCTTGAATCAGCACCCATTCAAACTTTGTATTCGAAACCTGGCTTCGACTTCTCGTTTAATTTGTTCCTCTGGAGTTACCGTTAGATGATTTTAAAAAGGAGGAACATTCAACATTTCTATAAACAGCGTAAATCAACAGAGTCCAAATTTTTTTTTGCACAGCGCGAAGTACCGCAAGAGCAACCATGACATGATTGAATCTGACATTGATTATGGACAAGTAAAAGGATTTCATTCTTAGTATTTTGCT